>NW_028270156.1:78512634-78882936 GCF_037043375.1 Chiloscyllium plagiosum | reverse complement strand
CCTTCTTCACTACCTGCTGTACCTGCATGCTTACCTTCATTGACTGGTGTACAACAACACCCAGATCTCTCTGTACTGCCCTTTTACCTAAATTGATTCCATTTAGGTAGTAATCTGCCTTCCTGCTCTTGCCACCAAAGTGGATAACCATACATTTATCCACATTAAACTGCATCTGCCATGCATCTGACCACTCACCTAACTTGTCCAGATCACCCTGTAATCTCCTAACAATCTCATCACATTTCACCCTGCAACCCAGCATAGTATCATCAGTAAATTTGCTAATGTTATTGCTGATACCATCTTCTATATCATTAACATATATTGTAAAAAGCTGCGGTCCCAGCACTGATCCCTGCGGTACCCCAGTGGTCTCTGCCTGCCATTCCGAAATGGAGCCATTTATCACTACTCTTTAATTCCTATCAGCCAACCAACTTTCAATCCAAGTTAGTACTTTGCCCCCAATACCATGCGCCCTAATTTCGCTCACTAACCTCCTATGTGGGACTTTATCAAAAGCTTTCTGATAGCCCAGGTACACTACATCTACTGGATCTCCCTCGTCCATCTTTAGAGTTACATCCTCAAAAAATTCCAGAAGATTAGTCAAGCATGATTTCCCCTTCATAAATCCATGCTGACTCTGACCTATCCTGTTACTACTATCCAGATGTCGTAATTTCATCCTTTATAATAGACTCCAGCATCTTTCCCACCACTGAGGTCAGACTAACTGGTCTATAATTTCCTGTTTTCTTTCTCCCACCTTTCTTAAAAAGTGGTACAACATTAGCCACCCTCCAATCCGTAGGAACTGATCCCGAATCTATTGAATTCTGGAAAATAATCACTAACGCATCCACGATTTCTCGAACCACCTCCTTCAGTACCCTGGGATGTGGACCATCAGGCCCCGAGGACTTACCCCTCATGACTTTATAAACCTCTATAAGGTCACCCCTCAGCCTGCTACGCTCCAGGAAAAATAGTCCTAGCCTATTCAACCTCTCCCTGTATCTCAAATCCTCCAACCCTGGCAACGTCCTTGTAAATCTTTTCTGAACCCTTTCAAGTTTCATGACATCCTCCTTTATAGGAACGAGACCAGAATTATATGCAATATTCCGAAAGTGGCTTAACCAATGTCCTGTACCTCCCAACTCCTATATTCAGTGCTCTGTCCAATAAAGAAAAGCATACCAAACACCGCCTTCACTATCCTATCTACCTGCGACTCTACTTTCAAGGAACTATGAACCTGCACTCCAAGGTCTCTTTGTTCAGTAACACTCCCCAGGACCTTACCATTAAGTGCATAAGTCCTGCTGAGATTTGCTTTCCCAAAATGCAGCAACTCGCATTTATCTCAATTTAACTCCATCTGCCACTCCTCAGCCCATTGGCTCATCTAATCAAGATCCTGTTGTAATCTGAGGTAATCTTGGCTGTCTGCTACTTCAATTTTGGTGTCATCTGCAAACTTACTAACTATACCTCTTAAGCTCACATCCAAATCATTTTTATAAATGACAAAAAGTAGTTGACCCAGCACCAATCCTTGTGGCACACCACTGGTCACAGGCCTCCAATCTGAAAAACAAATGTCCACCACCATCCTCTGTCTTCTATCTTTGAGCCAGTTCTGTATCCAAATGGTTAGTTCTCCCTGTGTTCCATGAGATCTAACCTTGCTAACCAGTCTACCATGAAGAACCTTGTCGAACACCTTACTGAAGTCCATATATAAATCAAATCTACTACTCTGCCCTCATCAATTCTTTTGGTTACTTCAAAAAACTCAATCAAGTTTGTGAGACATGATTTTCCACGCACAAAGCCATGTTGACTCTCCCTAATAAGTCCTTGCCTTTCCAAATACATGTACATCCTGTCCCTCAGGATTCCCTCCAACAACTTGCCCACTACTGATGTCAGGCTCACTGGTCTATAGTTTCCTGGCTTGTCCTTACCCTCTTTCTTAAATAGTGGCACTGTGTAAGCCAACCTGTGACTATCAATGATACAAATATCTCAGCAAGAGGCCCAGCAATCACTTCCCTAGTTTCCCACAAAGTTCTGGGGTACACCTGATCAGGTCCTGGGGATTTCTGCACTTTTATGTGTTTCAAGACATCCAGCACTTCCTCCTCTGTAATATGGACATTTTTCAAGATGTCACCATCTATTTCCCTACAGTCTATATCTTCCATGTTCTTTTCCACAGTAAACACTGATGTAAAATACTCATTTAGTATCTCATCCATCTCCTGCGGCTTCACACAAAGGCCGTCTTGCTGATTTTTGAGGGACCCTATTCTCTCCCGAGTTACCCTTTTGTCCTTAATGTATTTGTAAAAACCCTTTGTTTCCTCCTTAACTCTATTTGCCAAAGTTATCTCATGTCTCCTTTTTGCCGTCCTGATTTCCCTCTTAAGTATACACCTACTGCCTTTACACTCTTCTAAGGATTCACTCGATTCGCCAGTGGGCGGCACGGTGGCACAGTGGTTAGCACTGCTGCCTCACAGCGCCTGAGACCTGGGTTCAATTCCCGCCTCAGGCGACTGACTGACTGACTCACGTGTCTGCGTGGGTTTCCTCCGGGTGCTCCGGTTTCCTCCCACAGTCCAAAGATGTGCAGGGTTAGGTGAATTGGCCATGCTAAATTGCCCATAGTGTTAGGTAAGGGGTAAATGTAGGGGTATGGGTGGGTTTCGCTTCGGCGGGTCGGTGTGGACTTGTTGGGCCGAAGGGCCTGTTTCCACACTGTAATGTAATCTAAATCTAATCTATCCTGTCTATACCTGTCATTTTCTTTTTCTTTCCTTTTCTTACCTTCATCCTTTTTCTTAACCAAACCCTCAATTTCTTTAGTCATCCAACATTCCCTATACCTACCAGCCCTCCCTTTTACCCTGACAGGAATATACTGTCTCTGGACTCTCGTTATCTCATTTCTGAAGGCTTCCCATTTTCCAGCCGTCCCTTTACCTGCGAACATCTCCCCAATCAACTTTTGAACATTCTTGCCTAATACCATCAAAATTGGCCTTTCCCCAAATTAGAACTGCAATTTTAAGATCTGGTCTATTCTTTTCCATCACTATTGTAAATGTTATAGAATTATGGTTGCTGGCCCCAAAGTGCTCACCCACTGACACCTCAGTCACCTGCCCTGCCTTATTTCCCAAGAGTAAGTCAAGTTTTGCACCTCCTGTGGTAGGTACATCCACATACTGAATCAGAAGATTTTCTTGTACACACTTAATAAACTCCTCTCCATCTAAGCCCTTAACACTATGGCAGTCACAGTCTTTGTTTGGAAAGTTAAAATCCCCTACCATAACCACCCTATTATTCTTACAGATAGCTGAGGTCTCCTTACAAATTTGTTTCTCAATTTTCCTCTGACTATTAGGGTGTCTATAATACAATCCCAATAAGGTGATCATCCCTCTCTTATTTCTCAGTTCCTTCCAAATAACTTCCCTGGCTGTATTTCTGGGAATATCCTCCCTCAATACGGCTGTAATGCTATCCCTTATCAAAAACTCCACTCCCCCTCCTCTCTTGCCTCCCTTTCTGTCCTTCCTGTGGCATTTGTATCCTGGAACATTAAGCTGCCAGTCCTGTCCATCCGTGAGTCATGTTTCTGTAATTGCTATGATATCCCAGTCCCATGCCCTAAGCTCATCTGCCTTCCCTGTTAGGCCCCTTGCATGGAAATAAATGCAGTTTAATTTATCGGTCCTACCTTGTTCTCTGCTTTGTCCCTGCCTGCCCTGACTGTTTGACTCTCAACTGTACCTGTCTCAGATTGATCTCTTTCCTCACTATCTCCCTGGATCCCACCTTCCCCCCCCCCCCCCCCCACCTCCCTTACTAGTTTAAATCCTCCTGAGCATCTCTAGCAAATTTCCCTGCCAGTATATTAGTCCCCTTCCAAATTAGGTGCAAGCTGTCCTCCTTGTACAGGTCACTTCGACCGCAAAAGAGATTCCAATGATCCAAAAATGTGAATCCTTCTCCCATACACCAGCTCCTCAGCCATGCATTCATCTGCTCTGTCCCCCTATTCCTGCCCCCGTAGCGCTGGGAGTAATCCAGATATTACTACTCTCGAGGACCTCCTTTTTAAATTCCTGCCTAACTCTCTCTAATCTCCTTTTAGAATCTCTGAGGCACCCTTGATCCTGGCACCAGGGAAGCAATGCACCATTCTGATTATTCACTGCTGGCCACAGAAATGTCTGCCTGTACCTTGGACTGGAGAGTCTCCTAACACAATTAATCTCTTGGAACCGGATGCACCCTTCATTGCATTAGAGCCAGTCTCAATAAACTTGGCTATACATGCTATGTTCCCCTGAGAATCCATCACCCCCACCCCCAGTACATATTCCAAAACAGCATACTTGATTGAAATGGGGATAGCCACAGAAGGCTCTTGCACTACCTGCCATTCCTCTCTCACCTTTTCTAGAGTTAACCCATCAATGTGACTGTATCTGAGACCCCCCCCCCCCCCAAGTTCCTATAACTGCCATCCATCACACCCCCTTGCTCTTGTAAATTCTTCATTGCCTCTAACTGTCCCTCCAATCGATCCTTTCGATCTGATAGGATTCGCAACCAACAGCATTTATTGCAGATATAATCCTCAGTAACACTTAAATTCTCCCTAAAGTCCCACATCTGCCAAGAAGAGCATATCACTTTACTATGGGCCATTTTTGCTTCCAATCCGCAGACCCAGAAAACAGCACAGCCTTATTCCTCTACAAAACACTGCTCCAATCTAACTTAATGCTTATAGTTTTAAGTTTAATCAAAAGACATATCTCAATAAAACACATAATCAAGAAAGAACCCACAATACTCACTACTGCAGACTTAGAGCAAGACCCCAAGGCCAGACTTAAAACTATTCACTTATCTGTCTCTGTGCTGTGACCTCTCCCAAAACAAGTTCCTCCAAGATCAGTTGTGAATTTCACTGTTTGTTAGCTTTCTCAGAAATACTCCAATGTCCAGCGATACATGAATTCAGATGGCAAAGGCAGTACCTGCACAGGTTCACTGCTGTGTCAGGGAACAGTGTGAGTTTCCTCTCGCTCGCGCGCTCTCTCTCGCTCGCGCGCTCTCTCTCGCTCGCGCGCTCTCTCTCTCTCGCTCGCGCGCTCTCTCTCTCTCGCTCGCGCGCGCTCTCTCTCTCGCTCGCGCGCGCTCTCTCTCTCGCTCGCGCGCGCTCTCTCTCTCGCTCGCGCGCGCTCTCTCTCTCGCTCGCGCGCTCTCTCTCTCGCTCGCGCGCTCTCTCTCTCGCTCGCGCGCTCTCTCTCTCGCTCGCGCGCTCTCTCTCTCGCTCGCGCGCTCTCTCTCTCGCTCGCGCGCTCTCTCTCGCTCGCGCGCTCTCTCTCTCGCTCGCGCGCTCTCTCTCGCTCGCGCGCTCTCTCTCTCTCTCTCGCTCGCGCGCTCTCTCTCTCTCTCTCGCTCGCGCGCTCTCTCTCTCTCTCGCTCGCGCGCTCTCTCTCTCTCTCTCTCGCTCGCGCGCTCTCTCTCTCTCTCTCGCTCGCGCGCTCTCTCTCTCTCTCTCTCGCTCGCGCGCTCTCTCTCTCTCTCTCGCTCGCGCGCTCTCTCTCTCTCTCTCGCTCGCGCGCTCTCTCTCTCTCTCTCGCTCGCGCGCTCTCTCTCTCTCTCTCGCTCGCGCGCTCTCTCTCTCTCTCTCGCTCGCGCGCTCTCTCTCTCTCTCTCGCTCGCGCGCTCTCTCTCTCTCTCTCGCTCGCGCGCTCTCTCTCTCTCTCTCGCTCGCGCGCTCTCTCTCTCTCTCTCGCTCGCGCGCTCTCTCTCTCTCTCTCGCTCGCGCGCTCTCTCTCTCTCTCTCGCTCGCGCGCTCTCTCTCTCTCTCTCGCTCGCGCGCTCTCTCTCTCTCTCGCTCGCGCGCTCTCTCTCTCTCTCTCGCTCGCGCGCTCTCTCTCTCTCGCTCGCGCGCTCTCTCTCTCTCTCTCGCTCGCGCGCTCTCTCTCTCTCTCTCGCTCGCGCGCTCTCTCTCTCTCTCGCTCGCGCGCTCTCTCTCTCTCTCGCTCGCGCGCTCTCTCTCTCTCTCGCTCGCGCGCTCTCTCTCTCTCTCGCTCGCGCGCTCTCTCTCTCTCTCTCTCTCTCTCGCGCGCTCTCTCTCTCGCGCGCTCTCTCTCTCTCGCTCGCGCGCTCTCTCTCGCTCGCGCGCTCTCTCTCTCTCTCTCTCTCTCTCGCGCGCTCTCTCTCTCGCGCGCTCTCTCTCTCTCGCTCGCGCGCTCTCTCTCGCTCGCGCGCTCTCGCGCGCGCGCTCTCTCTCTCTCGCTCGCGCGCTCTCTCTCTCTCTCTCGCTCGCGCGCTCTCTCTCTCTCTCTCGCTCGCGCGCTCTCTCTCTCTCTCTCGCTCGCGCGCTCTCTCTCTCTCTCTCGCTCGCGCGCGCTCTCTCTCTCGCTCGCGCGCGCTCTCTCTCTCGCTCGCGCGCGCTCTCTCTCTCGCTCGCGCGCGCTCTCTCGCTCGCTCGCGCGCGCTCTCTCTCTCGCTCGCGCGCGCTCTCTCGCTCGCTCGCGCGCGCTCTCTCGCTCGCTCGCGCGCACTCTCTCTCGCTCGCGCGCTCTCTCTCGCTCGCGCGCTCTCTCTCGCTCGCGCGCTCTCTCTCGCTCGCGCGCTCTCTCTCGCTCTCTCTCTCTCTCTCGCTCGCGCGCTCTCTCTCTCTCGCTCGCGCGCTCTCTCTCTCTCTCGCTCGCGCGCTCTCTCTCTCTCTCTCGCTCGCGCGCTCTCTCTCTCTCTCTCGCTCGCGCGCGCTCTCTCTCTCTCTCTCGCTCGCGCGCTCTCTCTCTCTCTCGCTCGCGCGCTCTCTCTCTCTCGCTCGCGCGCTCTCTCTCTCTCGCTCGCGCGCTCTCTCTCTCTCGCTCGCGCGCTCTCTCTCTCTCGCTCGCGCGCTCTCTCTCTCTCGCTCGCGCGCTCTCTCTCTCTCTCGCTCGCGCGCTCTCTCTCTCTCGCTCGCGCGCTCTCTCTCTCTCGCTCGCGCGCTCTCTCTCTCTCGCTCGCGCGCTCTCTCTCTCTCGCTCGCGCGCTCTCTCTCTCTCTCGCTCGCGCGCTCTCTCTCTCTCGCTCGCGCGCTCTCTCTCTCTCGCTCGCGCGCTCTCTCTCTCTCGCTCGCGCGCTCTCTCTCTCTCGCTCGCGCGCTCTCTCTCTCTCGCTCGCGCGCTCTCTCTCTCTCGCTCGCGCGCTCTCTCTCTCTCGCTCGCGCGCTCTCTCTCTCTCGCTCGCGCGCTCTCTCTCTCTCGCTCGCGCGCTCTCTCTCTCTCGCTCGCGCGCTCTCTCTCTCTCTCTCGCTCGCGCGCTCTCTCTCTCTCTCTCGCTCGCGCGCTCTCTCTCTCTCTCTCGCTCGCGCGCGCTCTCTCTCTCGCTCGCGCGCGCTCTCTCTCTCGCTCGCGCGCGCTCTCTCTCTCGCTCGCGCGCGCTCTCTCTCTCGCTCGCGCGCGCTCTCTCTCTCGCTCGCGCGCGCTCTCTCTCTCGCTCGCGCGCGCTCTCTCTCTCGCTCGCGCGCGCTCTCTCTCTCGCTCGCGCGCGCTCTCGCTCGCTCGCGCGCGCTCTCTCGCTCGCTCGCGCGCGCTCTCTCGCTCGCTCGCGCGCGCTCTCTCTCGCTCGCGCGCTCTCTCTCGCTCGCTCGCGCGCTCTCTCTCTCTCTCGCTCGCGCGCTCTCTCTCTCTCTCTCGCTCGCGCGCTCTCTCTCTCTCTCTCGCTCGCGCGCTCTCTCTCTCTCTCTCGCTCGCGCGCGCTCTCTCTCTCGCTCGCGCGCTCTCTCTCTCTCTCGCTCGCGCGCTCTCTCTCTCTCTCTCGCTCGCGCGCTCTCTCTCTCTCTCTCGCTCGCGCGCGCTCTCTCTCTCTCTCGCTCGCGCGCTCTCTCTCTCTCTCGCTCGCGCGCTCTCTCTCTCTCGCTCGCGCGCTCTCTCTCTCTCGCTCGCGCGCTCTCTCTCTCTCGCTCGCGCGCTCTCTCTCTCTCGCTCGCGCGCTCTCTCTCTCTCGCTCGCGCGCTCTCTCTCTCTCGCTCGCGCGCTCTCTCTCTCTCGCTCGCGCGCTCTCTCTCTCTCTCTCGCTCGCGCGCTCTCTCTCTCTCGCTCGCGCGCTCTCTCTCTCTCTCTCGCTCGCGCGCTCTCTCTCTCTCTCGCTCGCGCGCTCTCTCTCTCTCGCTCGCGCGCTCTCTCTCTCTCGCTCGCGCGCTCTCTCTCTCTCGCTCGCGCGCTCTCTCTCTCTCGCTCGCGCGCTCTCTCTCTCTCGCTCGCGCGCTCTCTCTCTCTCGCTCGCGCGCTCTCTCTCTCTCGCTCGCGCGCTCTCTCTCTCTCGCTCGCGCGCTCTCTCTCTCTCGCTCGCGCGCTCTCTCTCTCTCGCTCGCGCGCTCTCTCTCTCTCGCTCGCGCGCTCTCTCTCTCTCGCTCGCGCGCTCTCTCTCTCTCGCTCGCGCGCTCTCTCTCTCTCGCTCGCGCGCTCTCTCTCTCTCGCTCGCGCGCTCTCTCTCTCTCGCTCGCGCGCTCTCTCTCTCTCGCTCACGCGCTCTCTCTCTCTCGCTCACGCGCTCTCTCTCTCGCTCGCGCGCTCTCTCTCTCTCTCTCGCTCGCGCGCTCTCTCTCTCTCTCTCTCGCTCGCGCGCTCTCTCTCTCTCTCTCGCTCGCGCGCGCTCTCTCTCTCTCTCTCGCTCGCGCGCGCTCTCTCTCTCTCTCTCGCTCGCGCGCGCTCTCTCGCTCGCGCGCTCTCTCTCTCTCTCGCTCGCGCGCTCCTGCACTGCGTTGTCTGTTCCTCTCCCTTTTAACTGTGCTATTGTTTTGACTTTTTTTTTCTCCAAAAGTTCCAAAACAATGCGACAGCATATAAAACAGTAATTGCTGCTCCTCGAATTCGAGGAAATCACCTCCAAATATCTCAAAAAAAAGGAGTAGCCTGTTGCAGCCAGAAATTTTCCCCGTCCTCCATCTTGGATTATTAAGGGGATGTAGTGGGACTGAAATTTTTGATCATCTGTGTTATTTGAAGAGTATGATTGTCTCCTATAATCATGTTATTTTTGAGTTTATTGAAAAGCCTCGTGAATGTCTCTTTTGTTCTGTTTGATATTTCTGGCACTCAGAAGGCTTTTGATAAGCATCCACATAAGAGATTAGCATGTAAAATCAAACCGAATGGGATTGGGGTTAGTGACCTGGATAGAGAACTGGTTGGCAGACATGAAGCAAAGTAGGAATAAACAGAACAATTTCTGAATGGCAGCTAGTGACGATTAGGGTACATCAGGGAT
The DNA here is from genome assembly GCF_037043375.1 of Chiloscyllium plagiosum. Classification (NCBI taxonomy): domain Eukaryota; kingdom Metazoa; phylum Chordata; class Chondrichthyes; order Orectolobiformes; family Hemiscylliidae; genus Chiloscyllium; species Chiloscyllium plagiosum. The sequence goes on along the minus strand of NW_028270156.1, from coordinate 78,873,627 downwards.
CAACGATTCACAATAAGTGTTAGTGATAAATAGGTGAGCAAACTACATGTAATTAATGTTTGCATATAAACCAAAACTGGGTGGGAGGGTGAACTCTGAGGGAAATGGGAAAATGATTCAGTATAATTTGGATATGTGGGCAATTGCATTGCAGATGAAATACGTACATAAATGTGTGGATGTCCACTTTGGTAGCTGAAACAGGAAGGCAGATTATTATTGGAATAGCAATATATTGGGAAAGAGGAAGGTGCAATGAGCCCTGGGTGTCCTAAAAGTAAACATGCAGATGCAGCAGGTGCTAAAGAAAGCAAATCGAATGTTGGCTTTCATAGCAAGATGATTCAAATACAATTGTACTTGGTGGGACCATATCTGGAGTATAGTGTGTAATTTTGTGCTCTGAGGAAGACTGTGCAACAAAGATTTACCAGTCCAGTCCGGCCATCTCAGGAATCAATGTATGAAGAGAGACAGAATCATTAACGAGTATTTTCACTGGAATTTGGAAGAATGAAGGAGGGTTTTGTAGAAACCTGTAAAAGAGCTTGAGAGGAGCAGTCAGACTAAGTGACCTGCTGTGTATGAGTCCGTGACATTAAGCAGAGCTGATGACCTGAACCAGCTGGACGATACTGGTACACTTAACACATTCAAGTAACTTTTATTTAGAAGAAGCTGAAAATGGTACAGTGATATAATAACATTTGAGTGTAACCCATACTTAGTTTAAAACAGTACCTTCAAGCGAATGGCAGTTTCTGTTTCAAAGTCATGAATGTCAGTTTGGATGGTGTAACTGTGCACTCAATCCCCTGCCAAAGTTGTCTCCTGCCTGTGGCAGATGCAGCTGTCCTCTCTGGGTTCATATGAGGCAGGTGGATTTCCAATTGCACAACATGGCCAGAAAAAAGCCAGATTAGGCGGGAGATTGCCATTTCTTCCTTGTGACAGAGATGGCCTGCATTTAACTGCCTTGTTTGATCCAGTCCATGATGGTGGAGGAGTTGGGGAAGGTGGCTGGGCAGACGGATTTGTTCTCCTTGCAGAATCGCGTCTTGTAGAAGTAATGCATGTCGCTGGGTTTTGCCCGGGACAAACACTCTGCAAAGGCCCTGTCACATTCACATGACATCCTGGTGCACACAGTCTGGCCCTTGCACTCTGTCTGTGCCTTCTTGCATGTGAAGTTGTACGTGCTCCACTTGACCTGGCTGTGACAGCCCAATATCACTCTAGTGTGGTAGTAGCAGCAATCATGGAGGAAACAGCACTGGTCCACCTGATCGACAGGCCTACTCGAGCCGCCTGTCCCACAATAGCAGCCATAGTTGTGTAGCTTGAGGAGGGAGATTCCCAGCTTGGAGCGGTAACACCACAGAGTCATGGCCATGTCAAAGAGGCCTCGCCGCTGTCGGGTTGCACCAGGACGCTGTTCAGCTGTGGGGCACAGGCATAACCAGATGACTGCAGGTAGAACCATCACTAAGAATCTGCTCATCCTCATCCTCCTCATGTTCTCCTCTGTGTTGCTACTCTGTGTTGTCCTGGTTTATATCAAGCCCTGTATTTCTTCCCTCCCTTCCGTGGTATCATGTGATCCCTGGCCCTTCCCCCATCTCATGGTGCCTCTGAAGTTTAGTTTTTGATGGCTGCGCATCCCAAGGAATTTGGTTCTAAATATTCATTTTAGCAGGACTGTTCCAAGTACAGGCAAAAAGACAGCTTCTTTGCTTTGGATGAAAGGATTTTAAAAAAGGATGATTGTAGGTATGGCTGTGTCTAAAATTAGTTGCAGGCAGTGTTTAGACAAATGTAGTGAATGTTTCCTGTTCTATCAGAATATGTTTGGTCTCTGTCTTCCATTGCTATCATCCCAAATATTGTTCCCAAATCCTTTTTCATGCCCATATTTTGCTCTTCTAATTGCTTTCTTAAGTTCCCACCTGTAGTTCCTGTATTCCTCAAAAGCTGCAGCTGAATTGCACCCTTTAAACTTGCTAAAAGCCCTAGTTCTCTTCCTTATCCAGCCATGAATTGTCCCAGACATCCAGGATTATTTGAAATTATTGCTTCTACATTTCCCAATAGAGGGTACATGTTGGGCCTGTACTTTCACCAGGTTGTGTTTGAATGGCCCCCTCCCGCCCACACCATTGCTCCACCGTAGACTTACCCTCACAACGAGCTGTTCCCAGTCTACTGTGGCCAGATCCTGCTTTATTTTAATAAAAATCTGTCTTCCCCCAGTCCAAAGCTGTTCTTTACAGGCCTTCCTTTTCCTTGTGTATAACAAATTTGAACTGTACCATGTTGTGATCACTATCGTCTAAATGTTTCCCCGCCGCCACATCGAACACTTGGTTGGTTTCTTTCCCCAGAAGCAGATCCAGCACTGCACCATCCCTTATTAGGCATTCTACATATTAATACAAGAAAACCTCCCCTGGATACATTACAAGAAATCCACTCTCTCTAAACTCTTAACACTATGACTATCCTAATTTATGTTGCGAAAGATGGAATCTCCTACTTTAATTACCAAATTATTACTCTTACCTCCGTGAACTGTACACATTTGCTCCTCTATTTCCTGCTTCCTTGGCCTGTAATACACTCCCAGTAATGTAGCTGCCCCTGAAACATTCCTATGTTCTATCCACAAAGCCTTGTTTGAGGACCCTTCCAGGATATCATCTCTCCTTATTCCAGTAGTTGACTCCTTAATAGTGGTACACCACCACCCTTTTTACACCCTCCTTTGTCTATTAAGTCTTTCACTTTAAGAGTGATTTTGGGGCTAGCTGTCCTTTAGTTTCTCTCCTGTTTCTTTATAGCAGACCATCACATCAATTTGACCTGTTCTCAGACTTCTGTAACTGCCATCTCTGCAGGAGTCATCCCTCTCAATGTATAATCTGTGCCCTTTCCTCCATTCTTCAGTGGAGGAATGAATGTCCTCAGTATAGTACCTCCCCATGTCACCATTGAGGATTTATTTAATGCTAGGGGTGAAACCACAAGAGGCTCAAGTGTAATTTAAGAAAATGTTGATGCAAGTAAATGTGTCCACAGAGCCACACCAGGCTTGGCTCTACTATAGTTAGAAAGTTGGATCCTTTTCTCAGTATAGCGATTTTCATTACCTTGTAAAGTAAAAATGAGCTGATGGGCAATGAAAAGAGACCTAACAACGAGGTGAAAGAGTGCTTTTGCCCCTGTCTGCAAAGAACGTCAGAGTGCTCTTGTCAGAATTTCAACCACAGTCACTTCCCCAACAGAGTCTTTTCCCGTAGCTTTGGACTTGTGCTTTTGGTGAAGTAGCTAAGCTTGTTAAATTACTCCTAAGACGGCCTCGCATCTTGTCACGGGTTGTAAAATATCACACTGTTAGACCGTTTTGTACCGGCTAAGCTATGATTTGGATTTCTTTTCAAATAAGATGATTCACATAAGCAAACCCAGAAGCCAAAAATTATATAACCCAACTCGTAATTTACGTTGTGTACAAAATACGGCATTGGGTTGCATCAGCGGTTTTTCCATTTTCTCCTCCATACCTGAGTGCTGCTTATGACTCTCGATCAAGATCCCAACTGTGACTACACCAGAGGCTGGCATTCAGTGTTGGTGGCAGCAAGGGCAAAGGGAATTTCACCCAGGCGCTTTGAACCCACCTCTTCATTAATGCTTTCGGAAAATGGGCAAAACCTTGCCTGTTATTGGTTGGATGCAAGTAATCTTGCACAACTTTATACTATGATTTCTGTCTGCTCTAACTTCTGCAAATGCCATGACCATTTCAGCAGGCATTAAGAACTTAGAGGCAGATATTTAATAATTTCATTCAGTTATTTTCACTTAGTCCTTCTTCAGTTACTACATTGAAACCATTAACCTGGTTATGAGTTAAGATTAATTCATGCAAGGTCATGCAAAAAGTTTGTGCATTATTCGGTTTCCCTGAAAGTTGCACCCAGAGAAATCTAGGAATAGGTGGAGGGCATTCTCTCTCTCTCTCAATCCTGCTCTGATATTTATTACCTTAACCCTCAATAGCCTTATCTAACAAACATTTTATTATCTTCGGTGTTTGTCTGTTTTGATTGACAAATTCTTATTGGCAGGTAGTAGTGGAGTGTAGCTTTCCATTACCAGCTCAGCTTCTGGCTGTGCCAGTGAGGACCTGGTGCCAAGTTACTGGCTCTCAGTTGGTCAGAGGGGCACCACAGTGGGTCTTGGCATTAAAGTGACAGGGGCATGCAAACCCATCCGTGGCCAATCACTGTCGAGTGACTGTCTACCAGCACAATACATTTGGGGCTGATGTGCGACACCCCCTCCTGTTCAGTGAAGGTGGTGCTGTCTGCCCAACTCCATGCTGGCAATATGTCCAGAAATCAGAATGGGCCATTTGGCACACACAGAGAGAGAGAGAGAGAGAGAGAGACAGAAGGTGCTGATTCTGGATAATATCCAGTCACTGACCTGCAGGTGGTAACTGTTTGCACTGGATTCTAGGAACGAGCAGTGAGGTTAAAGGGATACAATGAGCAGGCTGTAATTAGAGGTCCAGTAGGAGCCAGACCCAATGCTAGAAGCAATGCTTGGCCCCGGGTGGGACCTGCACTTGGTTAAAAGCACTGCACAAACTAATTATGGGGAAGAAAATAAATGTGTCTTGCACATTGTGACTGGGCTATTTTAAGGCACTGTGTGTTTGTCAGAGTGTCTCTCTCAGTTTGATAGCAGTAGTCACAAACCTGGCCCAGCACCCACTCTGCAATTAGCAGTTCCACAACTCTGAAAGATAGAGGCTGGCTTTCCCTTGTGCCTTTTGTAATCTCTAGGATTGCAAAGCACTTCACAGCCAAGTTCCAATACTTTCAAATTTAGAAAACAGGGTGACCCATTTCTACACAGCGAGATCCCCCAAAAAGCAATGTTACAATGACCAGTTCATCCAGGGGTTTAGTTTTATGCCATCCACACCTCCTCTGTACCTATTGTTGTTTTGTCCTATTCCCACTTCCATCAGTTCTTCCCGCCAACTCTTTGATCATTCAGCGTCTCCCATCTCCTGCCCTATCACTAGCCTACCCTTCCAGATTTCCCCAGTTCTGAAGAAGAGTTGTTGATATGAAATGTCTGCTTCTTCTCTCCTCTAGTGATACTGGCCGAACTGCTAAGGAGTTCCAGCACTCTTTCAGATTTTCATCACCTGCAGTATTTTGCTTTTGTTTTTATTCCCGTAGATTCTCATTGAGGGATTAGTATTGGGTGTAAGGTGAAGAGAAACTCAACACCCTTTTGAAATCTGTCACAGAGTAGGCTGTGCCACTCGGAGGGTGGGCTGCTTGTCAGGATAGCTGCCTTCGATTTGATGTCCTCCCTTCAAATTGATTTTGTAATCCAAGTTGCTGAAATTATTTATCTGCTTACTCTAGGTTGGCCATGAACCCATTGCACCAGTGATGGGTCGGAACATCTTCAGACGACCAGTTCTCCAGCTGCCCGGACTCTTCACATATGGTGCGTACTGAAGTGATGCAGGTCAATGTTCGTTCCTGAGATTGCTGTCCATCAAGTGCCCACACGCACTCAGCAAACACATTCTTCACCACAGAGTCACTGCTGTTCATATTATACTGTAGTACTGCTTTGGAGTGTTTGATAGGCGCAGGGCAACGGGAACATTACTCTGTATCTAACTTCATAATGTCCTTGGTCTTGGCAGTGTTTGGGACAGTGTTGAGGGAGCTTTGCCTCCAGGTTTAAAAAAAAGTATAGCAGGCATTACTTTTTCAGTTTGAGAGAGATAGGGAGCTTTAATCTAACACTTGTTCCTGTTCTGGGTAGTGTTCGACGGGGACATTGTTGAGGAAGCTCTCCTTTCAGTTTAAAAGAGTGGAGAAATCCTTACTCTGTACCTAAGTCACTGTTGCCACTGTTTGTCAGTGGTGAAGGGAGGGAATGTTGAACACACAACATTGAACAGTACAGCACATGAAGTGGCCCTTCAGCTCCCCATGTCTGTCGACCATTCTACACTAATCCCATCTGACTGTTCATCTCTCTGCTTCTTAAACCTTGCTATCCTATCTGCTTCTACCACCTCTCCTGTCAGCTTGTTCTTGGCACTTACCACACGCTGTGTAAAACAAAACACATTCCTCGCACATTTCCTTTAAACCTTTCCCCATCTCACCTTAAGTCTATATTTGATATTTTCACCCTGTGACAAAGACACTGTCTATCCATCTATCCACATCTCTCATAATTTTATATATTTCTATCAGGTTGCCCCTTAGCCTCCAACTCTCGCGAATATAGTCCAAGTTTGTCTAACCTCTCCTTGTAGCTAATACATTCTAATCTTGGCAACAGCCTGATAAAGCTCTTTTGCACCCTCTCCAAAGCCACCAGCTGACACAATGTGATCAGAACTGCACATAATAGTCTAAATGTGGCCTAAATAAAGGTTTATACAGCTGCAATGTCACTTATCAACTTTTATACTCAGTTTCCCGAACGATGAAGACCAGCATGCTGTATGCTGTCTTTACCATTTGCATCGCCACATTTGGGGAACTCTGAACTTGTATCTGAACATTCATTTGTATATCAATGCTCCTCAGGGTCTTGCTATTTCCTGTACATTACTTTTTGCATTTGACCAAAATGTATGACCTCACATTTGTCCAGATTAAACTCCATCCGCCATTTGTCCGCCCATCTTTCCAACTTAGGCAGAGGGTGGGTGTGTGTATGGGACAGGCTGCCAGAGGAGGTGGTGGTGGCAAATACAGTTACAACATTTAAAAGCCATCTGGATGCATGTGAATAGGAAGGCTTTAGAGCGATATAGGCCAAATGCTGTCAAATGGGACTAGATCAGTTTAGGGCATTTGTTTGTGGCAGATGTGTTGAACCAAGTGATCTGTTTCCATGCTGTACAACCCTGACTCTATCCTGGTTTATATCCTGTTGTATCCTTTGATAACCTGCCTCACTATCCTCAACTCCACCGATTTCCTTGTCATCTGTAAAATTACTAATCAGGTCATCTACATTTTCATCCAAATCATTTATATGCACTGCAAACAACAGAGGTCCCAGCACTGACCCTTGCGGGATATCATGGTCATAGACCTCAAGTCAGAAAAAACACCCATCCCCAACTACCCTCTGTCTTCTGTGAGCAAGCCAATTTTATGTCCAATTTGCCAACACACCAGGGATTTTCTTGCAATTTCGCTCTTCAAGACCAGAATATCTTTCTGCTTTAGACAAGTGCAACATTCACTGCCCTCCACTCATGAAATATTTTTGTCACTTCCTCAAAAAACCCAGTCAAGTTTGTGATACAGGGCCTACCCCACACAAAACCATGCTGTCTGTCTCTAATAAGGAGGAAGTGAGGACTGATGAAGAGCTTATGCTCAAAATGTCGAATGTCATCCTCCTCTGATGCTGCCTGAGCTGCTGTGCTTTTCCAGTGCCACACTTTTTGTCCCTAATAAGTCCATTCTTCTCAAAATGCAAGTAAACGCTGTCCCTATGAATCTTTTCCAATAACTTCCCTGACACTGGCCTATAATTTCCTGCATTATCCCTGTTGCCTTTCTTAAACAAAAGAACAACATCGACAATTCTCCAGTCTTCTGCAATATTGCCTCTGGCTAAAAAGGATACAAAGATCTCTGTCAAGGCCTCAGCAATCTCCTACCTTGCCTCCCTCAGATCCTATCAGGCCCTGGAAACTTATCTACCTTAATGTTTTTGAAGACACCAACATCATGTCCTCCTTAATGTCAAAGTGCCCCAGAATAACAGCATACCCATTTCTAATTTAACACCATCTGTGTCCTTCTCCTTGGTGAATACCAATGCAACATATCCATGAATGAGTGCACTCATTTCCTCTGGCTCCTTGCGTAAGTTTCCTCCTTTCCCTAGCTGCCCTCTTGCTTCTGAAAACATATAAAATGCCTTGGTATTCTCCTTAATTCTACGTGCTAAGCACATTTCATGGCCCCTCCTAGCCCTCATCATTTCTTGCTGAAGTTCTTTTCTGCTTCCTTTGTACTGTTCAAAGGCCTTTTCAATTTTCTAAACCTTACAAATGCTTCCTTTTTTTAATGACTAACATTTCAACCTCTCTTGTCATCCAAGTTCAAAAATCTTGCCATCTTTACCTTTCATCCTCAGGAATATGCCGGTTATGAACTCTGATAAACTAGCTTTTAAATGAGTCAGATGTGGAGTAACCCTCAAACAGTCTCACCACCACCACCACCCCCCACTCCCCCCAAATTTCTCCAATCTAATCTAATTGAAGGTACTATGTAGAGTACCAGTGCAGATGAGTGGCTTTGTCCTGGATGTGTTAGTACTATTGAATGTCAAGGGCCAATATGTATATTTATCATTGGAGATGGTCATTGACTATTACCTGTATGACACAAATGTTACTTGCCATCTATCAACCCAAGCCTAGATATTAAGAGGGAAGGTCATCGATAATGCTGGTTGGATGTAGGACACTACAGTGTTTTTCCAGTTTTTTTTTCATTTCACTGTTCCTATATTTGAGAAGATCAAACTTGATGGATTTGATACTTTCTGCATTTGTCTTGCAGCCAAGCACATTGTGAGCATTGATGGAAAGTGGGGTCTGTTTAAAGGCCTAACACCTCGCTTGTGTGCAGGAACCATCGGGACCATTGTACATGGCAAAGTACTACAGGTAGCTGCCGTCGTACTGGTGTTATGAATGATTGCACACTGAGGCACCGGAGTGGGGAGGAAAGGGGTGTGGTGATCGTGCTGCGGATTCGGCGGGCTCGTGGCATGGTGGGGTGGGTGGTAATGCACTTCACGTCAAGGCATTGTGGGGACAGGTCGGAGTCTGGGATGGACACATGGTAATTTACAACTGGGATGTATGCACCGGTGTCTGTCACAACAGAGTTGGAGGCTGGTACTGTTAGTAGAGAGGAGCTAGAACCTGTTAACCTGTACATGCCAGGAGCCAGCATCTTACTGAGGCAAGGACCGACACTCCTTGTGTTGGACCTGTACAGGGCAATTTGGCTGTGGATACTCCGAGCCCACACTGTAGCTCTCCACCTTCAACCGCACTTTTACTTTGGCATTACGGACACAGCCATGAAATAGTTGATCAGAATTGAAATGTCAGAGCCAGGTTACATGTAGGTATCAGAGGTTGTGTCCTTTTCCTCCGATTTAAAAAGTATGCATCTCGTGCTGGATTTTATTTTCAATTTCTTTCTAAGGCCCTGCCACTCTGAAGTCCCCTTCTCTCTCTCTTTCTCTGTATCATGTGCTCCTCATGTTACGGTCCCACCCTCACTTCCTCTGTATCTTTTTGTTACAGAGCTATCAGGAGATGAAAGAAAATGAGGTAAGTGCCAGTCTTATAATTCAGCTCTTGTACTGATGTGCACAGTATTAACTCACTCCCAGTATCTGATATTCTATGTATAAACCATCCAGAAATTTCACCCTCCCAAGTAGATTCCAGTCTTTTCGTTCCTGGGTATCTGTTATAAGCCCCTCAATTAGATTCCAGTATAACTAACTTCTCAGTATCTGTTATTCTGTATATAAGTCCCTCGATTAGATTCCAGTATGTAATTCACTCCCAAACAGCTGTTATTTTATATGTAAACAATCCCAAACCCCTTGATTAGTTTGAGTTTGATATTCTAGCTATTCTGTCAGTCTAGTGCTGCTTTCCATCAGTTTTCCCTGGCTGCTGACAGACAGTGTGACCCTAACCATTCGGAGTCTTGACAATTCTCTTCACTAAGATGAACTTCAGTATTTCATAGGTTAATATGCATCTGTCATAACTGTTCCTGACCTGTCAATTATGTTTCCTACTTTGACTTGCAGTGCACTGAAATGGAGAAAATTGGGGAGGAACCATCACTGCATCGTGTGTTTGAAGAGGTAAGACTAAGCATGACTCTTGTTTCTCCATATCCAGCCAGTGCTGTTGCTTCCAGCTCTTCCCGGGAGGAGGGTGCAGCATTGAATGTGCTTGGGCAAGTTTGTATACGAGGTGACACTGCTATAGTGATAGTCTCAGAATTCTGTTTGCTCCTCTTGACTAATTCAGGTCACATTTTAAATCATTGAACACAAAAACTAAAACCAGTTTATTGGGCCCGTTCATTTGGATTTATCCACTATGGCTGTTAATTAATCTGCAGTGACTGTTCTTTCCTTTCTGATATCATTTGGTGGGCGGCACGGTGGCACAGTGGTTAGCATTGCTGCCTCACAGCGCCAGAGACCTGGGTTCAATTCCTATCTCGGCGACTCTGTGTGGAGTTTGCATATTCTCCCCGTGTCTGCGTGGGTTTCCTCCGGGTGATCCGGTTTCCTCCCACCATCCAAAAATGTGCAGGTTAGGTGAATTGGCCATGCTAAATTGCACGTCGTGTTAGGTGTAGGGGAATGGGTCTGGGTGGGTTGTGCTTTGGCGGGTCAGTGTGGACTTGTTGGGCCGAAGGGCCTGTTTCTGCACTATAAGTAATTTTTTTAAAAAAAGTGTTTTTTAAGATTACTATCATTCATTCCTCTTGGTATTTTGAAGAAACTGAAATTCACACCCCACCCAAACCACCGCTACCAGCACTGTGACCCCCTCCTGGTATAACCAGTGATGTGATGTGATCTCTCTTTGCCCTGACGCTCCGTGTCCTTCATCCTTCTCAAAAACACCATCTCCAGATGCTGTTATTCAGTTTAAAAAAAAATCATTTATCGAACTGTACAGCGCAGGAATGGGCCCTTCAACATGGTGCCAAATGAAACTAATCCCTTCTGCACGCTCTTGGTCCATATCCCTGCATTTTCATGTGTTTTTGTAAAAATCCCTTAAATGCCCTTATTGTATCTGCCTCCCACCACCACCCTGGCAGTGCATTCCAGACTCCTACCACACTGTGTAAAAGGCCTGTCCCTCTTATCTCCTTTGAACCCCCCCCAGCCAAAATAAATGCATGCCCCCTAATTTTAGACATTTCAACTCTGGGGGGGGAAAAAAAGTTCTGACTGTCAACCCTATCTATGTATCTCATAATTTTATAGACATTTATCAAGTTGCCCCTTAGCCTCCACCACTCAAGAGAAAACAACTGGAGTTTTTCTAGCCTTTCTTTCATAGATCATACCCCCTAAACCAGGCAGCATCCTGGGGGTAAACCTCTTCTGCGCTCTCTCAAGCCTCCATATCCTTCCTGTACTATGGCAGCCTTTGAACCAATACTCTTTAAGTGTGGCCTAACCAAAGTCTTATAAAGCTGCAACATGACACTCTCGTACTCAACTCCTCAAACAATAAAGGCGATCTGCTTGTGTGGCCACTTTCAGGGAGCTATGGACTTGAACCCAAGATCCTTATGTACATCAATGCTGTTCAGAATTCTGCCATTAACTGTATACTTTTCCATAACATTTGATCTCCCAAAGTGCAGCACCTCACACTTACCCAGATTAAACTTCACTTGCCACTTCTCTGCTCATATCTGCAACTGATCTGTCCTGCTGTATCCTTTGACGACCTTCTACGCTATCCACAACTCCACCAATCTTTGTATTGTCTGCAAACTTGCTAATCTGCGTACCTTTTCACCCAACAAACAGCAAAGGTAATATGGCAACAAACAGTATGGATCCCTGCAGAACACCACTAGTCGCAGACCTTCAGCCTGAAAAACAGCCTTCCACCACTACCCTCTATCTTCTATGGCAAGCTAATTCTGAATCCACATGGCCAAGTCACTGTGGATCCCATGCATCCTAATCTTCTGGATAAGCTACCATGAGAAACTTGTTGAATGTCTTATGAAAACCTATATAAACAACATCCACTGTTCTACCCTCAGCCATCACCTTCATTATCACCTCAAAAAATTCAATAAAATAAGTAAGACATGACCTGTCCTGCACAAAGCCATGCTAGCTGTGCATAATTAGGCCAAGCTTTTCTAAATGCACGTAGATCTTATCCCTAAGAATTCTCTCCAATAGCTGCCCAATCACTGATCTGAGACTCACTAGTCTAAAGTTTCCTGGATTATCCCTATTTCCCTTCTTGAACAGAGGGACAACATTAGCTACTCGCCAGTTCACCGGGGCACCTCCAGTGGCTAGCAAGGATACAAAGATCTTGGCCAAAGCCCCAGAAATCTCTTCTCTTGTCCCTCTCAGTGACCTGGAGTAGAAACCTTTGGATCCTTGAGACTTATCCACCTTAATGCTCTTCAAGAAACCCAACACCACTTCTTTCTTGATCTCAAAATGCCTGAGCGTATTAGCATGCTCCACGCAAATCTCACTATCCTCCATATCCTGCTCCTGGGTGAATACCGATGCAAAGTGCTCAGTTAGGATCTTGCCCACATCCTGTCCCTCCAAGCACAAGTTCCCTCCATTATCCTTGAGTGGTTCTACCTTCTCCCTAGTTATCACTTTGTTTTTAATGAATGGATAGAATGCCTTGGGATTCTGTTTAAACCTACTTGCCAAGGTCATTTCATGGCCCCATCTTGCTCTCCTAATTCCCTGCTTGAGTACTTTCCTGTTTTAGAACATAGAAGAATACAGCGCAGTACAGGCCCTTTGGCCCTCGATGTTGCTCCGATCCAAGCCCACCTAACCTACACTAGCCCACTATCCTCCATATGCCTATCCAATGCCTGCTTAAATGCCCATAAAGAGGGAGAGTCCACCACTGCTACTGGCAGGGCATTCCATGAACTCACGACTCGCTGAGTAAAGAACCTACCCCTAACATCTGTCCTATACCTACCACCCCTTAATTTAAAGTTATGCCCCTTCGTAATAGCTGACTCCATACGTGGAAAAAGGTTCCCACAGTCAACCCTATCTAAACCCCTAATCTTTATATTCCTCACAGGATTCGGTCTGATTTTAGCTTCCTAAACCTTAAATGTGCTGCTTTTTTTTCATTTTAAATTCACAACCTCCCTCATTATCCAAGGATCCCTTACCTTGCCATCTTTGTCCTTCCTCCTTACTAGAGCATGCTGATCTTGAACTGTCCCCAGCAGGGCTTTAAACAATTCCATCTGTCAAATGTGGACTTGCTTGATAACAGCTCCTCCGAATTAACACTCCACAGCTCCTGCCTGACATAATTTGCCCTCTCCTGATTTGGTACTTTCCCGCAAGGTCCTGACTTATCCTTGTTCATAGCTATCTTAAAACTTAAGGAGTGGTGATCACTGTTTCCGATTGCTCTCCCACTGAGAGGTCAGTCACCTAGCCAGACTCATTAGCCAATACGAGGTCCAGTATGGCCCCTGTTCTGGACCAGGTCAGACCTATCAAAACATCTTAAGAAAGTAGCCCAGACCCTAACTTTGTGAGTTGTTTTATGCAGATATTCCAGGAGGGATGCAATTGGTTAAACCAAATTCATCAGTCTTTGTAAATGTATTAACTTTGTGATAATCCCATTGGGTACCATCTGGTTTTGACACCATTACTATGGGTGAGCTCCTGCCGCTGTAACTCACTTCGACTATGTCATCAGTGTTCAATCTCCTTTTGAACCTGTGCCAACTTTAGAGGGTTATTACTATAAGGATGTTGCTTAATTGGAACAGCATCTTCTATATCTACATCATGCATAATTAGGTAAGTACTTGCCAGCTTATTTCCACATATCTCTCCATGTGATAGTAATAAGTCTTTTAGGTCATTTTGATTTTTCTCTAGAAGGTAACTCAATTTATCCCAATTTTTGACAACTTCCTCATTGACCAATTTAATCTGAGGAATGTCCAATTCAGAATCCTCTGAACTTGGGTCTTCACTCTGTGTTGTAACTGATAACACAGTCGCCTTTGGCTTTACTTCCCTGTCAAAATATCTTTTGAGCATATTCACATAACACACTCTACGAGATTTCTTTCTGTCTGGAGCCCTTACCAAATAGTTCACCTCACTCCATTTCCTTTCGGCTTGACAAAGTCCACTAAACGTTGCTTTTAAAGGTTCACCTATCACTGGAAGTAACACTTAGCAAAATTTCGAGTTTTTGAGTTCTTGTCTGTTTCCTGTTTCATTGTATGCTGTGATACTTTTAAATGTCTAGCTAACGCCCCTGCTCTATTTAATCGTTCCTGAAAATTTGACACACAGACCTCAATATGGCCTCTGAATTCTGACTTACCAATTTCTCCTTAATCAATTTTAGCAGTTCTCTCACTTCCTGCCCCAAAACTAATTAAAATGGACTAAATTTGGTGCATCTCTGAAGGTACAAAGGGAAGTCCTTTCTCCCAATCATCTGGCTAGCCTTAATTATAAGTCCTCAATGTGGTCTTTAATGTCTGCTGCCACCTTTCTAGCGCTCTCTATAACTCTGGTTGATACGCAGTGGATTTGAATTGTTTTAATCCTCAGCTGTCTATAACTTCTTTGCATGATTTCAATGTGAAGTTTAACCCTTGATCTAATTGTATCTCTGTGGGTAGTCCAATATCTGGTGCAAATTTGAGCAATGCCTCTACAATCCTTTTAGCTGTGATGTTGCGTAATGGAAGGGCCTCCAGAAATCTAGTCAACACATCCATGATTGTTAATAAATACTGATTCCCAGTTTTTGTTTTAGGTAGGGGTCCTAAGCAAACAATTAAGACTTGTAAAAGGTTCCTCAAATGTGGGAATAGATATGAAAGGTTTTATTACTGCCTGTGGTTTTCCAATTACGTGACATGTATGACATGTCAAATAAAATTCAACTATATCCTTGTGCAATCCAGGCCAGTAAAAATGGCTTTGTATTTTAGCTTGAGTTTTTCTCACTCCTAAATGACCCCCTACTGGTAGCTCATGCACCACCCTGATCAAACATAGTCTCTGCTAATTCCATTTCCGCTTTCTTATCTGTACTCTTTGATCTTTGTTTCAACTGGTGATTTTGTGACCTCGTTACCACACAGTCAGAAAAAAAACGAGGATGTGTATCTTGTAGTAGTTCAGTTGCCCGAGGTTCCGTTGGCTAAGCAACAATCCTACCTGTGAACCAGCTATATCATTAGCAAGGACAAATTGTATTCCTGGAGCTGAGAGTTTGTCCAGTATTCCTACCACAACTTCTCCATTCTTCACTAGACTTTCTAACCTCACTTTACATAATTGAGTGCTTCTTGTCTGACCGTGAATTCCCATTACAAGCACTTTTTCTGGCAACAGTCCTTCGGAGGTACCCATCTCATCTTTCAGCATTACAGATTGACAGGGTCCTGTGTCTCTTAATATTGTAACCTCTTTGCCTGCTGCTTTTGGCCTGTGTGAGTAAACTTTTCCTTTGCAGGTATATGTTTAAGAAGATCTGGCACTTGCTCCTTAACCCATTTCCGACCAGCTTGTACATTCTAGTGCAGCTTTCTAGCCTCTCCTGTGTTTTCCGTTGCCATTCCAACAAAATTCACTGGCTTGTCCTGTTTTCCTACATCTGACTTCCTAGTGCTTTTCCTAACCCACCCTAGACTGCTGTGATTTCATGTGGCCTACTTTATTGCAGTAAAAACACTGAAGCTTTATAACTTGTCTTTCCCCTTCAAGGGTTTCCTTTTCACCTTGTGGTAAGTTATCCTTATGATCTTCACTGACATCTACATCTCCCTTTCCACGTGAGGCTTTCTCTTTTCCCCAATTTCTATCCTTCATGGATTCAGCCATTTCAGCTGCTAATCTTGCTGTTTTAACTCTCTGCCTTTCCGCGAGTTCTTACTACTTCAGGAAGTGAATTTTTGAACTCCTCCAAAATAGTAGTCTAAGAACATCATTGGTTTGCTCTATCTTTAATGCCCGTACCCACCTATCAAAATTACTTTGTTTGATCCTTTCAAACTGTCTGTAGGTTTGACCAGGGACCCTCCTTAGATTCCTGAAATGTTGTCTGTAGGCTTCTGGCATAAACTCATATGCACTTAAGATGGCTTTCTTCATCACCTCATACGCCCCACAGATACCTCCTTCGATAGTGATGCGAATCCCTCATTAACTCTGTCAACAAGTTTTGTTTGGATCAACAAAACACACATGGTCACTGGCAACTGCATTTGTTTAGCCTCGTTTTCAAGTGAGATGAAACAATCTTCCACATCCTTCTCATCAAATTTGGGTAATGCTTGAATATACTTAAACAGTTTCTCACCAGGACTTTGGCTGCTATGGGTTTGCTCATCCTCACTCTGCCTCAATAAGCTTACCATCATCCTTTTAAGCTGACCTTCCTGTCTAAGTGCCAATTTCAGAAGTTCAAACTCCCTCTCTCTCCTTTTCTCCATTTGTGTGTGTGTCTGTGTGTCTCTCTCTCTCTGTCTCTTTCCTCTGCTTTTAATCGTAATTCAAACTATTTCATATCCGTTTCCCTTTCCTTGACGTTTGCCTCTAACTCAAGCTACTTCATTTTCAATTGAATTTTAGCCATCTCTAAAGATTCTGATGGCATTTCCAGCAAATGTAGATGCTGAGCTACTACTGTAATTATCTCTCCTTTCCTCACGGAAGGAGGCAGCTCCAGCTCCAATTGGTTTGCTAATTCCAGCAGCTTGACCTTAATCATGTTTTGTAAAACCCCCAAAGTCACTACTTCCACCCCCAGGAATATCTTGGTGACTGAAAGAGCTACTGCTATCCCAAACACTGTTTAAACCAACCAATTTCAACACCCAGAATGAAAGACACCAGCACCTACCACTCGCTGCCTTCGAGTCCAACAACCCTAATCCCAATTTGGAACTTAGAAAAAATCCACCCAAGAGACTCCAAACTGTTATGCACCAGACCAGGTCAACCCCCTCAAAGCATCTCAAGAAAGTAGCCCAGACCCCTAACCCTGCTAGTTGTTTTAAGTCTGTGTAATGTGGATAGTCCAGGAGGGATGCAGTTGGTCAAACTACATAGTTTTAAACAAAACAGAATTTATTTACAAGATTACTGAATGAAACACAAACAAAAGAGAATAATTTAACCTATTCAAAAACCCAACAGATAATCCCAACTTAATGATGCTGTACCCAGTACCTGCAACAATCCCTATTAAAACCCTTAGCACAAAAGGTAAAATGAAACCCAGGTTCTGACAGGAGAGAAGTCAGAGAGAGATCAGCATGGACTGCTTCTTTGAGGTCCAGGTTCTTTTTAACTCCACTTTGCAAAAACCAAACCAAGCCAGAGAGAGACTGAGCAGGGAGAACTGGCCACTCCCCTTTCATTGGACAAGTGTATTTTTAAACTTTAAAAAAGCCTTTTTCCTGAGGCAATATCTGTTAGCCAAAATCAAATTGACCCCCTAAAGTCCTTCAACTTAGACTTTTTGGGGTCTGTATCTTTTAGGGCCTCTCTGAAAAAGGAAACAAGGACACCATAACCTTGTTAAAGGAGCAGCATGTCGCACCCCTCCTCTCGTTGGGCTGTTCTCTCACTGTTTCAAGAAACCCACTTGGATGCATTTATCAAATTCCACCTTGTCTAAGCCTCTTGCGGTAAGGGAGCCCCAGTTAGCCTTGGGGAAGATAGTTACCAACTATGATAACGCTGTTTTTATTACACCTTTCCATAATCTGCCGACGTATTTATTCCTTTATAGCTCAGCTGTTGGGGGGCCTATAGCATAATTATATCATTGATTGCACCCATCTTATTTTTGAGCTCTATGCATATTGCCTCAGTGGACGAACCCTCCAGTATGTCCTCTCTGAGTGCAGATGTAACATTGTCTCTTATTAGTAATGCAACTCCTCCACCTCTTTTACCTTCCCCTCTGTCTCCTTTAAAAGACGAAGCCCTGGAACATTGAGCAGCCAGTCCTGTCGCCCCTCTCAATCAAGTCTTTATAGTGGCCTGAACATCCTAGTCCCATGCACTAATCCAGGCTCTGAGCTCATCTGCCTTACCTATAATACTCCTTGCATTGAAATTAAACACATTAGTGCCATTGTGTTCATTTACCTGTTTCTGCCTGACCTTTCTTTGTGGTTTACTGGTCTTAACACCTACCTTCCCCTCTATTCCTCCACTTGCTGATCTACTGCTCTGGTTCCCCATCTCCTGCCATTCTAGTGTAAACCCTCCCCAATAGCACTAGCAAGCCTCCGTGAGGATTTTCCTGTCCAGTTTAAGTGCAGCCTATCCCCCTTGTACAGGTCACCCTGCCCCCGAAGAGGTCCCAATGATCCAAGAACCTGAAACGCTGCCCCCTGCACCAGCTCCTTAACCACCCATTCATCTGTCCGACCTTCTTACTCCTTCCTCGCTAGCACGTGGCACTGGTAGTAACCCAGAGATTGCTACTGTTGAGGTCCTGCTCTTCAGCCCATTTCCTAATTCCCCGTACTTGCTCTGCTCTGCAGGACCCCATCCCTCCTAACTAGCTATACCGTTGGTACCAATGTGCACCACGATCTCTGGCTGCTCAACCTCTCCCTTAAGAATTTCGTGCAACCGTTCAGAGATATCCTTGACCCTGGCACCAGGCAGGCAACACACCATCCTGGAGTCTCGATCGCAGCCACGGAAGTACCTGTCTATGCCCCTAACTAGCGAGTCTCCTACCACTATCACTCACTTGGATCTTGCCTGACCCTGCTCTATAGCAGAGCCAGCTGTGATGCTGCCACAGGCCTGGCTGCTGCTGTTATACTCTCCTGAGAGGCTATTCCCCCACAACAGTATCCAAAATGATATACCCTGTTAGAGAGGGGAATAGCCACAGGCAACTCCTGCACTACTTGCCTGCCTTTCCTGGCAGTCACCTATCTATCTGACTGAATCTCTGGTATGACCATTTCCTTGTAACTAGTGTCTATCACACTCTTTCACCCCTGAATGCTCCTCAGTGTGTCCAACTGAACGACGTGACCTCTGAGGAGCTGCAGCCGGTCACACTTTCTGCAGATATAATTGTCGAGGACACTAGACTGCTTCCTGATTTCCTCCATCTGGCAGGAACCGTGTAACATTGCCCTAGCTGCCATCTCTGTCTCTTTACCCAAAGAAAGATTGCCTTTACCTTGCTTACCCAATTCACTGAAGCCCAATATTCACCAAAGCCTGCACTTATACCAACTAGATGCACTAACTGGTCACTTAAATTACAACGCATCCTTACAAGCGGACCATCTACCTCTCGGCTACAGTAAGCTTCCTAACAGTCTCTCTCAATCTCTCTTCTCTTCTCTTTTGTTTTGGTTAAATGAGGAGGGAAGGATGGAACACTACAGTAATGTTTTATTCCTGTTCTATGTTCTAAAGTGATGTTTGGGGCTTACCACTCCTTGTCACTGTACTGACCTCTTCCAGAATGCTCAGCGAAATCACTCTTTGCATTCAATACAGAGACAGCATGGGGTTAGATGCAGAGTAACGCTTTCTCTACTTTTTAAACTGCAAGTAAAGCTAAAGCTGCTCTATTCTATTAAACTAGAAGTAAACAGAAAATGAAGCAGCTCCTCTTTCCCCCTGACTTACCATTATCCATCGTTTTGTCTGCCGAACTGCAGTTCTCTTTCTCTCTCTGGGCTTAATTTCCCCCAGTTGTTTACTCCTTTAATCATCCATCATCAGTAAATACACCACTTTTCCCTAGCCCCTGGACTTGAGATATTAACTCTTTGTCTTTCCACAGATGTTGCCAGACCTGCCAAGTTTCTTCAGCAATTTCTGTTTTTGTATGTTATCTTGGTCTCTTGAACTTTTTCAATATTCACTCTTTGCTTTGTGTCTAGACGATGCGAGAGATGATTGCTCGCTCCACAGCCACTGTTGTCACTCATCCTTTCCACGGTAAGTATGCTTCGTTGTTCTTGAACATTGTTGTGTTGCACTAGTGCTAAGTGAGCAAAGGTGGAATATTGATTTTGTCATGTTCCCTTGCAGTAATCACCTTACGATGCATGGTGCAATTTATCGGCCGAGAAACCAAATACAGGTCAGTGCTGAGAAACACCTTGTTTTACATTCTGACACTGCCTGTCCTCAGTGTGTAATGTGGGAGCGAGTCCCAAGTCAGTTGAACAGAGAACATTAGATTAGATTAGATTACTTATAGTGTGGAAACAGGCCCTTCGGCCCAACAAGTCCACACCGACCCGCCGAAGCGTAACCCACCCAGACCCATTCTCCTAAAGCTACGGGCAATTTAGCATGGCCAATTCACCTAACCTGCACATGTTTGGATTGTGGGAGGAAACCGGAGCACCCGGAGGAAACTCACACAGACACAGAGAATGTGCAAACTCCACACAGAGTCGCCTGAGGTGGGAATTGAACCCGGGTCTCTGGCGCTGTGAGGCAGCAGTGCTAACCACTGTGCCACCGTGTCGACCACAATCTATCCACCATCAGAGAACGAAGGGCCGTTTGAACCACTGGAATGTTGTGTAGTATGTGTCTAATGACAGCACCCACAGGTCTTCATATTTTGTGCCACAAATATCCCAGAATTCTGTGGGTGCTGCTCGGCAATGTCCTCCAAATTACAATGCCACTGGGCAAACACAAGTGCATGGGTTCCACACATCAATGTAGATGGGTTTGCATGCATAGATGAGTCTGTGCTGTTGTAACATTCACACACTGTTTGCACTGTTATGGTGTTCACAAAAGTATGCATTTCCAGTTCAAGCAGACGTCTGTGTGTGCAGATTTATACTGTTCACACGCATGCGTCTCTGCCAATTTATTCTGTTTTCTCGCTCTCGCTCTCTCACACATCTACACACATGTTTGTAGATTTATACCATTTACACACGCATGTGCTTGTTAGAACATTTACACAGACGCATTTGTGTCCAGTTAGACTGTTCACATAGACGAGTGCGCAGGCACAGCCAGACCCTTCTCGCAGTTGAATGCACGTGTGCACTATTGTCTATTGAGGTAAGTATGAGCACATCATTGCAATGTTAAAGGAGTCGAGTGTGCAGTCGTTGACTCCCGATTGTGTATGTGTGAGATTGCAGTATTCAGATGATATGCCCATGATGGTTGCGTACTGGTGAATGAGTCTGAATGCAGCTAGACTATTCAGAGAGATGAGCATGTGTAACATGTTCGGTGTTTCTGTGGCATTTACGTGGCCTAAAACCCTCAATATAAGGTAATAATTATGCAAGTATAGTCACTACTCTGACACTTTATCCATTTTTGAACATTAATTGTTTGCTTTTCCGTTGTTGGACTTTACAGTGGCTTATTCGGTTCCATAGTGACGATCTATGAGGAAGAGGGATTTTTTGGCTTTTTTGCGTAAGTATACATTGCTGCAAATGTTTTGAGAATGGAACTTGAAATTTTTTTTGTATCTGCCAATGTCAGCTGATTGATTCAATTTCTGAATATCCAGGGACGTGCTGCCCATTATTCGGAAAGAATGCTGGTTTACGTATGGGTGCAAGTGGAGTGATTGTCGATTGCTCACTGCTCATGGTATGTCCCTTAAAACAAGGCACATACCATCCCTCCCAGTAGTTATCCTGGGCACTATTTATAGTAAAAGAGCATATGTTAATGTCAGGAATGTTTACCTTGGTGAAAAGCTGGTGAGAAAGCATGTAAATAGTGTGACTGCTGTGTTCTTCCTGACAGTTTCTGTTTCTTCTGTATAGTCACTTTTGGTCCTATTTGCTATTGTGGTCTATTGACAAGCATTTTGCTTTGTGATTTGGTATTGTGTAACCTCTAGAAGCTATGATGAAGAGGGCTTGCTTGCTGTACAAACCATGTAACACTATAATGTTCAATGTGCTGCATAAATCTAACTTGCTGTTAATCAGCATGTGGCTGACTGAAAGGTGCGAGTTTTTCATAATGCCTTTCACACCCTCGGGGCTCCCACAGTGTTATACAGCCAATGACGTAAATGTGGTAATTGCCTAAATGAGAAGAAATTAAGGCAAAGTTCCTTTAACACATTTGCTCCGCTGTAGTCTTTGAGGAGAAAGTGAGGTCTGCAGATGCTGGAGATCAGAGATGGAAATGTGTTGCTGGAAAAGCGCAGCAGGTCAGGCAGCATCTAGGGAACAGGAGAATCGACGTTTCGGGCATTCCTGAAGAAGGGCTAATGCCCGAAACGTCGATTCTCCTGTTCCCTAGATGCTGCCTGACCTGCTGCGCTTTTCCAGCAACACATTTCCATCTCCGCTGTAGTCTGGTCACTTAATCTAATGTGAATTTCTCTCTCTGAGCCCAATGTAGAGAAGGACTGTGTGAATCACTGAGTTCAGTGTGGCGCAGTTTGGTGTGAATCTCTGTCTGGTCCCAGTGTGGATTGGGCATGTGTGAATCTTTCTCTGAGCCCAGTTTGGAGCAGCCTGGTGTGAATCTGTTGTTCCAGTGTAAAACAGGCTGGTGTGAACCTCATGCTCATTGCTATGTGTCTCTTTGCAGTGGTCTGTTTCCTCGACTGCTGGGTGATGTGATTTCCTTATGGCTTTGTAACATGTTGGCCTATCTCATCAACACTTATGCACTGGAGCCCCCCAGTCAGGTAGGTTATAACATTCTAACGCACCTCTCAGCAGGTCAGCGTTTCCCTGAGGTAGGATGTGTGAAAGAGGAGGGATTGGAATTGGATGGAGGAGGGGTGAGGATATTTGAGGCAGGGTGAGTCGGTAACAGGGCATACTTGATGGGGTAAGGGGGTTATTTAGGGTGGAGACTATGATCCTACTGGGTGCGAAGAAAGTGCATGAAGCTCCTGAGCCAAATATATTAAAACCCCTTTAAAGTTTCCAGGTATTGTGGACAGGAGCATGTTAAAAACTGAGTCCTGCTCCTGGTCATTGGTTTTGCTGGTGCATTTCCTCACCATCTGAGGAGGGGGTGGTGGGCTTGGTGTGTTGCGATTCCTCGCTGGCCAATGTTTAGGAGGAAGTGCAAGGGAGGTGCTTATGGGCGGATGGTACAGTACCCCAGCAAGAGGTCATAGAGGGTGTATGGGTGCACTGAAGATGACATAATCCAGGGGGTTTGTTTGACTGGTGAACTGAGCCTCTGCTCTCCAGCTTCATGGTTAAACATTAGCAACTTCCCTCTCCACACAAACCCGTGGTCAATGAAACGTCCCACCTCATCCCAGTAATTGCGGCTGGTCAATAATGCACCCTTCTACTTACTGCAACTTCCACCTAGAAAATGATTTCACCCTATAATTGGTAGTTCTTTTTCTGAGAATCGAAGAAAAATCTTAATAATTACAAATTATGAAGAAGACCTGTGGATCCTTGGAAATCTCCGTTCTAAACAGTAAGTAATAGAAGCAGCTCTGCTTGACGCCCCTTGATTACTTAGAACCAACAGGGAGGGAGGGGAGAGTAGACAGTGGTGGCTGGCAGCTGGGAGAACCAAATTGTTTCGGCCCAGAGGAGGAGGTACAGGCCATCATGTCTGCAGTATCTCTCCAAACGAGCGATTAATTTTGTGCCATTCTCCTGTCTTATCCCTATAACCCAACATGGAACAGTACAGGCCCTTCGGCCCTCGATATTGTGCTGACTTGCGGAACCAATTTGAAGCCCATCTGACCTACACTATTCCATTCTTGTCCATGTGCATATTCAAAGGCCATTTAAATGCCCTTAAAGTTGGCAAGTCTACTACTGTTGCACGCAGTGCGTTCCACGTCCCTACTACTGAGTAAAGAAACTATGTCTGACATCTGTCCTATATATAACAGCCCACAATTTAAAGCAATGTCACCATCCGAGGTAAAATGCTCTCACTGTCCACCCTATCTAACACTGATTTATCTTACATGTTTCAATTAAGGCACCTCTCAACCTTCTCAACAGCTTCGAGTCCCTCAGCCATTCCTCGTGAGACCTTCTCTCATACCAGGCAACATCCTGGTAAATCTCCATGAACCCTTTCCAAAGCATCCACATTCTTTCTATAATACAGTGACCAGAACTGTACACAATATTCCAAGTGGGGCCGTACCAGAGTTTTGTACAGCTGCAGCATGACCTCGTGGATCCGAAACTCAATCCCTCTACCAATAAAAGCGAACGCATTGTATGCCTTCTTAACAAACCTATCAACCTGGGTGGCATCTTTCAGGGGTCTATGTACATGGACACCGAGATCTCTCTGCTTATCTACACTATCAAGAATCTTACCATTAGACCAGTACTCTGCATTCCTGTTACTCCTTCGAAAATGAGTCACCTCACACTTTTCAACATTAAACTCCATTTGCCACCTGTCAGGCCAGCTCTGCAGTTTATCTATGTCTCTCTGTAGCCTGCAACATCCTTTGTCACTACCCTCACCTTAGTGTCATCCGCAAATTTACCAACCTATCTTTCTCTGCCCTCATCCAGGTCATTTATATAAAAAATGACAAACACCAATGGACCCAAAACAGATCCTTGTGGTAAACCACTCCAGGGTGAATATTTTAAATCAGCCACCACCTTCTATCATCTTTCAGTTGGCCAATTTTTGATCCAAACTGCTAAATCATCCTCAATCCCATGCCTTTGTATTTCCTGCAATAGCCTATCGTGAGGAACCTTATTAAACGCCTTGCTGAAATCCATATACACCACATCAACCATTTTACCCTCAGCCACCTGTTTGGTCACCTTCTCAAAGAACTCAATAAGGTTTGTGAGGCACGACCTACCCTTCACAAAACCGTGTTGACTCTTCCTAATCAACTTCTTCCTCTCTAGATGATCATAAATCCGATCTCTTATAACCCTTTCCAACACTTTACCCACAACCGAAGTAAGCCTCACAGGTCTATAATTACCAAGGTTTCTCTACTCCCCTTCTTAGACAAGGGAACAACGTTCCCTATCCTCCAGGCTTCTGGCACTATTCCTGTAGACAATGACAGCATAAAGATCAAAGCTTGGCAAACTCCTTCCCAGATAATCCTAGAATAAATCCCATCCAGCTCAGGGGACTTATCTATTTTTGCACTTTCCAGAGTTGCTAACACCACCTCCTCGTGAACCTCAATCCCATCTAGTCTAGTAGTCTGTATTCTCCTCAACAACATTGTCTTTTTTCAGTGTGAATACTGATGAAAAGTATTCATTTAGTGCTTACCCTATCTCCTCTGACTCCACACAAAACCTCCAACTACTGTCCTTGATTGGCCCTAATCTTACAGTAGTCATTCTTTTATTCCTGACGTGCCTACAGAAAGCCTTAGGGTCAAGGAAAACCCTAGCAGCCAATGACTCCTCATGTCCCCTCCTGGCTCCTCTTAGCTCTCTAAGTCCTGGCTAACTTGTAACTCTTGAGTGCCCTAACTGAGCCATCACATCTCATCCTAACATAAGTCGTCTTCTTCCTCTTGACAAGAGATTCAACTTCTTTAGTAAACCACTGCTCCCTTGCTCAACCACTTCCTGCCTGCCTGACAGGTACACACTTATCAAGGACACGCAGTAGCTGTTCCTTAAATAAGCTCCACATTTCAATTGTGCCCATCCCCTGCAGTTTACTTCCCCATCCTATGCATCCTAAATCTTGCCTAATCGCATCGTAATTGCCCCCCCCCCACAATAACTCTTGCTCTGTGGTATATGCTTGTCCCTTTCCATCACTAAAGTAAAATAACCGAATTGTGGTCACTATCACCAAAGTGCTCACCTCCCTCGAAATCTAACACCTGGCCAGGTTCACTACCCAGTACCAAATCCAATGTGGCCTCGCATCTAGTTGATCTGTCTACATACTGTGTCAGGAGACCCTCATGCACACATTGGACAAAAGCTGACCCATCTAAAGTGTATGAATTATCGTATTCTCAGTCAATGTTTAGAAAGTTAAAGTTCCCCAAAACAACTCTTGCTCCTATCGAGGATCATCTTTGCTATCTTTTCCTCTACATCTCTGGAACAATTTGGAGCACTATAGAAAACTCCCAACAGTGTGACCTCTCCTGTTTCTAACCTCAGCCCACGCTATCTCAGTAGACGAGTCTTCAAATATCCTTTCTGCAATCATAATACTGTCCTTGACTAACAGTGCCACACCTCTCCCCTCTTTTACCATCTTCCCTGTTCTTACTGAAACATCTAAATCCCGGAACCTGCAACAACCATTCCAGTCCCTGCTGTACCCATGTCTCTGAAATGGCCACAACATCAAAATCCCAGGTACCAACCCATTGCTGCAAGTTCACCCACCTTATTCCAGATGCTCCTGTTGTTTAAGTAGACACACTTCAAGCTAACTTCTTGCTTGCTGGTGCCTTCTTGCGACCTGGAAACCTTATTTCTGGCCTCACTACCCCCAACCTTCTGTATACTCGGACTACAATTTGGGTTCCCACCACCCTGCTGAATTAGTTTAAACTACTTCTCTCCAGCTCCTTCAGTTGAACCTGCCTCCACTACACACTCAGACCCTGACCAGTTGCTATGCAGAAAAATTTTATCTCTTACTCCTTTTGCTATTTTAACCAATTACACTAAAGCTGTTCCCAAGGTTCTCAATTCTCTGATGGCAAGGAACAGTTTCTCCCTCTCCTTCTGTCCAGATCCCTCATAATTTTGAAACCATCAAGTCAAATATTGGCAACAGTCCCAACATCTGCAGTCTTCTGTGGAGAGCACTGAACAACCAGAGCTGGAATAGGAATGTTAGGCATTGATAACTGGTGCCCTGCATGCCTCCACTGGAGAGTCTGGGAGAATTACTGTTGAGCAGTGAGCTGTGTTGTTGAGTTTTCACCCTGATGTGTTCTAGGGCTCACAGATCGGGGAGCTGAGAAGTTACTCGCAGGCCGTGACTGGGGTGAGTGCCATTCCATCTGAGCCATTGTTTTATTCATTTACAGCAGCAATTGTACTTTTCACTCTAATGGTGGAATTCAACCGTGCAGCCTTCACTCGGGCTGAAACTAGCTCTTATCTTGAGCAACTTGTCCAGTGCATTAACCAGCCAACTCTGCTTGCAGAGAGAAACTAGTGTCAGGAACATCTTCTGTTGGTTTTTGTGCAATTAGGCAGGACATTGCTTGCCTTCTTTCCCACACCCCACCCACCACACAAGGCATGAGGGGCCAGCATCGAACAGACGCCTGAATTCTGGTAACACTTCAGCTCTCTTGTTGTGACACTGACCTTGGTGTGTCTGGAGGTTTACATAACCCAAAATCGCAACACGCACAAGCTGGAGATTCTGCAATGAACAAGGACTTAAATTTACATGTTTTCTCTTGACAATTTAAACCTGAAGGCCGAGAACGTAGTGTTCTGATCCTTGTCTAGTCGGCTCCACATGCAGTAAATCCCAAAGGTGTCTGGCCCCTGTTGCAGCTCCTGCTTTATGGAAGTGTTTGCTTTCGGAATGAGTACTCGGTCACTGTCTTGTCTCCTTGTTTCCTTCACAGTTCCTAGCCAGCATGCTGACGTACCCCTTCGTGCTCGTCTCCAACCTGATGGCAGTCAACAACTGTGGGTGAGTCTGGCATTCATTCATTCCCCAGGCTTTAGCGCAAAGTGAGGCTGGCCACCAGCAAACAAGACCCAAACCCTGTGCATGGTGTTGGCTGCAAACAGACTCAAACTGGCATTAATTTAGGTTAGATTAGATTAGATTACTTAGTGTGGAAACAGGCCCTTCGGCCCAACAAGTCCACACCGCCCCGCCAAAGCGCAACCCACCCATACCCCTACATTTACCCCTTACCTAACACTACGGACAATTTAGCATGGCCAATTCACCTGACCTGCACATCTTTGGACTGTGGGAGGAAACCGGAGCACCCGGAGGAAACCCACGCAGACACGGGGAGAACGTGCAAACTCCACACAGTCAGTCGCCTGAGGCGGGTATTGAACCCGGGTCTCTGGCGCTGTGAGGCAGCAGTGCTAACCACTGTGCCACCGTGCCACCCACAAATTTACTTGCGTTTGAATTGTTTGCTGATAGAAATCAAGAATGTTATTCCTGAGCCACAGACTTTTCTTATCGCCGCGGTCTATTATTTGCAACTATATCATCAGAACAGTACTGCACAGGGTTAGGTATAGACTAAAGCTACCTCTACACTTTTAAATTGGAAGTAAAGCTCCCTGAATACTGTCCCCATCAAACGCTCCCAGGCAAAATTTGGGATTAGATACAGAGTAGAGCTACTTCTACTCTGTGAAAATAAAGCTCTCTGGATGTTGTCCCCATCAAAGAGACCCAGGAAATGTACAGCACGGGTTAGATACAGAGTAAAGCTCCTGCCATTCAGTTCCATGACTGTCTTTCAGCACTGCTCTGGAGTACTGCTCCTATTTGGTTTGGAAAATATGTTTGCAAATCATCTAATGCCAGTGTTGAAAGCTCTAGTTTCTACCTAATGTAGTATTGTGTCCCACACAATGTCATCTGTGGCAGCTCAGCCATAGGTGACAGTTCCAGCAGTGGCCGATTGATATATGGAATAAGATTGAAAGTGAGAGCCGTCAGAATGTCAGTCGCAGAGCTGCAGCTGTAAGGAAACACAATCATTGTTTTGTTGCCGAGTGTCAGCATGTGGGTACGACCGGTGCTGAGCTGTCTCCACTTTTGGTTGCAGAATGACTGTCTATTGTGTCTCTCTTCCCCAGGCTAGCTGGTGGTCTCCCTCCTTATGCTGCAGCATACTCTTCATGGATTGACTGCTGGCGCCAGCTAAGCCGAGAGGTGAGTTGAAGTTCTGTTTGTGCTGCAAGCCATTTTGATCTGCTGGAACCAAATGCATTTGCTGTGCGCTCTGTGTAAAGTCTCCCTGGCTCACAAGGGGCTCAGGGAATGATTTCAATCCCTTATGTAAAGAGTGCAAAGCTGTGCACAGAGTTCTAAGTCTGCTCTCACTAATGCCTGTACTGTTGTAACAAGTGTTCCCTGCTTTAATACGCCACCATTTTTCAATAAATACCCACATTCCATTTGCCTTCCTAATATATCTCATGATATTTCAATACCCTGGCACAGTGCCTGCTGATGCTGTATGTTCTCGTGCCTCAGTCTGTCTGACTGCCAATTCATGCCAACGAGTCACAGTCATTCCCCCTTGAAGTCTTTCATCCCAACCCCAGATGTAATGAGTGGTTCCTCAACTTAAGCTGGAAAATTACAACTTTGATAAATTGACGCAGGAAAGTCTGGGCAAGGACTGCAATTACAGATCCTTCAGCTTCAAGATCTCGAACAGTTTGAGGCAAGTCAGGATTGGAAAAGTTTGAAATTGTGTGTTACCTGATTGAGCAAAAAGACCTTGGTGCTTATCTGTGACAATTGCACCTGAGTCCTGTCTAACAGATAAGGCCGGTCGGTTACAATTACAGGGAAAGGTGTGTGAGACGTATTCTGACTGTACACGCTGGTTCATTAGAAATGCTGCAGTGGGATGTAGGAGAATTGGGATCACAAGGACAGTGGATGGAAGCAGTTGATGAAATGTGTAGCCTGATGAGGAGAGGATAAGTGCTGAGAGACTCTGAGAATAAGCGTGACTGATTTGAAGACTATGTCCAGCTTCCTGATCAGTTTATAAATGTTTTCTCTATACTTGGACTACCAATTCCTTTCAAAGTTCTGAAAACTTCAATTAAATCACTGCTTAACTTTACTTCAGGGAGTAGAAGACTAGTTTATAGAACATAGAACAGTACAGCACAGAACAGGGCGTTTAGCCCACAATGTTGTGCCGACCACTGATCCTTATGTATGCACCCTCAAATTTCTGTGACCATATGTATGTCGAGGAGTCTCTTAAATGTCCCCAATGACCCTGCCTCCACAACTGCTGCTGGCAACGCATTCCATGCTCTCTCAACTCTGTGTAAAGAACCCGCCTCTGACATCCCCTCTATACTTTCCTCCAACCAGCTTAAAACTATGACCCCTCGTGTTAGTCATTTCTGCCCTGGGAAATAGACTCTGGCTATCGACTCTATCTGTGCCTCTCATTACCTTGTATACCTCAATTAGGTCCCCTCTTCTCCTCCTTTTCTCCAATGAAAAAAGTCCGAGCTCAGTCAACCTCCCCTTATAAGATAAGCCCTCCAGTCCAGGCAGCATCCTGGTAAACCTCCTCTGAACCCGCTCCAAAGCATCCACATATTTCTTATAATAGGGTGACCAGAACTGGACGCAGTATTCCAAGTGCAGTCTAACCAAAGTTTTATAGAGCTGCAACAAGATCTCACGACTCTTAAACTCAATACCCCTGTTAATGAAAGCCAAAACACCATATGCTTTCTTAACAACCCTGTCCACTTGGGTGGCCATTTTAAGGGATCTATGTACGTGCACCCCAAGATCCCTCTGTTCCTCCACACTGCCAAGAATCCTATCCTTAATCCTGTGCTCAGCTTTCAAATTCGACCTTCCAAAATGCATCACCTCACATTTATCCAGGTTGAACTCCATCTGCCACCTCTCAGCCCATCTGTGCATCCTGTCAATGTCCCGCTGCAGCCTACAACAGCCCTCAATACTATCAACGACACCTCCAACCTTTGTGTCATCTGCAAACTTGCTGACCCATCCTTCAATCCCCTCATCCAAGTCATTAATAAAAATTACAAACAATAGAGGCCCAAGGACAGAGCCCTATGGAACACCACTCACCACAGACTTCCAGGCAGAATATTTTCCTTCTACCACTCGCTGTCTTTTGTTGGCCAGCCAATTCTGTATCCAGACAGCTATGTTCCCCTGAATCCCATTCCTCCTGACCTTCTGAATGAGCCTACCATGGGGAACCTTCTCAAATGCCTTGCTAAAGTCCATATACACCACATCCACAGCTCATGGATGGATCAACTTTTCTTGTCACATCCTCAAAGAACTCGATAAGGTTTGTGAGGCATGACCTGCCCCCCTCAAAGCCGTGTTGACTGCATTTAATCAAGCCATGCTCTTCCAGATGGTCATAAATCCTATCCCTCAGAATCCTTTCTAACACTTTGCAGACGGCAGACGTGAGACTTATTTTCTAATCAACTTGTTCAGATGAGTCACGATGCATCTTTGGAGCACGTGGGACTTCAACCCAGGTCTTCTGGTCCAGAAGTTAGGGATACAATCACTATGTCATGATATTTCCTCATAATTCAACGTTTTTGGGTCCTGGCAGTAATCGCTTTCAAGGTTAACTTGCCGTTTCTCGGGTGTGCTGTGAGAATTAGACACAGGGCTCCAGGAGTGTTCAACTGTTGCTTTGAACAGCTTTACTGCTTTAGAAATGAAACATTCCATCAGCCTTTTTGATTACCTTAACATGAGACAGAACACTGAACCATCTCCACTTGCCTGCCTTATCTCTCTGTCCCTTGATTCTCCACTTCCCCAAACCGGTTATTTTTTGATCTCTGGCATACACAGTGATTTGAGTATTCGCTGCTGTCTAGGATAGAGAATTCCAAAGATTCGCAACTTTGAGTCGAACATATTTCTGCTTCTCTCAGTCCTAATCATTTATCCTGAGCCAATGACCCCTGGTTCAAGATTTTTCTGCCAGGGGAAACGTCATCCAGGAATATTTTCAATTTGATTACCTCTTGTTCTTCGAAACTCCAATGAATTTAGGCCCATTCTATTCGATCATGCTGTATGACCTAATTAAAAGAAAGACTTCGATGCTGATCTGTAGGAATTGTCCTGTTTAACAAAAATGAGTCTGGATACAATTACAGCCCTCCTCCCAGAATGGCCCACCCATTCCAGGAATCAATTTAATGAACATTTGTATCCTCTCCAAAGAACAGAACATCTTGCCCAAAACTGTACACAGTGCTGTGGTTCACGTGTTTTCACCAAAAGGCAGCAAGACTTCCATAATATTGCACACCAACCCGCTTACATTAAAAACTAACATATAAGATCACCAAGTTAAATAGTATTACAACATCCAAACTCCTTGGAATATTACATTTATTAGTGTCTCACCATTTTTCTAAAAAACACTTCTGCTTTTCAATTTCATCTTCAGTCATATATAACCCTACATTTCTCCACATTACATTTATCTGTCACCTACTTGCCCAATCACTGAATTAGACTATTTCCCTTTGCAGCCTTTTCACATCCTCCTCACAGCTTACTTTACATTTTATAGCCTGAGGCTGTACTGTCTGTTCCTGCTGGAGAAACTCTGCAGGTCTGGCAGCACCTATGGAGAGCTAATGTTTCAAGGCTGTTGTGACTCCTCTGGTCTCTTGCCGTCTAGCTAAACAGCTGCACTATTTTAAAAAAAAACAAATCCTAAGTAGATTTGCTGAATGCTTTTTCATTTCGTATACCTTTTGCCTAATCATTGTCACCTTTATTTCCCTAAATGCCATGTTAGCATGTGCTTAAGAGATTCTAGCATTTTTGCCACTACCGGTGTTTGGCTCACTGATGTGAGAAAAAAGTTGTCATGAGTAGTTCAGGTTTGGAATGCACAGTTTAGTAGTGTAATAGAGGCAGTTCAATTGCAACTTTGGAATGCGAGCACACAAACAAGGAGCAAGAGTAGGTCACTTGGCCCCTTGATCTGATGGCTGATCTGATTTTGACATTGACTCTACATTCCTGCATGACTTGATCGATTAAATTCAAACATGGTGTCGGATGCAGTGGAAAAAGGAAGGAGAATAGCACTCAGTCTGCATTCATTTGGAGACGCAGTGGGCTGAATGTCCTCCAGCACTATAACACAACGATTCTGTACACCATTCTTTTTATCTGACTGCATTTTATCTGTCTATTTTATATTAATGTGGATTCCTAACTTCTTCCCTGCATTTTCACCATTTTAACAAAAACTTGCTTAATTCAAGGATGAGAAAGAGAGTCAGATTCTTAAACCAGGCTGGAAAGTAGAGTTGACATGTTGAGATTAACCATGATTATATTGAACGATGTGGTAGACTCAAGAGACCATGTACAGAGGAACCTCGATTATCTGATGTTCAATTATCTGAAGATTGGATCATCTAGCAAGATCACAAGGTTCCAATGCTTAGTTTAAACGATGTAATCCGGCATTTGATTATCCGGAATTCAGTTAATCAAATGAAACGCTCTCCACCCGTGTCCTTCGTATAATTGAGGTTCCTCTGTAGTCCATTCCTCCTGTTTTGTACATTCTTGTACCTAAGATTTTAATAAATATAGTGATCCTGACTCTGGGATTTTGGTTAGGGAACAGAAAGTTGTCAGACAATAGCTTTCCTTCAATGCGATCAGCTTTGATTTCAAAAATTTATGACATGGAATCCTACTGCATAACATCTGAAAGTCCATATAAACTACATTCTCTGTCCATTATTTGAATTACTTTCTCATGTTTCAGTTGTTAGAAATAATCAACCTTTTACCAGGTAAGTTAATGTGTATGAGTTAGGCTGGTCTGTATCCCTCACACCATAATGTGGCAGTTCTATTATTGCTGCATCACCAAGTACATATGGTGTAGCTGGAACGTGCCACATATATTAAAAGACGGTTCTCACCGACGAGCCCTTTGGAGTTGCAAGGGTCTCTGTGCGATGGTTCCGAACATCTTTTTACTCCTTAAAGCAGTGTTGGCTCCAAGAGTGGGGAATGGTGGCATTTGTGAAACTGAAATAAGGTTTGACGTTTTTCTAAGCCTTTAAAGCTTTTAATTGGAGTTGACCCATTCAGCCCCATCTATCTGTTCCACTGTACATTTAAATGCTGTCTGATCTATGCTGTAACTCCAACTACCACCGTGCTTCCATAGTATTCAATATGAGGCTAGGATCTACTTCCCCTCTCACTCACTCAACTTCAATTTTAATTAATCACCAGCCTTAAAAACCTTTAAGGGGAGTATGTGTCAGATTTCCCCTTCCTGATTTAATCTCAATTAATTTATGATTTTTAAGATTACGGTCCCTTCCTCTGTGCTCCCCTGTGGGACTGCTTTGACAGTTAGTAGTTACACCATGGAATAAAATACTGAGTCGGAGGCCAGTGTCGCCATCTTTGCTTGGTCCTGGTAGCTGGTCTGAGGTGGGGTGGCAGTACAGATACTGCAAGTACATTTGTCCCGAGGTCAATGCCCAGCATTGATAGGACTGTCCTATTCTCAGTGGAGGACAGCAGAGAGGCTCCATTGTCCTCTTTAGGCTGTGATGATGCTGGTGTGCTGTGGTGGCCCTTATTCCTCCTCATTTTGGTGGGAGAGAAATCAGCCAGGGTTCCCACTCATAATCACTGGTCAACCCTTATGAAGGCCATGAATGTGCCTCCAAATGTCTAATGATCTGGTTCAGGTACAATGCCGAATTTCTCCCATGGCAGAATGTCCAATGAAGTTGTCTTTGGGAATTTGTGTTTTAAAGTACAAGCAAAATAAATTTTATATTTCAGTTCTGTTGGAGGTAGATTTTTCAGAATGTCAGAAGTTCATTTGGAACAGTGAGATAAACATCCTTTTTTTCAAGAGTGCATGGGATTAATTTAAATGTTTTCATCAAACACCCGTGGAGTTACTTGATGGCGTGTCTACAAATTTGAGCTTTTATGACCTGGAGAAACGGGTGCTCAAGGACCCCTAGAAGTATTCAGCAGAATTATCTCATCAGCAAAAGTGCATGTTAGTTTGAGAGTTTAATTTGTACATGTCTCCAGGTGGTGAGGGTTTGTAGAAGTCTTCTAGCTGTCTGAACTGAAAGGAATGGGCAGCATGGTGGCTCAGTTAGCACTGCTGCTTCTCAGCGCCAGGGACTCTGGTTTGATTCCACCCTGCTCACCGGTCTGTGTGGAGTACGCACGTTTTCCTCCTGTCTGTATGGGTTTCCTCCCATGGTCCAAAGATGTGCAGGTTATGTGGATTGGCCATGCTAAATTGTTCATAGTGTCCGGGGTGTACAGGCTAGGTGGATTAGCCATAGGAAATGCAGGGTTATGGGGATAGGGTAACAGGGTGATCTGGGTGGGATGCTGTTTAGAGGGTCAGTGTTGACTCATTGGACCAATGGCCTGCTTCCACACTCGAAGGATTCTATGATTTATGAAATCTGGAACCTCCAAACTAGAAGGAGGTCCTTTGATCATCAAAGAAGTCAGTTGAGGAAGAAATCTTTACTTTAAGACAGGAGTAATCCATAGTGAGATTGAGTGTCTGCAAAGCATATTGCTCGGAAAACAGTTGAATCCATCTTGCCCTTTGTGTTAAGATCTTCCAAAATTGTCACATTTATAGTTTGTTTTACTATATTACGTGAGATGAATCTGTGTTCTTGGGCTAGAGTGCACAGAATAAAGGGGCACCGATTTAAGACTGAGATGAGGAATTTCTTCTGAGAGCTGTTTCCTTGGTACTCCTTGATACAGAGCTATGGGGCAGAGTCCTTGTGCATATTGAAGGCTGAGATAGATCTTGATCAGTGGGGGAAATCAAGAGTTATGAGGAGGAAAAGGCAGGAAAGTGGAATATGATACATGTTAGATAAGCCATGATCCTACTGAATGGCAAAGCAGGCTCAAGGAACTGAATGACCTACTCCTGTTGCTATTTCTTAGTCTTTTGTAAATGTAAATTGTCAGAAGCCTGTGAGTTCAGTGACTAAACACCACAGTAACCAAGCTGCAAAAATAAAACTACTTATCTGTCAATCTAAGTTCCATTCTGTGGCCTGACTTGTCCTATATTACCATCAGCTGCAAATATAGTTTAGATATGAAGAACAACCAGTTAGACAGGATATTGGCATGCCAAGCACTCAATATAAGATAGTATTGTGCTATGCTCCACATACAAGTGTTGTTGAACCACTGGCACAAAACAGA
Organism: Chiloscyllium plagiosum; assembly: GCF_037043375.1. Taxonomy (NCBI): domain Eukaryota; kingdom Metazoa; phylum Chordata; class Chondrichthyes; order Orectolobiformes; family Hemiscylliidae; genus Chiloscyllium; species Chiloscyllium plagiosum. Next base: position 78,837,804 of record NW_028270156.1, on the reverse strand, counting down.
AACACTGCATATGCTTGAAGTCTGAAATAAAAGAATAAAAAATACTGGAATGCTGACCAGGGTAGGCAGCATCCATGAGAGACCCGACTTAATGTGAAGTTATGCAGTTCAGTGTGAAAAACTGAAACAGTATCACTTAAGTGGTGATATATGTGGAAGTACAAGGGGATCATGGTGTCCTTCTACACCAATGAAAGTATACAGGCAGGTGTAACAAGCAACAGAACACAAATGGTTTACTGGCCTTCACTCCAAGATTTGAATTTTGCTTTCGTTATTCACAGAATGTGGGCTTTGCTGGCTAATCCAGTATTTATTACCCAACCCTAATTGCCCAGAGGCAGTTAAGAGACAACAGCATTGCTATGAATTTGGAGGTACATGTAGACTAGATTATTTTTCTGTGGGGCATTAAAAATCCATCTGGTTCACTAATGACAACCAACTATCAGTCTAGCTTTTTTGAAATTCCAGATTTTTATTGAATTCAGGTCTCGCCATCAATCATGGTGCGATTCAAGCATGTATTTCCAGAACATTAGCTGAGAGTTTTGCATTGCTCGCCCAGTGACATCAGTTCAGAAATAGGGCTGTCTTTCTGCAGTTGGACAAGGCCTTGGTGAGACCACACCTGCAGTATTGGTCTCCCTACCTAAATAAAGGGCATACCTGCCATTGGAGTGCAGTGGAAGTGCGCTAGGCTGATATAGGGAATGGCAGGACTGTGCTGTAAGGAGAGATTGGCTGGGCCTGTATTCACTAGAGTTTAGAATGATGAGAGGGGAATCTGATTTAACCAAATACAATGCTAATAGAGCTGGAGAGACTAGATGTAGGGAGGATGTTTATCCTAGCTGGGGAGTAGAGAACCAGGGATCGCAGTCTCAGATACGAGGTAACCCATTTAGGACTGGAGATGAAGAAAAATGTCTTCGCTCCAAGGATAATAAACCTGTGGGATTCTCTACCAAAGAAGGCTGTGGAGGCCAAGTAATTGAATATATTCAAGAAAGAGATGGATAATGTTTTAGACATTAAAGACATCAGCAGATATGGGGAGAAAGGAAAATATCTCATTGAGAGAGAGGATCAATCATATCCATATCAAATGTCAGAATAGATTTGGAGGGCTGAATGGCCTAAACCTGCTCCTAGTTTTTATGTTTCTGTATTTACATTTCAGGCTGCAGCCTTTCTTCATTTCTGCTGCATATTTTGGATTTTATTAGTTTTGATTGTAGTCTTGGTATGTTTGCTATTTCTGTGTGTGTTGCAGTGCCAAGAATGAGTCTAATGCTGCCCTGTCACCAGAATGTGGTATTGAGCCTGTATCTCTACTTGCAGCTTTGCTGCCAGTTTCTTCTGAACAATTTTCTCCCAAGCTGTATTTATTTAACAATTTAAATTTGTTTTTCTTGCAGGGAAACCTGAGCCGAGGAAATAGTCTATTTTTCCGGAAGGCTCCAACTGGACGAACGTATGCAGTTGAACAAAAGCGGTTTGTGTAGATGCACAAGGTGATGAGCTGCGAACTGAAAGGGTGAGGGGTGGGAGGTGCAGTCTAATTTGTATGATTGTGTTTACAATGACGTACATGCAGTTTTTAATGATGTATTGTTGATCCACACTGGCACAATTGAGTTATTTTATGATGGAATGAGATTGGTCTTTGATTTAAAGAGGAATGTATTTTAATTCCCTGTTTGTTACCAGTGGTTTGTACAGTGAGTGGTTTCTTCGTGAAAATGGGGCTGATGTTCTGAGTGCCATGTTCCTGGGAATGGGGCACTCTGTCCTCACAGCAGCATTCCAATGCTAGATTTGATGCTGTGGTTACCCACCTCCCACTTCCAGCATGTCATCAAGTCCATCTTACACATAAGAGCAGTATCTGATGATCCCAGGAGATGTACTGTTCAAAATTTCTGGTCCAGCTGACTCTTTGTTCAACTCTGTCCTGCCCAAATGTTTGATAGTGAATGAGGAGTGGGGCAGCGATACTCTGTTCACTGCAACCTCCCACTTTTAGCCGGGATGTCAGTGACTGCTGTTTGGTGGAAAGAGCGAACGTTTATCTTGCTGCTGATGCTCTTCCCTTCCCTCTCCTCCTCAGCAGGAGGGTGGTGAGCAACATTGAAGATACTGTGTACCTCACTGCATTGTCCAGTTTTCCTGAGTGAGGCCCAAGTCATGAGCTGTTGGACTGGGGAAGAGGTTGGTGGCTGTGATGGTGATTGGGAATGTTGCAGCCAGTCCTGATCGTGTTCACCCATTTTCCATCAGGATGTGTCTGGTTTCCCTGTTCTCAACAGAGGTACTGAGCCCAGTTAAAACAGTATTGCAGGCAAGTCTGCAACTTGGCTAATTTAGCATTGACCATAGGTTCCTCTTAGGATTTTATGATTGATCTACATCTCAATCTGGCACACCTTTCTGCTTGGATTGACAGAGTGAGATGGGCATCATTTTCCTCGTTTCTAAATGAAAATGAATATTTTTGTTTTGTTTCTCCTGATCCTGTAATGGGGACCAGTCAGTACTCAGGGAGCCAGCTGATGTGAACATTTCCAAAGTCCTTGCGACAGTCCTGACTGCAGTGAGTGTCTAGAGCCAGCACTGGGGAGTGTTGTACAGCCCCTCCATCTGCACTGGTTTCTTGTTGAATGAGATACAATGATAAACAGTAGTAAAGCAGGCATTTAAGTGTAGGATTCATCAACTGCCACATGTTGGGGTCTATTTAATAAAGCTAATTTGCATAGCACTATCACATTTTGTAAAATACATCATTCTGACAGTGGCTGCACCCCGTGCTACACTAAGTCTGGTCACACTGAACCATTTTGCTTGTTCTATGAATGTTATTCTGCTAAGTTCAATTTAGAAAAAAAAATTATATCTAATTAAAATGCTAATTAAAAATGTTTGATTCCAGTACAAATGAGAGAATTTCTGCTCTTCCCCTGTGTTGGCAGCTTGCATTTCCCTTTTCAAGATGACCCGATAATCTGATGAAAAGGTGAGGAATCAGGCCTGTTTGACATCTGTTTCTGTCATCTACATTCACCCATTCAGGAGTTGCCCATAAAGCCTTGTCTCTAAGTGAACATGAAGATCAGCTAGTAACATACAACTGTGGTTAGTTTTTTTAAAGATAATGAAAAAGTTAATTGGTGCCTTCCATTGGTATAGTATACACTGTGAAATCCCATGTGAATTGGAATTGGAAGTTGATACATATATTTGATCATCCAAGTGCAATAGGGAAGGGCTAAATAGTCAAGCGATTAGCTGCTGTTTCTGAACTGGCACTACATCCCCTCCCTCCTTCACTGACACTCAGTAGCAGCAGTGTGGACCATCCTCAGGATGCATTGCAGCAATCTCTAAGGCTCCTTCAACAGACCTTCCAAACTCGTAACCACTGCCATCTAGAAGAAAGAGGACAGCAGATACATGGGAACACCACTATCTGCAAGTTACCCTCCAAGCCACTCACCACCCTGACTTGGAAATATATTACAATTCCTTCAGTGTTGCTGAGTCAAAATCCTGGAACTCCCTCTCTAATGCCAGTTGGGTGTATCTTCAGCCAAGACTGCAGTGGTTCAGGAAGGCAGCTCACCATCGCCTCAAGGACAATAACACTGCCCCAGCCAACAGCTCGCATATATAGTGAATAAATAATTAATATACATGAAACAGGAACAAAGGAGACAGCAAACATACAAAGGCATCATTATTTTCAATCTTGTAACACCAAAGATTGGAGTGCAATATACAACTATAAAGGATTAATGGGAAAGAAATGAGAAAGCTGAACATAGCAATTCAGGAAGCTATTTAATGTAGCTTCTTTTAATGATATAATGCTAACCTCTGTGCAGCAGGAAAATATAATGTAAAGGACAAGCATTCAGTGATAAATACTGGACTGTAGAGCAGTCTGGATATAGTAGATTGCCATCAGATAAATTAATTGGTTTGAAAACATTGAGCACTTTAAAGAAAATGCCTTGAGGCTGTTCGGCTCATAGAGTCTGCACGGACCTTCCAAAGAACATCTCACCCAGACCCAGCTCCCTACTACTGTATCTCTGTAACTCCCATGTTTATCATGGCTAATTCACCTAGCCTGCACATCCCTACACCCAATTTAGCATGGCTAATTCATCTAACGTACACATGGGAGGAGACTGGAGAACCTGGCAGAAACTACGCAGATATGGAGAGAATGTGCAAACTCCACACAGGCAGTCACCCACTGCTGGCATTGAACCTAGGTCTCTGGAGCTGTGAAAACAAAGAATGATAGAACACAAAACAAGTCCTTCACCCTTCCAAGCCTGCGCCAACACATTTTGCCTTCCATATTAAAACTCTCTTCATTTACAGGATCCATACCCCTCTATTCCCTTCCTGTTCATGTATTTGTCCAGGTGTGTCTAGAATGCTGTGGTGGAATATTTCCACCACCACCTCCGGCAGCGCGTTCCACGCACTCACCACCCTTTGCATGAAAAACGTACTTTGTGCATCTTTTTTAAACTTCCTCCTCCCTGCAGCTATGAGGCAGCAGTGTTAACCACTGACCTACCATGGGCAATGATTTCCAATAAAAATGCTTTTTTGTGTGTGAAATCTTTGGGTTTTGCTGCATGTTTTAAATCTCGTGACTTTTGGTTCCGAGCAGAAACTGTTTCTTCTGATTTTACTCCGATAGTCTTCATAATTCTGAATACCTCTGTTACACCTCTTGGTAAATCATCGTTTTTGGGGTTGTTGAAATTGTTCTTCTATCTCCACAGAACTGAAGTTCCTCTCATTGCTGTCATGGTGGCAGACAGCTTCAAGGCTTTGTCATGTAATACAGCATTCCAAATTGAGGGTTTTTTTTATTAGATTTCTTACAGTATGGAAACAGGCCCTTCGGCCCAGTAAGTCCACACTAACCCTCTGAAGAGTAACCCACCCAGACCCATTCCCCCTGACTAATGCACCTAACATTTATGGGCAACTTAGCATGGCCCATTCACCTGGCCTGCACAGCTTTGGACTGTAGGAGGAAACCGGAGCACCCGGAGGAAACCCACGCAGACACCGGGAGAATGTGGAAAGCCCACACTGACGGTCGCCCGAGGTGGGAATTGAACCAGGGTCCCTGGTGCAGTGAGGTAGCAGTGCTAACCACTGAGCCAGCATGCTGCCTGATGAAGGGCTACTTCCAGAACATCAGGAGAAACTGTCTGTGCTGGTAAATGGATTGAGAACCAAAGGTCAAGAGTGTTGTGCTGGTAAAGCACAGCAGGTCAGGCAGCATCCGAGAAGCAGGAGAATTGACGTTTCAGGTATAAGCCCTTCATCAGGATTCCTGATGTAGGGCTTTTGCCCAAAACATCAATTCTCCTGTCCCTCTGATGCTGTCTGACCTGCTGTGCTTTTCCAGCACCACTCTTTCGACTCTGATCTCCAGCTAGTGCAGTGCTCACTTTCTCCTGGTAGCCAAAGGTGACAAGCAAAATGCACTCATGCACTTGGCTGTTATAGTAGGAATACATTGCCTCGGTAAGGTGTTAATATACATAATACTCCAACTGACTGATGAAGGTTTACCGTGATTTCCTTATCAGATTAGATTAATAGTTATGGGTGTCTCCTGTTTGATGAAAATCAGCCCTGATTACAAGGGTGAATATTTCATAACCTTTCCTAGCCCTATCAACTTATTCTGTTGTCTTCAACTTTTTGTGAATATGTATCCATCTCTTCCCTGTGAAAGTATTCTCCGTTGACTCCAACTACTATCACTCCCTTTGCCTTCTACTCAGTCATCTTTGCCATTTTTTCCTTCGACCCCATCTCAGACCTTACCGTATTTCCTTCTCCTACTGTTTTCAACAAATTAAAACCCCATCCTATTCCTTCACTTCAAAAGGCACACAACACCAGGTTATAGTCCAACAGATTTATTTAAAATCACAAACTTTTGGAGAGCTGCTCCTTCGTTGTTGTGTGTGACGTCTGACTTTGTCCACCCTAGTCCAACACCGGCATCTCCACTTTACTAGAAGTCTCACTGGACTCAAAATGTTGACTCTGTTTCTCTCTTCATAGATGCTGCCAGACCTGCTGAGTTTCTCCAGCAATTCCTGTTTTTATTTCACTCTAGCATCTGCAATATTTGGCTTTTAATTCCATTCACGTTATTCTGACTCTTCCAAAATGCACCTCTTTGTGTTGAAAAGTATTGGCTCACATCTGCAATTTGCCCATTTTTCTTATGTCTTCCCGATGTCTGTGGCTCTCCTACTCACCATTTACTGTGTCACTAACATCTCAATCATCTATTGAAAACTGAAAGAATTGCGGATGCTGTAAATCAGAATCCAAAACACATTGCTAGGAATGTTCAGCAGGTTTGGCAGCATCTGTGAAGAGAAATCAGTTAACGTTTTGGGTCAGGTGACCCTTCCTCAGAAACTCTGATTTCACAGATGCTACCAAGCCTGCTGAGCTTTCCTAGCAATTGCTGTTTTTGTTTGTGACAAACTTTGGAATTGTGTTCCCTTTATCCACGTTTGGATCATCTATATATAAATAAAACCAGAGAAGTGATCATAGAAGAATCATAGAATCCCTAGCGTGAACGCAGGCCGTTCGGCCCATCGAGTCAACTTTGGGGAGCATCACATCCAGACCCATTCCCTGCATATCCCTGGACAGCATGGACAATTTAGCATAGCAAATCTACCTAACCTGCACATCTTTGGATTGTGGGAGGAAAGCGTAGTAATTCAGGGGAAACCCAGGTTGATACGTGACAAATGCGCAAAGTCCACGCAGACATTCATCCAAGGGTGGAATCAAACCCGACCCCTGGTGCTGTAAGGCAGCAATGCTAACCACTGTGCTACGTGCCGCCCCAGGTAAGATCACTTTGGAGAGTCAGTGTGAACTCAGTGGGCCAAATGGCCTGCTTCCACACTATGGATTCTATGATTCTTCTGTGGTCACTTCTCCAGTTTTATTTATATAGAGGAACCTTAATTATCCGAATATCAGATTATCCGGCAGGATCACAATGTCCTGAAGCTCAGCTAATCTGTTATTCTGCATTTGATTATCGGGAATTCGATTAACCGAATGAAATACTCTCCGCCCATGTCCTTCAGATAATCGAGGTTCCTCTGTATATGGATGATAATCCAGATACAATCACTGAAGGACCTCTCTTCATACCTATCACTGGTTTACCCCTACCGTCTCCCCCTCCTATCCTTCAACAAAGTCTCGACCCACGTTGCCACATAACATTGATCTACTGAAATCTTCTACTGCTCATGTAAACACTACACTCTCATGGCCTCCAACCACCCATTTAATCTACATATTTAACCTGCTACTATTGCTCATGTTCTCCCTCTCTTGTGATCTTTCTTTCTCCCTCCCCAACCCCCCTGCACCCCAGTCATAGGGTCCCATTATTTGCTATCTACATTAATGATTTGGAGGATGGGGTACGTATCCAGATTTACTAATGATACAAAATAGGTGGGGGGGCATGTTGTGATGAGAAAGTGTAGGCACTGCAGTCATGGGGAATGTGCCACACATTCCCAACAGACTCAATTCTGAAAGACACCTTTGGGATATTGACCAGATAAATTTCTTTTGTTAATGTTAATACTGGGAGAAATATTGATCAGGGTAATTCACCTTGCTTCAAAACTGTGTTATGGATTGACATATATGTGCTCAAGAGGGGAGAAGGGGCTTTGATGGGGCTGAAAGACAACATTTCTGATGCATCCCCTTGCAGTACAAGAACCAGAAGAACATGTAACTTCTCAGGCTTGTATTACTATTCAATCAGCTAAGGAGTTATCTCTGACCAAATCCCATTTATCTATCTTTACCCCCTGTCCTTGGAGAGGCAAATATCAAACATTAGATTTTAACTTAACAATGAACCTAGCATCAAATTCTATTTGCAGGAGGGAGTTCCCAACATTTACCACCCTTTGTACTAACTTCAGTCCTGAAAAGACTAGTTTAACCTTTAGTTTCTGTCCCAATGCGCTTGATATTTGAGGCAATGAAAGTTATTTGTCTAAATCAACTCTATCCACTCTCCTCAAAATCATGGACACTTCAGTCAAATCCACTGTTATTCTTCAAACATTCCAGGGAATACTGCCCTGGTTTGTGTAATGTTTCCACCTAAATTGCATCCCAGGTACAGAACAACCTCGATTATCTGAACGAGACGGGCAGGGAGTCAAATAACAGTGTCTGAATAACTTTTTTTACAGGACCTTGAGATCTTGTTTGGATAATCCAGATAATTGATGTTCGGATAATTGAGGTTGTTCTGTCTTCTGATAAAGTTTAGACTACATTCCTTATTAAGGTGCAGTGCCCAGAAATTTAGATTAAGAGGGCTTTGCACATAGTTGAGACATGAAGTAAAATCAAATTCCTTATATTTTAGGTGCTCCATGAGTAAATCCTTTTTGATTATTTTCTGTGCTTATTCATAATATTTTAATGATCAAGCTATCTGAATTCATGGACTTTCCCCGTTGCTTCTACCATTTAGCAGGTAATCTAACCCATCCATTTTAGGACTGAAGTCGACAGCCTCAAACATGAACAAGGAATAGGAATAGGCCACTCGGCCCTTCAAGCCTGAATCATCATTCAATAAGAGCACGGCTGATCTGGTTTTAACCTCAACTCTACATTCCTGTGTGTTCCTGATCTTCCATTTTCTTGGTAATCAAGAATCTATTTACCTCTGCCTTTAAAAAATATTTAAAGATTCAACATCCACTGCCGTTTTAGGAAGGGAATTCTAAAGACACTCAATGTTGAGAGGGGGAAAAAAAGGTTTCCTCATCTCTGTTTTAAGGTGACCCTTATTTTTAAACTATGACTCCTAATTCTAGATCCTCCCACATGGGAAAACATCCTTTTCACACCCACCTGGTCAAGTCCTCTCAGGATTTTGTATGTTTTAATTAAGTCACTTCTGACTCTTCTAAACGCGAGAAGATACTGACTTAGTCTGCCCAGCCTTTCCTCATAAGTCACTTTGCTCATTCCAGGTATTAGTCTAATAAACCTTCTCTGAACTGTTTCCAATGTATTAACATCCTTCTGTAAGTACAGTGCCCAGTCCTGTACACAGTACTCCAGATCTCGTCTCACCAATGCTCTGTACAAGATAAGTATAACCACCCTATTCTTGTATTCAATTCCCATTACAAAAAGCCATGACATTCTATTTGCTTTCCTGATTACTTGCTATACCTGCATACTATTCTTCTGTCATTCATACACTAGGATATTCAGATCCCTCTACATCTCTGAGCACTGCAGCCTGTCACCATTTAGATAATATGCTTTTGTTATATTCTTCCTGCCAAAATGTACTACATTGTCCTACATTTTCCAGATCTAAACCTATCAATATTCCTTTGTAGGTTCCATACCCTCTTCACAACTCACTTTCTTACTCATCCTTGTGTCATCAGCTAATTTATCTAATATGCCTTCAATCCCTTCATCCAAGTCATTTATATAAATTGTAAAGAGTTAAGACCCCAGCGGCACACCCCTCACGAAATCCTGCCAACCTGAAAAAGACTCATTTATTCATATTCTACTTCCTGTTAGCAATTCGATCTTCAGTCCTTGCCATTATGTTACTTCCAACAGCATTAATTTTCTGCAAAAGCCTTGATTTGGTACCTTAACAGATGCCTTCTTATAGAAATCATAGAATCCGTACAGTGTGGAAGCAGGCCATTCAACCCATTGAGCCCACACCGACCCTCTAAAGAATATCTTACCCAGATGCATCACTCCCACGCTATTCTTGTAACCTTGCAAATTTCCCATGGCAAATCCAAGCAGCCTGCACATCTCTGGACACTATGGACAATCTAGCATGGCCAATCCATCTAACTTGCACATATTTGAACTTCCATTTTTGAAAATAATTGAAATAAAAATAGATTTACTTCTGGAAATCTGAAATAATACGTCCACGGGTTCCCCTTTATGTACAGCTCATGTTCCTTCTTCAAAAATGGTGGACAGGAAAAAGTTATGGCTGTAATAGCTGCTCCTTTTTTGAGGTAATTTTAGGTGTCAGAGGTGATTTCCTCGAATTCCAGGAGCAGTAATGACTGTTTTATAAGCTGTTGCATTGTTTTTGAACTTTGGGCGGGGGGAAATGATCAAAACAGCGGCACTTTTAAAAGGAGGAAGAGAACAAAGGTTGAAATCACATGGTCAGTGAGAGAGAGAGTGAGTGAAAGAAAACTACACGGCTGCCTGACACAACAGTGAGACTGCACAGCTACTGCCTTTGCTCTTTGAGTTAAAGATTAGATTAGATTAGATTACTTACAGTGTGGAAACAGGCCTTTCGGCCCAACAAGTCCACACTGCCCCGCCGAAGCGCAACCCACCCATACCCCTACCCCTACATTTACCACTTACCTAACACTACGGGCAATTTAGCATGGCCAATTCACCTGACCTGCACATCTTTTGGATTGTGGGAGGAAACCGGAGCACCCGGGGGAAACCCACGCAGACACGGGGAGAACGTGCAAACTCCACACAGTCAGTCGCCTGAGGCAGGAATTGAACCCGGGTCTCTGGCGCTGTGAGGCAGCAGTGCTAACCACTGTGCCACCGTGCCGCCCACACGGCTCAATAAAGTATTTGAGAACGTCGGACTGCATCTAAGAAAAAGTAATAAACTGTGAAATTCACAGCTGACCTTGGAGGAACCTGTGTGGGAGAGCTCACAACACAGGAACAGATAAGTGCATGGTTTTTAAGTGTAACTTCACTTTTTTTAAAGTGAGTAGAATGGGTTCTTTTTGGTTTTATGTTTTATTGACACCTGTCTCTTGATTAACATTTAAAAATATAAAACTTGGGTGCTAAGTTAGCCTGGAGCAGTCTTTTTATAGAGCAGTAAAATTGTACAGAAAATAGCACAAAGTTAAAAATCCCACAACACCAGGTTATAGTCCAACAGGTTTATTTGGAAGCACTAGCTTTCAGCGCACTGCTCCATCAGGTGCACACCCACCTGATGAAGGAGCAGCGCTCTGAAAGCTAGTGCTTCCAAATAAACCTGTTGGACCATAACCTGGTGTTGTGGGATTTTTAATTTTGTACAGCCCAGTCCAACACTGACACCTCCAAATCATGACTATTTTCTGTATATTGTTAGGATGCAAAAATGGCCTTTAGTAGAATGATGTGCTCTTCCTGTCGGATATGGGAGATTAGGGAGAATTTCCATGTTACTGATTATGTCTGTTGTAAGTGTGTTTAGTTGCAAATCCTATCAGATTGCATGGATCGGTTGGGCTGGCAGTTAAAGGCAATGAGGAATTTACAGCAGCTAGGGGATGGGATGGATGGCAGTTATAGGAAGGGAGAAAAACCGCAGACACAGTCAGGTAGATGATTTACTGCAGGAAAGGTCTGTGACTATCCCTATCTCAAGCAAGTGTGCTGTTTTGGAAAATGTAGAAGGTGACAGACTGTCAGGGGAAGGTAATGCGAACAGCCATGTTCCTGGGTACCAAGACTGGCTTTAATGTAACAAGGAGGATGTAAGGTTCCAAGTGATCAATTATGCTCGGGGACTCTCTAGTCAGAGGCACAGACAGACGTTTCTGTGGCCAACAGCGATAAGTCACAGTGGTGTATTGCCTCCCTGGTACCAGGATCAAAGATATCTCAGAAACAATGCAGAATATTCCCAAAGGGAAATGAGACCAACAGGAAGTCGTTGTACACATTGGAACTAATGACATAGGAAAGAAAAAGGATGAGATTCTGAGGGAAGAATATAGGAAATTAGGCAGGAATTTAAAAAGGAGGTTCTTGAGGGTAGTACTATCTGGATTACTCCCAGTGGTATGAGCAAGTGATGTTGGAATAGGAGGATAGAGCAGATGAATGAGGAGCTGGTGCAGGGGGGAACGGTTCACATTTTTGGATCACTGGAATCTCTTCTGGGGTAGAAGTAACCTCTATAAGAAGGACGGATTGCATTTGAACTCAAAGGGGACTAATACACTGGCAGGGAGATTTGCAAGAGCTGCTTGGGAGGATTTAAACGAGTAAGGTGTGGTGGGGGGGCAGAACCAGGGAGATAGTGAGGAAAGAGATCAAAGGTTGATACAGCTGGGAAAAAGAGCAAGTCAAACAGTTAGGGTAGGCAGGAACAAAGCAGAGAATGAGGTTAATAAAGTGCATTTATTTCAATGCAAGAGTCCTAACAGGGAAGGCAGATGAACTCAGGGCATGGTAAGGATTAGATATGACAGATATCATTGCATTTACAGAGATGTGGCTCAGGGATATGCAGGACTGGCAGCTTCATGTTCCAGGATACAAATGCTATAGGAAGGATACTTAAGAGGGAAATTGGGAGGGCAAAAAGGGGACATGAGATAGCTTTGTCAAATCGGATTAAGGAGAATCCAAAGGGTTTTTATCAATACATTAAGGACAAAAGGGTAACTACGGAGAGAATAGGGCTCCTCAAAGATCAGCAAGGCAACCTCTGTGTGGAGCTGCAGGAGATGGGTGTGATACTAAATGAGTATTTTGTATCAGTGTTTACTGTGGGGAAGGACATGGAAGATTTAGAATATGGGGAAATAGATGGTGTCCATATTACAGAGGCGGAGGTGCTGGTTGTCTTGAAATGAATAAAAGTGGATAAATCCCCAGGACCTGATCAGGTGTACCCTAGAACTCTGTGGGAAGCTAGGGAAGTGATTGCTGGGCCCCCTCGCTGAGATATTTGTATCATCGAAAGTCACAGGTGAGGTGCCTGAAGAATGTAGGTTGGCTAACGTAGTGCCACTGTTTAAGAAAGGTGGTAAGGAAAAATCGGGGAACTATAGACCAGTGAGCCTGACATTGGTGGTGCGCATGTTGTTAGAGGGAATCCTGATGGACAGGATTTTCATGTATTTAGAAAGGCAGGGATAGTCAGCATGGTTTTGTGTGTGGCAAATCGTGTCTCACAAACTTGATTGTCACCTCTCAAAGAGGATTGATGAGGGCAGAGCAGTAGACGTAATCTATATGGACTTCAGTATGGTGTTCAGCAAGGTTCCTCATGTTAAATTGGTTAGCAAGGTTAGATCTCATGGAATACAGGGAGAACTAGCCATTTGGATACAGAACTAGCTTAGAGGAAGAAGACAGAGGGTGATGGTGGAGAGTTGTTTTTCAGACTGGAGGCCTGTGCCCAGTGGTGTGCCACAAGGATCGGTGCTGGGTCCACTACATTTTGTCATTTATATAAATGATTGGATGTAAACATAGGAAATAAAGTAGATAAGCTTGCAGATGACACCAAAATTGTAGTTGGTAGACAGCGAAGAAGGTTACCTCAGAGTACAACGGAATCTTGATCAGATGGGCCAATGGGCTGAAGAGCGGCAGATGGAGTTTAGATAAATGCGAGGTGCTGCATTTTGGAAAAACAAATCAAAGCAGGACTTGTACACTTCATGGTAAGGTACTGGGGAGTGTTGCTGAACAAAGAGATCTTGGACTGCAGGTTCATAGTTCCTCGAAAGTACAGGTAGATAGGATAGTGAGCTGAAAATGTGTTGCTGGAAAAGCTCAGCAGGTCAGGCAGCATCCAGGGAACAGGAGAATCAATGTTTCGGGCATAAGCCCTTCTTCAGGAAGATAGGATAGTGAAGAAGGCGTTTGGTATGCTTTCCTTTATTGGACAGAGCATTGAGTATAGGAGTTGGGCGGTCATGTTGCGGCTGTCCAGGACATTGGTTAGGCCACTTTTGGAATATTGTGCGCAGTTCTGGTCTTGAAACCTTGAAAGGGATCAGAAAAGATTTACAAGATGTTGCCAGGGTTGGATGATTTGAGCTATAGGGAGAGGCTGAATAAGCTGGGGCTGTTTTCCCTGGTGTGTCGGAGGCTTAAGGGTAATCTTATAGAGGTTTATAAAATCATGAGGGGCATAGATAGGATAAATAGACAATGTCTTTTCTCTGGAGTGGATGAGTCCAGAATTAGAGGGCAAAGGTTTAGGGTGAGAGGGAAAAGATATAAAAGAGATCTAACGGCCAATTTTTCCACACAAGGCCGGTGTGTGTATGGAATGAGCTGCCAGAGAAGTGGTGTAGGTTGGTACAAAGGTATTTGGATGGGTATATGAATAGGAAGGGTTTAGAGGGATATGGGCCAAGTGCTGACAAATGGGACTCGATCATGTTAGGATATTTGGTTAGCGTGGATAAATTGGACTGAAGGGTCTGTTTCCATGCTGTACATCTCTATGACTCTATCACTATGATAAGAAGGGGGGAAAGAGAGGTGGGGGAGTGGCATTTTTTATAAGGGATCACATTACGACTGTACTCAGGGAGGATATTCCTGGGAATATGTCAAAGGAAGTTATTTGGGTGGAACTGAGAAATAGGAAAGGGGTGATTACCTTATTAGGATTGTACTATAGACCGACTGTAGTCAGCGGGAAATTGAGAAACAAATTTGTAAGGAGATCTCAATTATCTCTAAGAATAATAGGGTGGTTATGGTAGGGATTTTAACTTTCCAAACATAGTGTTAATAGTTTAGATAGAGTCATAGAAATGTACAGCATGGAAACAGATCCTTTCGTCCAACTTGGGAAATAAGGCAGGGCAGGTGACTGAGGTGTCACTGAGGGAGCACTTTGGGGCCAGCGACCATAATTCTATTAGTTGTAAAATAGTGATGGAAAAGGATGGACCAGATCTAAAAGTCGAAGTTCTAAATTGGAAGAAGGCCAAATTTTGACGTTATTTGGCAAGAATGTTCAAAAGCTGATTGGGAGCAGATGTTTGCAGGTAAAGGGGCGGCTGGAAAATGGAAAGCCTTCAGAAATGAGATAACGAGAGGCCAGAGAAAGTATAATCCTGTTAGGGTGAAAGGAAAGGCTGATAGGTACAGGGAATGCTGGATGACTAGAGAAATTGAGGTTTTGGTTAAGAAAAAGAAGGCAGCATATGTCAGGTATAGACGGGAGAGATCGAGTGAATCCTCAGAAGAATATAAAGGCAGCGAGAGTATACATAAGAGGGAAATTGGGAGGGCAAAAAGGGGACATGAGATACGCTTTGGCAAATCGAGTTAAGGAGAATCCAAAGGGTTTTTATAAATGCATTAAGGTCAGAAGGGTAACTAGGGAGAGAATAGGACCCCTCAAAGATTAGCAAGTCGGCCTGTATGTGGAGCCGCAGGGGATGAGGAAAATACTAAATGAGTGTTTTGTATCCGTGTTTGCTGTGGAGAAGAACATGGAAGATACAGAATGTGGGGAAATAGATGATGACATCTTGAAAAATGTCCATAAGACAGGAGCAGGTGCTGGATGTCTTAAATGCATAAAAAGTTGAATAAATCCCCAGGACCTGCTCAGGTGTACCCTAGAACTCTGTGGGAAGCTAAGAAAGTGATTGCTGAGCCCCTTGTTGAGATATTTGGAGGTGTAGTGGACAGCGAAGGAGGTTACAGGATCTTGATCAGATGGACCAATGGGCTGAGGAGTGATGGATGGAGTTTAATTTAGATAAATGTGAGGACCTGCATTTTGCAAAGGCAAATCAGGGCAGGACTGGAACACTTTAATGGTAAGGTCCGAAGGAGTGTTGCTGAACAAAGACACCTTGGATTGCTGGTTCATAGTCACTTGAAAGTCGTTGGAGGCTGATGGGTGACCTTACAGAGGTTTATAAAATCATGAGGGGCATGGATAGGATAAATAGACGAAGTCTTTTGTCTGGAGTGAAGGCGTCCAGAACTAGAGGGCATATGTTTGGGTGAGAAGGGAAAGATTTAAAAGGAATCTAAGGGGCAATGTTTTCACGCAGAGGGTGGTGTGTGTATGGACTAAGCTGCCAGAGGGTAGTGGTGGAGGCTAGTACAATTGGAACATTTAAAAGACATCTGGATGGGTATATGAATAGAAACAGTTTGTAACGATATGGACCAAGTGCTGGCAAATGGGACCAGATTAATTTAGGATATCTGGTTGGCATGGACGTGTTGCACCAAAGGGTCTGTTTCCGTGCTGTATATCTGTATGACTCCATGACTAAATTAATTTAACATGATTTCACTTTGACAAAATCATGTTAGTTCTGCCTGATTACCTTGAACTTATAGAAGTGCGCTGTTATAATAATCTTTAATAATAGCATTTGCCACTGTTTTCTCATTGTGGCAGAATGGGTCTTGCTGAAGATTCTCATTTTGCACTCATCAGGACAAATACAAGAACACCAAATTTCAAACAATTGCTGCAGCATAAAAGGATGCTCATTGGTCAGCAAGTTGACTCTGGCTGAGGCTTGGCTATGAGCAAGCAATAGGGAACTGT
The DNA here is from genome assembly GCF_037043375.1 of Chiloscyllium plagiosum. Classification (NCBI taxonomy): domain Eukaryota; kingdom Metazoa; phylum Chordata; class Chondrichthyes; order Orectolobiformes; family Hemiscylliidae; genus Chiloscyllium; species Chiloscyllium plagiosum. The sequence continues at coordinate 78,821,360 of NW_028270156.1, read as the reverse complement.
CAGGACCCACGCTACCAGGAAATTCAAAAACATTGCAAGGTTTGAATATATTCAAATTTAAATATTTGAATATATATATATATACCAGATCCAATCAAATGTCAAAAAAGTTCAACTGATTAAATCGGTTGTTCGTGTAGCTATTGATGCACTTGCTATCATCTGCAGTATTTTGGTTTTGCCAAGTCTTCCAATTTGAAACACAAAATTGTTATAGTGCAGAAGAAGGCTGTCGAGCCTGGTGTGTCTACACAGACTCTCAATTGAACACATCAGTAAAGTGCTATTCATCAGCCATCTCCCTGTCACCCTAATTGTTCTTCCTTTTCAGATAATTATCGAATTGCCTGTTGAACGCTCGGACTGAACTAGCTCTACCATCATCCTAGACAGTGCATTCCAAACCTTAACAACTCGCTGCTTTAAAACATTTTCCCTTATTTCATTAATAAGAGCAGATATGATTCGGCCAGAGCAGACTGGGAACAGAAACTTGAAGCCAAATCTGCCTCAGAACACTGAGATACATTCAAGAATGAAACATTAGAGAGTTCAGGGCCAGCATGTTCCAATAAAGAAAAAGGTGGGACTATCAAATCCTGTGGACCCTGGATATCCTGTGGATCCTGGGGCGGCACGGTGGCACAGTGGTTACCCTAGAACTCTGTGGGAAGCTAAGAAAGTGATTGCTGAGCCCCTCTGGCACTGCTGCCTCACAGCGCCAGAGACCTGGGTTCAATTCCCGACTCAGGCGACTGACTGTGTGGAGTTTGCACATTCTCCCCGTGTCTGCGTGGGTTTCCTCCGGGTGCTCCGGTTTCCTCCCACAGTCCAAAGATGTGTGGGTCAGGTGAATTGGCCATGCTAAATTGCCCATAGTGTTAGGTTAAAGGGGTAAATGTAGGGGTATGGGTGGGTTGCGCTTCGGCGGGTCGGTGTGGACTTGTTGGGCCGAAGGGCCTGTTTCCACACTGTAAGTAATCTAATCTAATCTAATCTAATCTAATATTGCATTGGATTACAAAAAAGGAAGGTTTATGGCGGTTACTGAGGACTCAAAACAGAAGAAGCATAAGAGGAGTACAGAATATGCAAGAGGAAACTTGAAAGGGGAGACTAGGGGAGTTATAAGAGAATATGAAAGGATATGGGCAGGTAAGCTAAAGGAAAATCCCAAATTGTTTTAAACTGTTCAGGACCACAATGGTAATTTCCATGGAGTCAAAGGATGTAGATTGGATTCTAAATGAATACTTTGCATTGGAGTTCACTAGTGAGAGGGATAATATGGGTATAGAATTAGGGAAAAGTACTGTGATATGGGTCTGGCAGGCTTAAAAGTAGATAAATCTCCTGGCCAGATGAAATGTATCCCAGGTTGTTGGCTGAGGCAAGGGAGGAAATAGGGCTGCCTACAAAAATCTTCCATCCCTCTCTCGCCACAGAAGTGGTGCCGTTCTTCAAGAATGGAACAAGGGATAAACCAGGAAATTACAAACCAGTCAGTCTAACCTTGATGGTGGGGAAACTATAGCAAGCAATTCTGAGGGACAGAATAAATCTGCATTTGGAGAGGCAGGGATTAATCAAGAACTGTCAGCGTGGTTTTGTTAAGGGGAGGTGATGTCTGACCAACTTGAATAGTTTTTATTTAAAGAGATGACCAGGTCTGCAGTGAGGACAATGCTTTTGAACTTTAGCCAGGCTTTTAATGAGATTGGTAGAGAAGGAAAGAGACTGCTAGAGAAAGTAAGACCCCATGGGGAATCAAGGAAATTTGACAAATCGGATCCAAAGTTGGCTGAGTGGCAGGAAGCAGAGGGTGACAGTTGAGGGATGCTTTTCCTTCTCGAAATCTGTACCCAGTGGGGTCCCACGGTGATCAGTGTTGGGACTGTTTCTGTTTGTGATTTATATAAATGATTTAGATTCAAACATAGCTGGATTGATCAGTAATTTCATGGATGACATGAAAATTGGTGGGATGGCAAAAAATAAAGAGGATAGCTTTGAATTAAAGGAGGATGTAGACAGGTTGGTCAGATAGGCTGATCAATAGCAAATATAATGTAATTAGATAAACGTGAGATGATGCACTTGAGCAAAACAAACAAGGCAAGGGAATACATCATGAATGGTAGAACTCTGGAAAACACCAAGGATCAGAGCACGAGGTGGATGTAGCCTTAGAAGAAAAGGAGCACCAACTTAAGACTGAGATGAGGAGCAATTTCTTTTCTCAGATAGTTAAATGTCTTTGAAACTTCCTGCCACCAAGAGCTGTATGGGTAGAGTCCCTTTGTATATTTAAGGCTGAGTTAGATTCCCCCACTGAGCAAGAATCTAAGGTTATGGGGAAAAGGCAAGAAAATGAACGCGAGGAATGCCTGATCAGTCATCATCCTGTTGAATGGTAGAATCTTAAATCGGTAACCCTGTTATTCTGAGACTATTCTCTCTGGTCCTAGACTCTACCATGAGGGGAAGCGTCCTCTCAGCATTTATCCTGTCAAGCCCCTTAAGAATCCTACATGTTTCAATGAGATCACTTCTCAATTATTCTAAACTCCAATGAGTAGAGTCCAAACCTGTTTAGCAATTGCTCACCAATCCTCCATACCAGACATCAGCCTAATGAATGTTCTCTGAACTGCCTCCACTGAATTATCTTTCCATAAATAAGAGGATCAAAGAATTTCAGTACACCAGGACTGGTCTCACCAGCACCTGATACAGATGCAGTTCCAAAAAGTAGGTGGTTTGTAATTGCTGATGTTGGGATCTTGCTGTGCTGAATTTCCTACGTTACAACAGTGCCACCTTGTAGAGTGCATCCTCGCAGTGAGACCCGGCAGCAGACTGTATCACCAATTGGCTCCTAGCATGCCCCGCGCCTCTGCCCCAAACAAAGATGGCTGCGACCGCGACAACACTCAGCACTTTCGGAGCCCACGTGACAGGCTCAGGTAAAGTCGGTTACCGCCGGCGGACGGTAGATTCGACGCACGAATGCGGTCGGACCTTTTGATTTGAAGGCAGCGAGGCCGGTGTTGTTCGCGCGGGGGCAATCGCCGCGCGCGGCCTCAGGGCGGAGAGCCTCGGCGGTACGGGGACGGTCCGGCCCGGCCCGGCCCAGCCCGGGGATTCGGTGAAAGTGCGGAAGGGAATCGAACGCACTGAGCAGGACGGAGAATGGCGTCGCTGAACGAGAGGTCCGTGTGGGATGAGGTGGAGGTGAGACACAGAAATATAATAATAATAGAAAGGTAGAGAATGATATTATAGTATAATATAGTATAGTATAGAGAGAGAGGCTCGTGTGAGGTAAGAGAAATATAATATACAAAGTTAGAGAGCACGGTCTGTGTGGGATGAGGTGGTGAGGGACTGAGGGATATATAAAGATAGAGAGATGTCACAGTATGGAGAGGGAGAGAGAAAACGTGTGAGGTGGGAGAGAAATATATTCTAATATAGTGCAGAGAGTGGGAGGGAGTATAGGGATGGTTTGGTGTTAACTTTCAGAAACTCCCCAGATTCAGGAATTGGTTCTTTTGGACTGGAGAGTAACAAATACTCAAGAAGGGAGGGAGGTAGTAAAGGGGAAACTATAGGTCGTTTACTTTTATGTCAGTTGTGAGGAGGCTGTGAGAATCGACCACGAAGGAGGAGATGCTGCGGGGAATCCAATTCAAGGTAATTGGGAAGAGTTGGCATGGTTTTTGTGGTGGGGGAATTGTAAGTAATTTATTGGAGTCCTTGGGAAGTCAACATGCTGGAAAGAAATGGGGTGTACTGTAATTGCACTTGATAAGGTCCAGTCAAAGCAGAAAATAAAAGCTTCTGATATAGGGGATAACACTGATCAAAGATCGGCTGGCTGGCAGAAAACAGAATATTTATAAATGGGTTTTAATCTAATCACAGGAAACGACGAGTGGGGTCCTAGACGTCTGTGCTGGAATATCACCTTACAATTCACATCAGTAAGATGAGGGGAGTGATAATTATACTCAGGTGACATAAATAGGCAAGTATGTTGTGAAGAGAACATAAGGAGGCTGCAAACAGAAATAGACAGATAAATGAATAGACAAAAATCTGGCAGATAGTGTATAATGTGCAATGTTTCACTTTGGCAGGAAGAATGGAAAAAAAAATGAGTTTTAATGATATAGAGAATGACAGTAGAGTTCTGAGGTGCGGAGGGATTTCTGATGTCCTAGTGTGTGAGTCATAGAAACTTGGTATACAGGTACAGCATGACATCAAAACTACTGGCAAGTAGCTAATGTTCCTCTGTCCAAGAAGTGAAATAGGGATAATCCAGGAAACTATAGACTGCTTAGTCTCCTATCAGTGGTTGGGAAGTTATTGAAGAGGATCCTTATGGATAGGATTTGTGCGCATTTGGAAAAGCATGGCCTAATTAGGGATAGTCAGCATGGCTTTGGGTGGGACAGCTCCTGTATCATTAACTTGATTTTTTTTCCGAGGTGGTGATGAGGGTGATAATTAGGGCAGAGCAGTGGATGTTGTCTAAATGGATTTTAGTAAGGCTTTTGACAAGGTTCCTCACTAAGCTCATCCAGAAGATTAAGATGTATGAGATCTACGATAACTTAGCCATTTGGATTCTGAATTAGCTTGCCCATGAAAGACCGAGGGCAGTGGTGGAGGGCTGTTTTTCTGGCTGAAGGTCCGTGACTAGCGGTGTTCCACAGGGATCTGTACGAGGACCTCTGTATATACAGTGACTTAGGTGGGTTAATAAGTTTGCAAATGACACAAAGATTGTGGAAATTTTGGATAGTGTAGATAGTTGTCATGATGTACAACAGAGATAGATCTGTTACAGATATGGGTGCAGAAATGGCAGATAGTTTAATCCAGGGAAATGTGAGGTGTTGCACTTTGGGAGATCAAATATTAAGAGTCCTGCCATTAACTGCATACTTTCCCTTAACAGCACTGATGTCCAGGGGGATCTTGGAATCCTAGTCCATAGCTCCCTGAAAGTGTCAACGCAAGTAGGTAGGGTGATAAAGAAGGTGTGTGACACACCTGCCTTTATTGGTCACAACATTGAGTACAGGAGTTAGGATGTCTTGATGCAGCTTTATAAAACTTTGTTGGGCTGCGCTTTAGAGTATTGTTTACAGGAAAAATGTGGAAGGTTTGGACAGGCTGCTGAAGATGTCTACTAGGATGCTACCTAGATTAGAGAGTGTGAGCTATAAGAGGTTGAACAAACTAGGGTTGTTTTGTCTGAAGTGGCAGTGGCTGTGGCTGAGGGGAGACTTGATAGATGACTATAAAATTGAGATCCATAGAAAGGGTTGACAGTCAGAATCTTCTTCCCACAGTTGGAATGACTAATACTAGAGAGCATGCATTTTAAGGTGAGAGGGAGAAAGTTCAAAGCAGATGAGGAGTAAGTGCCTGGAACAATCTGCTAGGGATAGTAGTGTAGATTCAAGAGTGTGGTCCTGGAAAAGCACACCAGGTCAGGCAGAATCCAAGGAGCAGGAGAATCGACGTTTCTGGCAAAAACCCTTTATCTGGAATGAGGCTGGGAGCCTTGGGGGTGGAGTGATAAATAGGAAGAGGTGGGGTTGGAGGGAAAGTAGCTGAGAGTGCGATAGGTGGGGTAATGGTGATAGGACTGAGAGGAGGGTGGAGCAGATAAGTGGGAAGGAAGATGGACAGGTCATGAGGATGGTGCTGAGCTGTAAGGTTAGAACTGGGATATGGTGGGGGAGGGGAAATGAGGAAACTGGTGAAATCCACATTGGTGCCATGGGGTTGGAGGGTCCCGAGGTGGTGGTAGAGGCAGATATGATAAGGGTGTTTAAGGGGTTTTTAGATAAGCAGTTGAATATGCAAAGAATGGAGGGATATAGATCATGGACAGACAGAAGGGATTAGTTTTAATTTGGCATAATGTTCTGCACAGCATCATGGGCTGAGGGGCCTGTTCCTGTGCTGTGCTGTACTGTTCTATGTTCTAAAAAGGTTAATGGGATGCTATTGTTTTATTATTGAAGGAAGGATGTGCTTCAGTTATACAGGATGTTGTTGAGACTACATTTTGAATACTGTGTGCAATTTTAGTCTCTTTATTTAAGAAAGGATGTAAACATATTGGAGGCAGCTCAGAGATGGTTCATTCGACTGATACCTGGAATCAATAGGCAGATCTTGTGAGGAAAGATTGTGCAGACTGGGCTTGTTTCTACTGAGGTTTAGAAGAATGAGAGATGATTTGCTTAAAAGTGTATAAGATCCTGAATGGTCCTATCGAGGATGATGTGGAAAGGGGGCACTGTTTAATAATGAGGGGCCACCTTTTCAGGGCAAAGACGAGAACTGTTTTCTAAGGGTTGTGAAATGTGATCTCTTCTGAGGCAGAGTTCCAATGCATATTTTTAAGACCGAGATGGATGAATTCTTGTTTGGCAGGGGAAATCCAAGCTTATTGGGGGTAGATGGGAATAGGGAATGCAAGCCACAAACAGATCCGGTGTGATCTTATTGAACGATGAAGCAAGCAAGTTGACCAAAGTGAGTGGGGAGAAATTGAGGAAGTGCCAGTGAAAGTGGAGGGTGAGTTTAGGGTATGAGTGTGCTGATCGAGACCATGCTGATCGAGGGCTTTACTCCAAACATCCACCTTAATCCCATCTCCAATGTTACCTTTGGCTAACAAAACCCTCCCCCACCCCCCAATCTCTGATTACAAATAATCAACTGATTTGACGTGAGATGCTACTTGTAAAAGACAGTCCAACTCTGTACTATCCTTTGTTTGAAAAATGTTTCCTAAGTTCACTCCCAGAAGGTCTTGCCTCTTTTTTTTAACACTCTTTCCCCAGCCAACAGAATTCAATAGGATAGGTAGAAACCGTTACCCTTAATAGCTTAAACATTTCTACATGTCACCTCTAAACCTTTTAAACGTCAGGAGCTAAGAGATTATCTTATTTACTCTCTCCTAATTTAAACAGTTTTACTAGAATGATACCCAGAAGTCAATGTACACTGCTATCCCTGAAGCCCCAACCTCATCTTTGAAAGGTGCAGGGCCCAGAGCAGCTCCCAGTGACCCCGAGACTGGTTGAAGTAGGGCTCCATACAGCTGACCCATGAGGTCCAGCTCCTTGTGTTTGAATTTTTGAGAGAGAGACCAGAGTTCTATCAGCCTTTAAGGATTATTTTCTGGACCTGTTCAGGATCTATTCAGGCCACTCTTTGCCTCCACTGCTTTTAGACCCTGGTTTCCTCCTTTTTGGATCCAAAGTGAGTGACCTCATTCACTTTGATTGGATTGCAAACTGTTTAGCTCAGTTTTACCCAATTGCTGAATGTATCAGTATCTCTGCGAGATGATGTTTTCACCCATGCTGTTTACAGTGCTGCCTATCTTTGTTTCATCTGCAAATTTGCACCCATATTTCTGAGTCCTTGATAAATAGGGAGGCCTCAACACAAGAAATACAGGTAACTAACATCCAGAGATATTCCAGTGTCCACTTCTTTGGAAACTCTGTATCAGGTTGGTTAGGTCTGACCTCTCCTTTATAAACCCATGCTAACTCTCTCTGACCAGCTGGAAATAGTGGAGCTGTTCTGTCATTTTCTCTTTAATTATAGGCTCCAGTAATTTCCCCGTAGTAACGTTTGATTGACAGCTGTGTAACTCCCTGGTGTCCCTTCTCACTTTTGTTACATAACGAAGGGGCATGAACAATTTTTCAGTGTACAGGAATGGCTGTTGCCTAGATTGGAAAGGGTTGGAGTAGAAAAGTGTAGAGGTCTTACTGCACTTACATGGGTTTTTGCACCATCAGCCAACTTTGGAGTAGTGTCTGCCATTTTGGTCAAGAAAGGTATCCTCATCCTGGAGATGGCATTGTGAGCATTCACCACAATCCTCTGTCTCTCTCTCTGTTCCCACACCCACCCCCCCCACTCCACCACCCATCCCTACTTGCCTCCCATTGATGGTTTCTTTTACTTTCTTCAGGATGGCATTGGTGAAGAGGTGCTTAAAATGTCCACTGAGGAGATTGTTCAGCGTACACGTCTGCTGGATAGTGAGATTAAGGTAAATGCTCAATACCTCAATTTGGAGTTGAAGATAGCAGACCTGTTGGTGCAGTCCCTTGAAGTCCTCATTTTCCCTCAGCTTGTGTTGAGCAGCTGATTGGAATGGGACTGTTTGGCCTCAGTGTCCCAAGACCTGAGGAGATTGGTCCTCATAGCTTCCACAGGTCACCCAATAAAATCTTCATGTGTTAAATGAAGTGAGGGTGGATTAGAATGTGAAGCTTTTCACATTTCAGTTGTCGACCATTACTTCCATTGCAGGCTGCCACACGAACAATGGCAATATGAGTGAGGTAGCAAACTAGGTATCCCAGAGTGATCCAGAACCACCAGATAGTGGTCCCAGTTTATGAGAGAGAGTGTCTGTGTGTGAACAGAGCCTGGTTTGGTGTTTGTTTGAGTGCATGGTCCCTTCACTGGTTTGATGAAAACTGTCTCTGACCGACTAACAGATTATGAAGAGTGAGGTGCTGAGAGTCACACATGAGTTGCAGGCCATGAAGGACAAAATCAAGGAGAACAGTGAGAAAATCAAAGTGAACAAGACCCTGCCATACCTGGTATCTAATGTCATTGAGGTGAGTACATGAGCCACTCCGAATAGTTCTGTTGTGCCCAGCCCAAAGCTGATTGAGATGTAGGGAATGCGAGCACTTTGTCATTACACCCGGGATCCCTCTGTAATGACAGTCCAATTGGAGATAGCAGTGCTGCTTCTGAGCACATTTCAGTGTTAATCACTTCACTTCAAATCTTGAACCATCTCAACATTGCTAATACTGGGGGAACCATTCCTTTGCAATGAAGTGCAGTGGAATCTGACAGCTGACAGAACCTCAGCTCAATGACCCGTCCAAAAGGTTACCCCTTCTGGCAACCTGTGCCGGCCCTCAGTCTGTTTGGTTGAGCTGAAAGTTTGTGCTCAGATGGTCTCAAAGGACTTGTGGTGTGACTTTGGAGCACAGGAAGTGTATGTGATGACTTTCTCAGCTCTGTAAATTCTCAATTTTGTTCTTTTTACCCTTTTAACGGAGGTCAATCAACATGACCCAACTTGAAGGTGAAAGAGCTGCAATTGGTATTGTGCTATCACTGCGATACACACACCCCCAGCTTTCAACATAATGAGCCATCTAAGGGAAGTCAGTGCAATGGAAAACGTGCTCAGATTTTCATAGTTCATGCAAAAATGTCTTTAGTTCCGTTTGTGGTTTATTCACACAGAGTAGAACTCATACAACAGTGTGTGTGGGGCTTCCTAGGTGTTGTGCAACTAAGTAATGGTGTCCCCAGGGTGCTCTGTGGGCCATTAACCTTTCCCACCAATGCATTGTTAGCCTGTCCTGGCACCATCATGGGAGCAGACAGGTTTTAAACCCAACCTGCCCCTGCTTGGAGTATTATTGTGAGGAGCACTGCTAATACCTTGCCCTGATGCTCTTTCTCAGTTACTGGATGTTGATCCAAATGACCAGGAGGAAGATGGAGCAAATGTTGATCTGGATTCCCAACGGAAAGGGAAATGTGCTGTGATTAAAACATCCACCCGTCAGGTAAGGAAGGCTTTAGATTTGTGATTTGAAGGAGCCGTGAGCTGTGATGTGGGGGGATTATGTCCCAGTAACGCGTGCCCTCTACAAGATGCAACAGTATTACTGTTTGTGAGGAGGACTTGGGGAAGGCTGCCACGACTGTTCAGGTCCTGACCCTTTGTGGTGTTTGTGCACTGACAGCAAGCCAATTCATCAGGAGCTGGTAGACAGGGTTGTTTGTCAAATCTTGCACAACCCCAGGAGAGAGGGATATTGCCTCATTCTTCTCCATTAGACCTGGCAGTGGAAGTTCTGAGTCTCCAACCAGGAGCAATGTTTCCTGTGCAGCTCCCCTACCCCAAACCTCCTCACACAGCATGTGCTGAACCCTTATTCTTGCTGCTGGGGTTGGGATGAGTTAACAGTCTGCACTTCTAGAAGGTAGAACATTCATTGCTTATTTTTCATGAGGTAATAAAGAAGGTTATTTAAGGGATTGCAATAGATGTTGTATATGTGGATTTTAAGAAAGTGACATGATACCAAAAAAGCTCATTATTAAAACAGAGGCTAAGCAAATATGAGAATCATTGTCCAATTGGGCAAATAATTGGCTTGAGGATGAGCAGTGAGTCGAAGTAGTTGGTTATTTTTCAGACTGGAGGGTGTTAGTGGGGATCAGTGCTAGGATCACATTTTACTTTGCTATATATAAATGACTTGGATCTTAGAATGCTGAATAAGATTTGAAGATGTGCTGACAATATCAAACTTAGAGGAGCGGTGTTATGACCCCAACTAATTTTATTACTAGAGAAATCAGGTCCCAGACTGAAACTTAACTTCACAGGTCATGTTCAATTGTTTTAGTTTTAATGAATTGGTTTCTCACTGGGATACAAATACTCAATGTTGCAGGTTTGGTTTTAACAACAAAACAAATTTATTGCATGCAAGCAATAAAGATAAAATAAATCAGACTATTTACATATAATGCAAATGTAAAGATTTTGAAACACATGGTAACACAATCCCATTAATTCCAAAATCAGACCTTTATACATCCCAGAAACATACTTTGTACAGTAGTCCTATGAGAGAAAAATACCCAGCTCTACTACATTTATAGACTTAATTTAACTGTGAAAATCTGAACCTCTCCCTGAAGCTTTCATACACCTAAGTTTAAATGTTTTGTACTCTAAATAACCTCTTCAGCGTTTTATCCAAGCTCTTCTGGTCTAGAGCTATTGCCAAAAGACTTATTCTAAAGAAATCTATTTTTACTATCTTCCTTTTTCACGAGCCCTGCTTTGCATTTCTATCTTCATCCAAGACTACTTCAGAATTCCCCCAAACTGAAACTAAATAAAGAAACATTTTGTTTTCAAACTATTGGCATTTCCCCTAAGCTTAAAAACACTAGTGCAGAAATTTCTGAATGAAATGCTAGATGCACAGTTGTTCATCTTATTCGTAATGTAATCTCTTAATGTAAACAAACCCTCATTAAATCTGGAGGCTGCTACTCTGTCAAGTTGTTTTAAAAGGGGCACCATTTTCATACAGAGTGTGGTGCGTGTATGGAATGAGCTGCCAGAGGAAGAGGTGGAGGCTGGTACAATTGCAACATTTAAGAGGCATCTGGATGGGTATATGAATAGGAGGGGTTTGGAGGGTTATGGACCGGGTGCTGGCAGGTGGGACTAGATTGGGTTGGGATATCTGGTTGGCATGGGCGAGGTGGATGGAAGGGTCTGTTTCCATGCTGTACATCTCTATGACTCTATAAAAGAAATTCCCATGGTTGTATAAATACTTTCAAGCAAATCATTAAACACTTCAGATGCGTAGAAAAATCCATTTGTCACTAATTCAAAGTTCAAAACATCAACCTTCAAAATCAATGATACACATATAAATTGCATCCCTTACACCAGAGGATGGCATGAATTGACTCTAACAAGTAGTAAATAGATCAGAGTGGGCAGACAAATGGCAGATGGAGTTTAATACAGAAAAGTGTGAGGTGATGCCGAATGGCTAGGCAGATGTTAGGTAGACTTAATGGCCTAGTTTTAAATACTCTGCAGGGTGTTTATGTGCATCTGTCTTTGACGGTGGCGGGCCAGATTGAGGAAGTGGGTAGCAAAGCATCTGGGAAATGCAAAGAGAAATTTTGTTTTGCCTGTGAGGAAATTGGTTGGGTGCTTGAGGGAAATAAAGCTGTGGGGCCATAGGTATCCAGTGTGGGAGTGGGAGTCACTGGATTGCTCCATGGGGAGGTAGTGTGAACTTGATAGACTAAATGGGCTGCCTCTGCTGTTGGGATTACAAACAGTGCTTAAGGTGTGTTTGGTTGATGGGATGTTTAGCTCTATCTTCTGTGTGTTGGACAGACATACTTCCTGCCTGTGATTGGACTGGTCGATGCTGAGAAGCTAAAGCCTGGTGACCTGGTGGTGAGTGCATCCCACTTGTTTCTTTATCCAGACCCCATCTCTCCCCTACTTGTTCTTCTCCCCCTTGGCTTTCACGGACAGTTCACTGCAACTGATTGAACTTGTATGTATCAGAGTCCCACCCCATTCTAACTCGGAGTGTCCTTATATCCTAGTCTGTGTGATGGTCTTTGATCTGCCCTGAGTAATCTCCTGTTTCCATGCCAGGGTGTGAACAAAGATTCCTACCTGATCTTGGAGACTCTGCCAACCGAGTACGACTCTCGGGTCAAGGCCATGGAGGTGGATGAGCGACCAACTGAGCAATACAGTGACGTTGGAGGTCTGGACAAGCAGATCCAGGAGGTCAGTGGGTGTCTATAATGAGGGGTGGGGTGGGTACTAGACTGCAGAGACATGTAGGGGACTCTCCATGAGTATGGAATGCTGCAGAATGTGAGTGCCTGAACTCCCATCTGAGGAAAGAGTTGCTGAGTATGTGTGAAGCAGAAGAATGAACCTTTCCTGTAATAATGCTGACATCTCTGCCTCTCTCTCTCTGCAGCTTGTTGAAGCCATTGTCCTCCCTATGAATCACAAGGAAAAGTTTGAGAATCTGGGAATTCAGCCTCCAAAGGGAGTTCTAATGTACGGACCACCAGGAACAGGGAAGACCTTACTGGCGAGAGCTTGTGCTGCACAAACCAAAGTGAGTGGCAGAGTGCTGTCTGACTTTCCAAGGAAGACAGGGGGAGCTTTAACCTGTATCTCACCCTGTGCTGTCCCCGTCCTGGGAATGTCTGATGGGGAATAGTGCAGTGGGAGCTTTACTCTATATCCAATCCCTGCTGTCCCTGTCCTGGGAGTGTTTGATGGGGAACAGTACAGCGGGAGGTTTACCCTGTATCTCACCCCGTGCTATCCCTGCCCTGGGAGTGTTTGATGGCGAACAGTGCAGTGGGAGCTTTACCCTGTATCTCACCCCGTGCTATCCCTGCCCTGGGAGTGTTTGATGGGGAACAGTGCAGCGGGAGCTTTACCCTGTATCTCACCCCATACTGTCCCTGTCCTGGGAGTGTTTGATGGGGAACAGTACAGCGGGAGGTTTACCCTGTATCTCACCCCGTGCTATCCCTGTCCTGGGAGTGTTTGATGGGGAACAGTGCAGTGGGAGCTTTACCCTGTATCTCACCCCATACTGTCCCTGCCCTGGGAGTGTTTGATGGGGAACAGTGCAGCGGGAGCTTTACCCTGTATCTCACCCCGTGCTGTCCCTGTCCTGGGAATGAGTGATTTGATGAGGATAGTGTAGCAGTACCTTCCCTTTTAGTTGAAGAGTAGCAGGAGCTTCATTCTGTGTGTGAGCTGACAGCTTTCTCCTCCCCTCAGGCTACCTTTCTGAAACTGGCAGGCCCGCAGCTGGTGCAGATGTTTATTGGCGACGGTGCAAAGCTTGTTCGGGATGCTTTTGCTTTGGCCAAAGAGAAAGCTCCATCCATCATCTTCATTGATGAACTGGACGCCATCGGCACAAAGCGGTGAGAAGAGTGATTGTTACGTTTCCACGGTCTGACCAGCTTTACACACTAGCGTTGTCACATCCCCACACTCTAACCATCGGTAGAAAGTGGTGGTGCTGAGTGTGGGTATTGAAAAGGTGGAAGAGAAGCATTTTGGGCACACATGGAGGAGAGCAGTGCATTGGTGTAGCTCTGTCTCTGGTACAGTGGGTTAGTGCCTTTTTATCTACCTTGAGTGAAGTTTTGGGTGATATTTGTGACACTGTGGGACATCGGGAATTCTGTATCTGGGGAAGACTGGGCAACAAATATTTGGGTTGTGAGTCACGCTGGTAAAGTGGTCTGTGAGCTTGCCGTGCCAGTGAACAATATTTGGCTGCATTGTGATTCTGTCTGTTGCAGGTTTGACAGTGAAAAGGCTGGTGACCGTGAAGTTCAGCGAACAATGTTGGAGCTGCTCAATCAGTTGGATGGTTTTCAGCCAAATACCCTTGTCAAGGTGAATATTGGAAAGCAACTCTACAACTATGGATGTCCATGTTGTTGATGGTCCCCTTTTGCTTCTGGAGGCTCCACTCCAGTGTCTGGGTGGGATGGGGAGGGTAGCAATGTCCCTGTTGTCCTATGGTTGGGTTGTGCCTGTAAATATCGATTTCCTTTAGGAGGGGCCAAAGTCATTTATTGGTGTTTTCCCGTAATGCCAATTTGTGTGGTAGTGGAGCTCAGGGCAAGTTTTCATATGGGCAGATTGAAGTAAGTCATGATTTACATATGGACCACTTTCACAGGCACTAATTGCATCAAATGCTTGAGGGAAAACTGATGTTTTTACTCACTTGAAATGTAATTTGAAGTCACCTCCAAAACATTTACAGATTTGTTACAGATTGAAACAAGTATCATCGTCATGTGACAGCTTGTCACAAAAGCAAAATCTGACTTTTCTTTTGAATGTTTGCTAAGTTTTGATCTATTTTGGCCTTGGAGACTGTCATTACCGGTCTTTGTGTGCGAGAATGTGAAAGAGCACAGTCTCTAGAGTCTGACTGTTCCTGTTCCTATTCCCCGATAGGTAATTGCAGCCACCAATCGAGTTGACATCCTGGATCCAGCTTTGCTGCGGTCCGGCAGACTTGATCGGAAGATCGAGTTCCCGATGCCCAATGAAGAGGCGCGAGCAAGGATTATGCAGATTCACTCCCGGAAGATGAATGTCAGGTGAGAATGCTCTGTGCTCAGTCAGGAATCAGTCCAACTTCACCAGCCCTACTGCTTCTGATTTCTCGTCCATGTGTTTCATCACACTGGTAAGTCCATCTCTAACCTAAAGGGGAGCAAAAATTTGTCGGTACATTGCCTAGGCTTAGCTGTATAACTGTGGTAGGTACATAGGCAGATGTAGTTAATACTGTTACACTTATTAGATTGTTAAATTGCAGTGTCAAGTCATGGTTAATAGTACCTTTTGAAATATTCCTTTCTTGTTGCTGTCTGCAGTCCTGATGTGAACTATGAGGAGTTGGCTCGATGTACTGATGACTTCAATGGAGCTCAGTGCAAGGCAGTGTGTGTGGAAGCGGTGAGTATAACTGTGGGACCTTTTTGGTATAGGAAGATTTACTGGAGATTCAGAGCAGTGTGGCAGGCGAGACACACTGGGGATCGGGAATTGTGTGTTGGGATAGGGGGTTTCTGGAGATTCGGAGCAGTGTGTCAGGAGAGAGAATCCCTGGAGAGCAGGCACAGTGTGTTGGCAGAGAGAGAATCCTTTGGAATCAGAAATGCTCTTAGGATAGAGAAAATCGCTGGAGATCAGGTGTGTTAGGATAGAAAGTTTATGGAAATTGGGTGCAGTGTGTCAGGAGACAGACTCCCTGGCAATTGTGAGAGGGTGTGGTGCTGGGAAAGCATAGTCGGTCAGGCAGCATCTGAGCAGCAGGAGAATTGACATTTTGGGCATAAGCCCTTCATCAGGAAAGGATTGTGATAGTGTGTCAGGATAGAGAGAGAAAGAGTTCCTGGAGATCAGGGACAGTAGGACATGTCAGAGTTTTAGTGGCTAGCAGTTAGTTGTGAAGGGCTCTCCCTGAACTTTCCTGCAGGAGAGTAATAGTTATCAGGAGGATTATTATATAGAGTTTTCATATTTGCAGCAGTCCTGTCATCATTCCCCTTCCTCCCCCACCTCAAAACCCTAAGAGAATCTGATATTTGGTGCTATTTACACACATTTAGGTGTGTACTTGTTCTGGAGAGAAGTCAGACTGAGTGTGATCCTTGGAGGCTGAGGTTAGTCAGCTTACCCCACTCTGTATGTTTGCTCTGTTGTTTCACTGGTTTGCTGATACTAAGTGTTCTTACCTTGACAGGGGATGATCGCTTTGCGTAGGGAGGCCACTGAGCTCACGCACGAAGATTATATGGAGGGCATCCTGGAGGTTCAGGCCAAGAAAAAGGCCAACCTCCAATACTATGCCTAGGAGCCAGGCCTCTTGTTAGTACCACTTTCCTGTACAATCCCTGGAGCTGGATTCAATAAAGTGATTGCTTATCCTGTGTTATCTGAAGTGGCTGAGCCAGGTATGGGGTGGGGGGGACTGGGACTTAGAACACCTCTGGACACGTGAGTATCACCTTGTCCAGTTGGGGGATGATAGTATTAACCCTCCAGCCAGGTCCCAGATACACTGTACACAAGCAACAACTTCAAACAAAATAACACTCTGGTGTTCCGTAGCTTCACATCTTTTTAATTATTGACCAACTGAATGCTCAGTGTATATATTACAATCTTAAACACTCGCCCCCGATCATATCAGTTTATTCCTTCAATCCTTGGCTATAAACATACATCAAAAATGGACATCACAATATTTTACAATTGTACTGTAAACAGATAGCACTGCACTTGAGTTTGATACAGTACAAACTTGTACATCCCAGACCTGCATGCTTCTTTCAGGAATGATGTGACACAATGAGCACAGCACAGTGGGAGAGAGGTCAGGGAATGGTGCAATCATTTCACGTGATGCTTGGGAAATGTGGGATGTTGGAACTATGAGAATCTGTGGTTGTCATGCCAGTAAAAGTGAGAGGAGAGGAGAAGCTAAGAGCTCTTTAGAAGATTGTGGGAAGGTAATGGGACTGATCCCACCATATACACGCAAACTGTGAATGAAGTGAGATTGATGGACTGAGTGACCTCTTCCTGTACCTGCTTCTTACAACCTTCCCTTTCACTGTCTGAACCACGGGCCAGTGCTGTTTGGGTGGGGAGAGTGCATTAGGGATAGCCCTGCAATGGGTTAGTATGAAACACCTCCCTCTCATTCCTGTTACCGAGCTCAGTCTGGATCGTTTATGGGATCTTACTGAAGAAGCTCAGCTCCACTCCCAGGCCATGACAGTGAGATACCTCATTAGGGTTTGGACTTTGCTAGGTTGGTTTGAACCAGATCAGTCATGACTCTGACCTTTATAAGTTAAATTTCCTGCTTGATTTATAATGTACATCTGAAGTAAGATTTTTGAAAATATCTGAAGGAGCCTCTGGCTTTTAATGTGGAAATGAGACAAATTCAATCCATGAAATAAGCCATTCCTCACCTGTCTATATCACCCTCCTGGAGTCTACTGTTAGACATTCACTGCCCTCAACACACTACTTTTATCTATACTCACTCACTTCCCCTAAACAGACTTCAGCCTGTGCTTCTCCTGCAGCTGATCTTCCAGCTTGTCGGAGTTTGGGGAGGGTTATTCTGCTGACCGCTGCTCCTCGCTGGTGCCCACTTTTAAAATCTGAGCACTGGTGAGGAGCACTGCCTAGCCAGCCCTCTGTGCCATTATGTTTATTCACCAGGAGTGGCCAAACCAACTCCAATCCAATGGTCAGTAGTCCATACCTTAAAAATATGGAATCTAGCTGTGTATTTCTATTTAGTAAATAAAAAAGGTATAACTGATTCCAGCGTTGAGGCTGTGATCTCTATACTCGGATTCACACAGTAAACGTCTGTTTCTTGGTCAAGTTCAAATATCGAGAAATCAGTTTGTATGATTTTTGATTTACTCCTTCACATCTTGGTCACTGAACAATGGGATTTTAATTGACTAAATGTACACAGAGTGTATGTTTACCTAAATTTGGCAAAGTATACATGAGGCATTTTCTGCTGAAACATTCTAGCGGATTTTGATGAATCAATTATTTCAGTCGGACAGTACTGAGCTTTGACAAAGGGTCAGTTAGACTCGAAACGTTAGCTCTTTTCTCTCCTTACAGATGCTGCCAGGCTTGCTGAGATGTTCCAGCATTTTCTCTTTTTTGGACAGTACTGGTCATCTGGGAGCTCTGATATCTCTCTCTACCACCTTTGAAGTTGTTGGCCGTTGCCTGTGCAGTAGCTACCGTTGGAATCAGCAGCCCTAAGCAGTACATAATGGCACAGAATTAAACATCAGCAGTCTGGCTGATAATCGAGACTTGGTCGAGTCTGTAACTTGGAAGTGTACAGCTCCTTGCCCCTTTATGGGATAATGCACTGCCCACAGTTACTCAACACTTTGTACTGTCTCTGGTTTGACAGGGAGTGGGAAGAGATGTTGCCCAGAAATCTGGCTATTGGCCAGTTTGTCTCTTTTTATCAGTTATATTAAAAAATGCATTTCCAACAATAGGCTGGAGATAGTCGCTTGCACCAGTTTTGAAGATTTAACCAAAAAGGGAGGAGGGGGGGAAAAAAGTTCAATTACATTCAAGGCAATTTACAGCAGTGACATTCTGTACAATTGAAAAACGTTTAATTATTTTATACAAATGAATGCAGAGGCAATACACAGCCAGTCACAGCCACTTTACAAAACCAAGTCCTTAGCTGACAAACCAGGTGCCTTCAACATTCCCACATTTGCTCACCTCAGCACTTTCCTTCGAATCTGCTGCTGGTTACATTCTGGGGTGGGGGGAGACACTGTTCAGTAAATGTACAAATGAGTCTTCTGGTTTTTTTACTGTGCAAGTTGGCTGGGACGCTGAAATGGTAGGTAGTATCAAAATTGTATATAATAAATTTGGGAAAAAGACCTTGATGCATTGACAGAAAGGAAAATGTTTTTGCAAGGTTTTTAGGATTTTTTTTTCTCTTAAATCGACTTCAATGTACGAACACTGCATTATCACAAGTCATTCTATTAAATACATTCAACAAAACTGCTTTGCGTAGACTTGATGTTTAAGTGTTTAAACAATTCTCAGCACCCTGCCCAGGGGTGTGATGCAGCTCCTGGTGACTCTGCCACTTCATCGTTTGGCTGACTTGCTCCCTCAGGCCTCCGAACGTCTCATTGAATCCAGGAATGTTAAACAGTGTGGCAGCAGCATCAATTACATTGTCCCATTCTCTGCCCGTGGTTTGTGTACAACTGTGTGAGGGCTGCTGAGGGAGGGGGCCAGAGTACAGAGGAAACCTGCCAACAGTGTGAGTCCTAGTCCGCCCCATGCACAGAACATGGACCAGCCGTAGCCATGGCTGATATCCTCGGGCAGCCCGTACATGTGCCGAGGAAAACGGGAAAGTTCAAAATTAATTCCGGCTACACAAGTACAGAGAGAGATAATGCAGCAGGTTCCTGATGGGAAAGGAAGAACAGAATTGGTATTCCTCATCTGGAGACTAGCCCTCAGTGACACTTTTCATGGACACCTCACATTCCACGCGGACACTAAACGCACTTCTAACCTGGAATTGTTTTGTTCATCTGATGTCTAGTATTTTGATGAGCAGAAACGTTCTTACAAAGCAATCAAAAAGATAGAAGTGATCGCCTCAGATCTCCACAATCAAGATTGCTTTCAAGGTACTGGCGATATGCCGTCCTTGCAAACTGTTCACACCCTCAGTGTGATACATGATCCCAGGACAAAGCTATTGTCAAATATCTGCAGGATCACTGAGTCAAACAACTGAGCCAAGAGAATAATATTGTCTCCTACCTCCAGAATTGATCGATCAAAAGGAAAGACTACAGTTGTAAAGGTACGTTCAAGGGTACAGGACTTCCAATGTTCCACGATGGAGAGCATGGGTAGTCACTGTACGAACTGGGAGGGAATGAGTGGTCAATATACACAAGGTGTGTGTGTGTGTGGGGGGGGGGGGGGGGGGGTGGTGGTGCCAAAGAGCATCAGGGAAAAGGCGGGAAGTCAGGGTGGTCAGTGAATGGACTGTGGAAGATCGAGACAGTAGGGCGGAGTGTATGTGGACTGGAGGGTGCAAGCAGTCAGTGTATGGATGGGGGGAGAGCGAGAGAGGGTGATCAGTGTACGGAGTAGGAGGGAGCAAGAAAGGGCAATCAGTGTGAGGACAGAGGGGGAGCGAGAGGGTGGTTCGTGTATAGACTGGGGAGGTGCGAGAGGGCAGTCAGTGTACAGGAGGGTTTGTGCAGTCAGTGTATGGACTGGGAGGGAGCGAATCATCAGAATATGGAGTTGGAGGAAATGTCAGTGTTCAGACTGGGAGGGAACGAGAGGGCAGTTAGTGTACAGACTGGGAGGGTATGAGGGGAGGAGTGTGAGGGTGGTCAGTGTTCGGGCTGGGGAAGAGTGTGGGCGACCTGACTCTCAGTCGCCAGTGTGCTTATATCATCCTCGCATTGAAAGACTGGGTAAAGCCATGAGCACTGTTCTTTGTGAAATGACTGTAGAGGGTGTGGAGGTGCTGATTTCAAACAATGGGCACTGACTGTCTTACCTCCCATGAGAAAGAGCAGGCCAGCCACATACTGCATCAAATCGTGATCCTTGCAGCAGCCCAGAATCCCAATGATCCAGCCAAAGAGAATGATAGAAACTGCCATTCCAATAAAGCCTGCTGTCATTCGTCGCAGATCTGGGATTTGGAGAAAGCAAAGCTTGAATCAGAGAGATCAGCAAATCAAGAAACTAACCCCAAAATAATTCGAGCAGAGCACAGAGTACAGCTCCCTCTATTGTGTCTCATGAAACACTCCAACGACAGGGACAGCACAAGGTTAGATACAGAATAAAGTTCCTTCTACACTGTCCTCAGGCAGTGTCAGAACAAGATTAGATAGACAGTTAAGCTTTCTCTACACTTTCTGCATCAACACAGCCAGAACAGGGGCAGCGCCGGGTTAGATTTTTTTTCTATCCCTACACTACTGCCATACAGTAGTAGTGAAAAATGTGTTGCTGGAAAAGCGCAGCAGGTCAGGCAGCATCAAAGGAGCAGGAGAATCGACGTTCCGGGCATAAGCCCTTCTTCAGGAATGAAGAAGGGCTTACGCCCGAAACGTCGATTCTCCTGCTTCTTTGATGCTGCCTGACCTGCTGCGCTTTTCCAGCTCTGATCTCCAGCATCTGTAGTCCTCACTTTCTCCTAGTTGATTTCAACCTACTGCGAATCCTCTTGCAAGGATGCATTCCTTGAAGAAGCTATCCTCCTCCCTCTGCAAGGATCTCAGTGAGTCCCCTCATTCCTGAAGAAGGGCTTATGCCTGAAATATTGATTCTCCTGCTCCTTTGATGCTGCCTGACCTGCTGCGCTTTTCCAGCAACACATTTTTCAGCTCTGATCTCCAGCATCTGCAGTCCTCACTTTCTCCATACAGTAGTAGTGCCCATTTTCCCAGCACCCATGCTGTGTGTGTAGGTGCAAGACACAGTGAAAACACCAGATGCATAGATAACTTTATTAATATTCCACCACCAGGAAAAACACTCAGTGAACCAGTAACAAGCAAAGCTGACATGAAAAAAATTAATCTATCTTTGCACACCTCTGGAATAAGTTTGGACTTGAACCTAGGCCTCCATGTCCAGGGAAAGGGACACTACCATTGCACCACAAGAAAGACCCTAAGTATGGAGGTTAGGTCGAGCGAAATAGTATTGACTACCTTGATTACTTGATTATATGAATTTGGTATTACGTATTGTATATTTTGTAAACAATATATTTTATTCTTTGACATTTTTGATTATGGTCTGAAACGAGAAAAGATCCAATTTAAAAACCAAGGATTCTTTTGACATTGCTGCAATTTTTAAAAGCAAGGAACCTGACACTCATTGGAAGCACTGTTTACACAGCTGCAGGTTCAAGCTGTAGCTGAAATTTACCCTGCAGACAAGGTAGAGCCAAGGGCTGTGTACAAATGGAGATTAATCCAGCAAAAAGTAGCTGATTGCTTTGTGATGAGTTATTGATGACCAAAGCCTGAGGGCTGTCATCAACAGAGTGAGACACCATCAGTTCTCTGCCTGCACAGGAGCTCTCTCTTGTCTGCAGAGGAAGAAACCTGTTCAGTTTCCCTTCAGCAGTAAGCTGTGACTTCTGTTTGAGGAGTCAGATACATTTTTAATTGTTAACCAGCTTGCCTCCTGCAAACAGGGGAGAATGATCAAGAAACAGCGTGCTGATCAGCACAGAACTAAGAAGGCAAAGATAACTGAGGCTCTGTCATGGCACTAGGGTTTAGAGCAAATACAAGGCGACCAGGTATACTCAGAGTAGGGAAGCACTGGATTGACACAATATTTGATTACAGTTAAAGCAGCTTGAGCATGAGGACAGATTGATTAAAAAAAAGAGGTTGAATTCCAAAGGGAAGGAAAAGATAAAGAGATAACAGAGAAAGATGAAGAAAAGAATGTAAATGAGCAAACTAGAGTTACAGTTGTAAAGGTAAACAGGAGAAAAATATGAATATCAGCTTAAAATTATACAATTGAAACAGGAGATGTTAGTTACTGATGCAGCCACTGGTAGAGAGAATCTGAGTCATAATTTGAAGTCCAGTTATGTTTGCATGGGACCTACCCACTTTTGAGGAAAATAATTGTGGAGGTGTTCTTATGTCATTTGAGAAAATAGCTAGGCAAGTGAAATGAGCAAAAGAAAACTGATATTGTTTGTTGCTGAGTTAGTTGACAGGTAAAGCAGAGGAAATTTCTGCTTAGCTGTCAGTAGAGGTTGCTTTGAAGAAAACTGTATTAGCTATATTTAGGATCGGCAAAGATTCTGAAATTTAAGGAACGGCTGGGGCAAAACTACACGGAAGTCAAAAGAGTTAAACAAAGTAATTTTGACAGGTGGATAAGAGCATTAGGAGCTGAACATATGTATAAAGGTTTTAGAGAGATTATTCGCCTAGAGGAATTTAAAAACTTACTACCTTCCATATTGCCTTGAGGACCAATTGCTCGGCAGGTAGCAATAATGGTTGATGATTATGAGTTCATCCAAAAACTAAACCTTTTTTCCTCAGAAATTCAAGAGGGATTGAAAATGGGAGAGTGAAAGAATGTAGGTGTTTTAGTTAAGAAATGATTGGTGGGAATGTCCAGGGTGTCCTCTCGGATTGGAAGGGGAGGAGATGAAAATCGGAAGCCAAGCTTCCTCAGTAACAAGGTTTGCTTAGAATGCTGCAAGTTGAAAGAAAAATCACTGGGACTTACTAGAGTTCATAAGAATGAATCCCAAAAGGAATAAGCTTCCCCCACAGATCAGATTGCAGTTTAACTATAACTAAGAAACCAAAGATAGACACTATCATGAGTGCAGAATTACACAGAGTAGATGAGAGATATGAAGAGTGATAATCAAAAAGAAAGATAGTTCCTTTCTCTTCAAGGGAAAAATCAAAGTCCATGACTATAGTACAGGATACTGAGCTATTCAAACCATCTAATTGGGGAGAAAATTCATAAGTCTGACGTGCAAAGAGACTTGGGAGTTCTAGTCCAGGATTCTCTCAAGGTAAACTTGGAGGTTGAGTCAGTAGTCAGGAAGGCAAATGCAATGATGGCATTTATTTTGAGGACTTGAATATAAAAGCTGGTAGGTATAGTTCTCGGGCTCTGTAAGGCTCTGGTCAGACACATTTGGAGTATTGTGTGCAATTTTGGACCCCAAGTCTCAAGAAGAATGTACTGGCCCTGAAGCATGTTTAGAGGAGGTTCACAAGAATGGTCCCAGGGATGAAAAGCTTAACATATGAGGAACGTTTGAGTACTCTGGGTTTATGGATGGAGTTTAGAAGGATGGGGTGGGGCGGGGGGGGGGGGGAGGTATCTAATTGAAACGTACAGAATACTGAATGGCCTGGATAGAGTGGATGTTGGGAAGAAGTTTCCATTGGTAGGAGAGACTCGGACCCAAGGGCATAGCCTGAGAGTAAAGGGAAGACCTTTTAGAACGGAGATAAGGAGTAACTTCTTCGGCCAGAGAGTGGTGAAGCTATGGAATTCATTGCCACAGAAGGCTGTGGAGGCCAGGTCATTGAGTATATTTAAGACTGGGGTAGATAGGTCCTTGAGTATCAAAGGGATCAAGGGTTACAGGGAGAAAGCAGGAGAATGGGGTTGAGAAACTTATCAGCCATGATTGGTGGAGTAGACTCGATGGGCTGAATGGCCTAATTTCTGCTCCTATGTCTTATGATCTTAGGTCTTCATTCATTGAGGCTCAGGAAGCAGATCCAGAGTTAAGTAAGAGATTGCAGACAACTCACACTAAAGCTGAGGCTGAAGGAGTTTCAGAATGTTGTTACATTATGAACAGGATTCTGATGAGGATTTAGAGACTTCCTCATAGACCTACAGGTGAAGAAGGGATAGTTGATCATCAGTTAGTGGCACCGCCCAGCTATCCTTTGGACACATTACAAATCACACATGAAGGTTCTGTGGCAGGGAGTCAATAACAAGTATTTAACACAGCCAAGACTTCATAAAGGTGTAGTACAGATTTGTAAAACATGTCAGTTGGTAAGAAAACCTCAGGAGTCTCCAGATAAGGAAGCATCTGGATAAGAAGTAGATGCACATAGTAGGTTCTGCTATAATGAGATAGTCCCATTCTTGTGCAACGTTTTCCCATTATTGAAAAATCACACAATAGCTGCGCCAAACTAATGCGGCCAGAATTGCGTTATAACCAATACACACTTTAAAAGTTTGCACTTTAGAAACATTGTCCCCAATCCTTCAATCACTTTACAGTGAATTCACGTTAATGAAATGTGTTATAGCAGTTTGACCTGTAATGTAACTGGAGTAGTAATACAAAGAAATAATGTTCCCTTGGAGTGTACTAAGACGGACGGGTCAGACATGAAAATTATTTTTCAAAGACTGTCAAGGGAAAATCATACTGCTGGGGATTCTGAATATTTTATCTCAAAATGGGAGGTTTTTCCTTATGCTTCAAATCAAGCTGATAATCAATAAAAATACAAAGAGACGCTGAAATAAGTCAGCCGCTGCTGCTGGCCAGTGTAGCATTTGTCTTCCAGAGGGGTTGATGAAAAAGAAAATATGAATTGTAGCTGTACAGCAATCCTATCATATAGTCAGATGAAAGCCATGACTGGGGGATGACAGAGTGGCCCAGAGGTTAGCACTGCTACCTCACAGTGCCAGTGACTTGGGTTTGATTCTATCCTCAGGCGACTGTCTGTGTGGGGTTTGCACATTTTCCCAGTGTTTGTGTTTCACACCACAATCCAAAGATGTGCAGGTTAGGTGGACTAGCCATACTAAATTGTTCATTGTGTCCAAGGATGGGTAGGTTAGGTGGATTAGCTATGGGAAATGCAGGGATAGGGTAGGGGATGGATCTGAGCGGGATGATCTTAAAAGGGTCAGTGTGGACTTAATGGGCCAAATGGCTTGCTTTCATGCTATAGGGATTCTATGAAAGCCCTATAGAAGGATTTAACTTCCTCTTAGGAAATGATCTGGCTGGTTCAAAAATATTGGCTTCACCAAGAGTAAAAGAAACAGATCTTACAGGAGGAATATCCTGGATTGTTCCTGACTAGATCTCAGGTCCATAGAACTAGATATGAAGAAAAAGGAGTCTATGAAAAAGGGAGACGATTTGAAAAGTCAATCATTGGATATAAATTTTGAAAATGTATTTAAAAAGGGTGAAGGAGGAGAGAATGAGGCTGACATATTTAGTCCTTAGCAGAAATGCAATGAACAGATTTGAAACTGAAACAGCTTACTCAGAAACAATCAAAATGACACCTCTGTGTTATTACTTGAAAAACAAATTCTTAATGAGGAAATGAAGACCACTTCAAACACCAGCTGGTGGGTAAAGGGCCATCAGCTTCTGAGCGCCACAATAATGTTTGATGAATGACGCTCAAAATTTGAATGGCAGGTCACTTAAGTATTAGGAAAACGCAGTCTAAAATATAAAAGCGTTTTTATTGGCCATGATTACATTAAAAAACTTATTTTTTTGAAGAAATGCTATAACTTGTCAGGTAATGAGGAAATCGCAACCATCAATTAAATCTGCTGTTTTAATTCCAGTACCAGCTTTCAAAGGACCATTTAGCAGAGTCTTAACAGACCAGTATGACCTAAAAACAGGATTGGGAAATAGTGTCTTTCAACAATTATAGATGTTTCAACAAGCTTTTAGGAAAAATGACTACTAAAGTTCAATGCTTTATATATATATATTGAAAAAGATAAAATTTGAGCCTTGATCTTAAAGTATGTCAGGTAATTAAAGAAATAATGTCTAGGTTACAAATTGAACAATTCACACCTTCTGTGTATCATCTAATCTCAAGGTGCATTGGAAAGACGGCATCAAAGTTTGAAGACTATGATTAGAGCTTATTGCTAAGAGTGTCTTAATGATAGGAATAAGGGGTTTGTTACTATTTGCCATTAGGGATACTCCAAATGAGTCCCTAGCATTCAGTTCTTTTGAACTAATTTATGGGTGTGACGTAAAACTGCTTTGTGTTAACACAGTGAAAAGATTATATAATAAGGATGATTGCTGGGAGAAAGGGGTACTTATAGTAGTGAAGGAAGGAGGGAGAGAAATAGAAACATCAGTGCAATAGGAAATTAATCCAAAATGAAAACTTCAGAAGTTAACTTTCCAACAAACTAAAATATACTGAGGTACTTAAAGGATTAAATCTTTTTATTTTCCAAAAAAATTATCAAGGTGACCTCTGAATTATTTGTGGGAATAGACCTGAAAAAGTGGTTTTGGCTGTTCATGACGCTGCTGTAGAGAATACATTACCTATAAAGCAACACCTGTGCTGACTCAATCTAGAGAGATTAGCTCAGGTGAGGAAAGAAATTTCATTTATGATGAACAATGACATTATTGGACTGAGTCAAAGTAACTGCATATCATCGATTGTGGTTGTAAAGATTCTGCATGATTATCGTGATGTCAATGTGGTAACAAGAGTGGACTCATATCCTAAACCATGACTGAAGGATGTGTTGAACAAACTGAACACGCCTGGTTTGTCACAAAAATCGACTTGCTAAATGGATAATTAGTAATAGAGAAAGCTACAGAAATTTTGGTTTGTGTAACACCAGATGGACCTAATCAGTACAAAGTCATGCTATTTGGAATGAAAAACGCATCAGCAATGTTTCAACGGTTAAACAATAACCAAAGGAATTAATAATTGTAAAAGAAAACAACGAATTGCGGATGGTGGAAATCTGAAACACACACAGAAATTGCTGGAGAAACTCAGTCAGTCCGGCAGCGTCTGTGGAGAAAATGCACAGTTAACTTTGCGGGTTCAGTGATCCTTCTTCAGATCTAGTAATTGTACTGTTTAAATTTACTATTTGGTTGTTTTTAGCCAAACCTGGCAAAAATATTGGCACCATTTGCCTGAACTGTTTGTTTGACTTCCATAAATCTATTTGCTGTAAATTGAGCTGAGTGAACTTGCCAATGCCAATGTATTTAGGCCATACTATGGGACAAAATCAAATAGCACTTAGATAAACAAAATTAGAGGCTATTTTGGACTTCCCATGCCTAAATTGAGCTTTTGCACTGTGTTAGCACCCTATAGATTCTTTCACAAGTTTGTTCTGAATTTCAACACTGTCACTGCACCCGTAACAAACTTTGTAAAAGGCAGAATATTTGAATATATGTAAGTGCCAAACTGCCTTGGAAAAATTAGAAACTGTACTAAAGACAGTTTGAATTGTGCTAAATTATACAAAGCCATTTAATTGGCTTTTGATGCCAGGGATGTCATTGTGTGGGGTTCGTTTTACTGCAATATGACAAGATGAGGATTGAATGGTTTGTCAGTTATTTTTCTGCAGAAGCTGACTACATATCAACTAAAGTATTCAATTGCTCAGAAAGAGACTTTGAGTCTTGTGATGGTTCAACATCATTTTGAAACATGCATTACCAATAATATGGACAAAACTGCTGTTTATACGGACCACGATCGTTTAGATTTCTTAGAAAGGTGGTGGGACCAGAACTTACGATTGTTTCGGTGGAGCTTAATTCTTCAACTGTATAATTTGAAAATCATTCATGTGTCTGGAAAAGAAAATGTCATTGCGGAGGCTTTATTGAGAGTGCATATGAGAGAGACAGCGTGTAGTGTAAAAATGATTGCTGTGTGATTTAGTGTGTAATTAATATTGACATGTAACCAGACTTAGTAATTTGTAGAATTAGCAATAAGATAACTTCTGATGCATAACAAACATGCCTCCTTAAAATTTATGCTTTTTTTTCCTTTGGAGGGAGGTGGGAATAAACGGTAGGATTTATAAATTATGTATTTAATATATATTAATATTATTTATTTTAAGTTTAGGTTTCTTATTTTTTTGAGTTGATAGATTTTGGATTTTCTGTGTCTGAAATTGACATTTTCCAAGTATTTTTGTAGCATGGTGATTTCTTTCAAGCCTGACTTCAGAGTAAATGGGTTTTGCCTACCAAGAATGGGGCCATTTATTTAGTTTAGTTTGTTTTGCAATGCAGCACAATAAATAATGGGCCTCAAGGTTGGTTATTGATCTCTGGAGCTAGTTTTCTCTGAACCTTAAGGGAAACATGAATAGCTTAGAGAAGGTGATTGGCAATCAGTTTTTGAGTAGTCCTGTGAAGTCAGACCTGTCCTCCTGAGAATTAAACTGTTTAGATTGAGGAGTTAGTGTTAATCCCAGACCAGGAGTGTTGGGATAAAACCCCAAAGTGGTTACTTAAAGCTGGGTACATTTAAGCTCAGGTTTATAATAGCTCCAGGAAGAAGCTATCTGCAGCACCAGTCTAAATGGCAAAGTCGCGTGTGACTTAGGAACTTAGAAACAGGGACTTCGGTGTAAGTGCTGTATGAGTGCTTTTTTTGTTGAGTGCTGTACAAAAACTGGTTTGTTTATTTTCAATTTCAAAAGTGATGTTTTGGGATTTATTGAGTTAAACTTTTACCGTATTTTTAAAAATCTCTGAATGTGTGTGAAATGTAGATGGCTTTTATTTTCAACCTTGTTGTTCTATTAATAAACATTTGTTTTCTTGTTACAGCAAACTGCAGCATTTTGACCGTATGTTTTACCAAGAGAGCATTATGTTAAAATTCTACAAGTCCAATTAAGAAAAATCAAACCAGGTTCCTGTGGGATCTGAATTGTTCAGTAATAGCATCGGCTGGGATCAGGAACAGTCTATTATTGTTATTATCTCTATGACTCTACTATTCTGAAACACATCAACAGTACTCTAAATCTCACCCTGCGGTTCCTATTATTACTGTCAACCTCAGCTTGCAGTACTCTCTATTAATCTGAAACTCAGTTGGCAGAACTGTTTATAAATCTCATCCTACAGTAGTCTTTACTCCACTGAATGCCAGTCTGTACTTCCCTGCCCTACTCTCAACTGCAACTTCAGTACTTTCTACTCCTCTCAATGTCAGCCTGCAGTCCTTGTTATTACTGCCAATCTCAGCCTGCAGTAATCTATGTTCCTCTGGACATCAGCAGTCAGTACTCAGTATACTCTAAACTACAGCCTGCATTAGAGCCATAGAGTCAAAAAGATGTACAGCACGGAAACAGACCCTTTGGTCCAACTCTTCCATGCTGATCAGATATCCTAACCTAATCTAGTTCCATTTGCTAGCACTTGGCCCATATCCCTCCAAACCCTTCCTATTCACATACTCATCCAGATGCCTTTTAAATGTTGCAATTGTACCAGCCTCCACCACTTCCTCTGGCAGCTCATTCCATACACGTACCACCCTCTGCATGAAAAGGTTGCCCCTTAGGTCTCTTTTATATCTTTCCCCTCTCACCCTAAACCTATGCCCTCTAGTTCTGGACTCCCCCACCCCAGGGAAAAGGCCTTGTCTATTTACCCTATCCATGCTCCTCATTTTTTAATAAACATTTATAAGTTCACCTCTCAGCCTCCAACGCTCCAGAGAAAACAGCCCCA
This sequence comes from Chiloscyllium plagiosum, assembly GCF_037043375.1. Lineage (NCBI taxonomy): Eukaryota > Metazoa > Chordata > Chondrichthyes > Orectolobiformes > Hemiscylliidae > Chiloscyllium > Chiloscyllium plagiosum. The sequence goes on along the minus strand of NW_028270156.1, from coordinate 78,791,460 downwards.
GCCTATTCAGCCTCTCCCTGTAACTCTCTCCCTCGTCACCCCCTTGTCCTTAATATGTCTGTAAAATCCCTTTGTATTATCCTTGACACTATTTGCCAAAGCTATCTCATGTCCCCTTTTTGCCCTCCTGATTTCCCTCTTAAGTATACTCCTACTGCCTTTATACTCTAAGGATTCACTTGATATCCCCTGTCTGTACCTGACATATGCTTCCTTCTTTTTCTTAACCAAAACCTGAATTTCTCTAGTCATTTAGCATTCCCTACACCTACCAGCCTTACCTTTCACCCTAACAGGAATATACTGTCTCAGGACTCTCGTAATCTCATTTCTGAAGGCATCCCATTTTCCAGCCATCCCTCTACCTGTAAACATCTGTCCCCAGTCAACTTTTGAAAATTCTTGCCTAATACCATCAAAATTGGCCTTCGTCTAATTTAGAAATTAAATTTTTAGATCTGGTCTATCCTTTTCCATCACTATTTTAAATCTAATAGAATTATGGTCGCAGGCCCCAAAGTGCTCCCCCACTGACACCTCAGTCACCTGCTCTGCCTTATATCGCAAGAGTAGGTCATGTTTTGCAGCTTCTCTTGTAGGTGCACCCACATACTGAATCAGAAAATTGTCTTATACACATAACAAATTCCTCTCCATCTAAACCCTTAACACTATGGCAGTCCCAGTCTATGTTTGGAAAGTTAAAATCCCCTACCATAACCACCCTATTATTCTTAATTGAGATATTTGAGGTTTCCTTACAAATTTGTTTCTCAATTTCCCTCTGACTATTAGGGGGACTATAATACAATCCCAATAAGGTGATCATCCCTTTCATATTTCTCAGTTCCTCCCAAATAACTTCCCTGGATGTATTTCCGGGAGTATCCTCCCTCAGCACAGCTGTAATGCTATCCCTTATCAAAAGCTCCACTCCCTCTCCTCTCTTGCCTCCCCTTCTGTCCTTTCTATAGCATTTGTACCCAGAACATTAAGCTGCCAGTCCTGCCCATTCCTGAGCCATGTTTCTGTAATTGCCATGATATCCCAGTCCCGTGTTCCTAACCATGCCCTAAGTTCATCTGCCTTCCCTGTTAGGCCGCTTGCATTGAGATAAATGCAGTTTAATTTATCAGTCCTACCTTGTTCTCTGCTTTGTTCCTGCCTGCCCTGACTGTTTGACTTGCTCCTTTTCCCAACTGTACCAGTCTCAGATTGATCTCTTTCCTCACTATCTCCCCAGGTCCCACCAACCCCAACACCCCCCCACCTTTAGTTTAAATCTTCCTGAGCAGCTCGAGTAAATCTCCCTGCCAGTATATTAGTCCCCTTCCAATTCAGGTGCAATCCATCCTTCTTGTACAGGTCACTTCTACCCCAGAAGAGATTCCAATGATCCAAAAATGTGAACCTTTTCCTCTGCACCAGGTCCTCAGCCACACATTCATCTGCTCTATCCTCCTATTCCTACCCTCACTAGCTCGTAGCACTGAGAGTAATCCAGGTATTATTACCTCGAGGACCTCCGTTTTAAATTCCTGCCTAACTTTCTACATTCTCCCTTCGGAATCTCATCCTTTTCCCTTCCTAAATCATTAGTTCCAATGTGTACATGGATCTCCACTGGTCCCTCTCTCCTTTGAGAACATTCTGCACCTTCTCTGAGATTTTTTTTTATCCTGGTATCTTAATGATCCAGGGTACCGTTCTGACTTTTCACTGCCGGCCGCAGCAATGTCTGTCTGTGCCTCTGACTAGAAACTCCTATCTCAAATGATCCCGATGTACCTCTAATTTAATTAGATTACATTCTTGGTGCCAGAATCTTGGACTCTGCATTCCTCTGAACTTCAGCCTGCAGTTCTCTCTAGTACTCTGACTGTCTGCCTGAAGTACTGTTTATGAATCTTAGTCTGAGGCTGCAATACTCTTATTACTGTGAACCTTAGCCTGCAGCACCCTGTTTTACACAGAACCTCAGCTTGCAGTATTATCTATTACTCTGAACCTCAGTCTACAATATTATTACTCTGAACCTCAGTCTGTAATATTATTACTCTGAACCTCAGTCTGTAATATTATTACTCTGAACCTCAGTCTGCAATATTATTACTCTGAACCTCAGTCTGCAATATTATTACTCTGAACCTCAGTGTGTGGTACTCCATTACTCTAAACCTCAGCCTGTGGTACTCCATTACTCTAAACCTCAGCCTGTGGTACTCCATTACTCTAAACCTCAGCCTGTGGTACTCCATTACTCTAAACCTCAGCCTGTGGTACTCCATTACTCTAAACCTCAGCCTGTGGTACTCCATTAATCTGAACCTCAGTCTGTAATATTATTACTCTGAACCTCAGTCTGCAATATTATTACTGTGAACCTCAGTCTGCAATATTATTACTGCGATATTCCATTACTCTAAACCTCAGCCTGCGATACGCCATTACTCTAAACCTCAGCCTGCGATACGCCATTACTCTAAACCTCAGCCTGTGGTACTCTATTACTCTAAACCTCAGCGTGTGGTATGCATTACTCTAAACCTCAGCCTGCGATACGCCATTACTCTAAACCTCAGCCTGCGATACGCCATTACTCTAAACCTCAGCCTGCGGTACTCCATTACTCTAAACCTCAGCCTGTGGTACTCCATTACTCTAAACCTCAGCCTGCGATACGCCATTACTCTAAACCTCAGCCTGTGGTACTCTATTGCTCTAAACCTCAGCCTGTGGTACTCCATTACTCTAAACCTCAGCCTGTGGTACTCCATTACTCTAAACCTCAGCCTGTAATACTCTATTACTCTAAGCCTCAGCCTGCGATACGCCATTACTCTAAACCTCAGCCTGTGGTACTCTATTACTCTAAACCTTAGCCTGTGGTACTCCATTACTCTAAACCTCAGCCTGTGGTACTCCATTACTCTTAAACGTCAGCCTGCGGTACTCTATTACTCTAAACCTCAGCCTGCGGTACTCCATTACTCTTAAACGTCAGCCTGCGGTACTCCATTACTCTAAACCTCAGCCTGCGGTATTCCATTACTCTAAACCTCAGCCTGTGGTACTCCATTACTCTAAACCTCAGCCTGCGGTATTCCATTACTCTAAACCTCAGCCTGTGGTACTCCATTACTCTAAACCTCAGCCTGTGGTACTCCATTACTCTAAACCTCAGCCTGTGGTACTCTATTACTCAAAACCTCAGACTGTCGTACTCCATTACTCTTAACCTCAGCCTGTGGTACTCTATTACACTGAACTGTGATCCTAACCTTCTTTTCCTTGTACTTACGCAAAGCGTGCCATTCGTCCTGCCGAATAGTCATGGTTAAATTAACTGGTAGGTTTCGTGGCACTGTTGAGGAGGAGTAGTGATACTTCACAGGAATACATCGCTGTACAACACCTGTAACATAAACACACAATTTCAGAGCCAGTGCTGGTCCACACTCTGCGATTAACACAACTTAACGCACCCACTCACAGCAAGTATTACTGACATTTTAACCATCTGTTCATAGGGCACCGACTCTGTCCAGAAAGATCATTAAAACATCAATCCTACCATCAAATAGCCACAGTGCGGACAATGTGTCTTCAGAAAAGGTATTGTTACTTCCTTTCAGCACCAAACAACTGGTCTTATGTTAAAAACAGAGACATCTTAGAGTAGCAGCCCAATAGTAAAACCGTAGACTATTACATCATTGTAGTCTGACAAACTGCTGTGCTTTTCCAGCACCACTCTATTCCAAAATTTTGCATATATGTGTTCTGCTTTCAGTAAACACTTTCTGCTTCTGTAAATCTGCCCTCTTATCCCTGGGCATTTCCTAGTTGTGCCTCACCTGATGTCTCTCCGTCAGCTGTCGGAGGCCTTTTCTCCCTGATGGCATTAGCTTCATTCAGGCTTCAGTGTTGACAGGCCCAGGGTGACCCAGTGTTGCCATCTGTCCAGCCAACACCACAACGTGCGCCACTTCCGACTGCAATCACCACTCCTTTAATTCTCCAGACTTAAACCACAGCCACTAACAATACATTCTATCAGGAGGCTCGCTGCACAGACAGAGAAAATATATAACACATGCATTCATTCCTAATTATTGCACTGCCACTCTGAACCTCAAAACACAGTCCTCTCCATTACTCTGAACTTCAATCTGCAGTACGCCATATTACCCTGAACCTTAGAAACTCTGATTGGTCCTTGTTCCAGCAATGCTTGGGGCTCACTGTTTCAATATTTATGTAATCTGCTGGTGTTCCAACTCCCTCTGTAACATTTGCTTCAGGGTCTGGATGATTCCACAACAAACAGCTAGGACTGTATTCTAGGCCAAGGTGCAGCACAGATTAGATACAGTTACCAAACTCCCTCCACACTCACTCTCTGAGCAGTTTCTGTGAACATAAAACCTCTCTCAGCTCTTCCCCACTCAAGCTCCCATCACTAGATATTTCCACAGAATACTAAGTGGGTGAAGGTCAGGCAACAGTGAGCAAATAAACACTCCAAAGACAATTAAAAAGTGAACAGAGGAAATTCCCCCTATAGGGGCGCAGTGGCTCAGTGGTTAGCACTGCTGCCTCACAGCACCAGGGTCCCGGGATCAATTCCTGCCTCAGGGCAACTGTCTGCGTGGAGTTTGCACATTCTCCCCGTGTCTGCATGGGTTTCCTCCGGGTGCTCCAGTTAGTTTCCTCCCACAGTCCAAAAATGTGCAAGTTAGATGAATTGGCCATGCTAAATTGCCCATAGTGCTAGGTACATTAGTCAGGGGTAAAATGTAAGGAAATGAGTCTGGGTGGGTGACTGTTCGGCTGGTGGGTGTGGACCTGTTGGGCTGAAGGGCCTGTTTCCACACTGTCGGTAGTCTTAGCTGAGACTAAACATATTCATTCGGGACAGCATGGGGTTAGATATAGGGTAATGCTCTTTCTACTCTTTTAAGCTGAAAGTACAAACTGCCTCTACTCTAAACAGAAATTAAAACTTGCTCTAATCTTTTAAACTGAAAGAAACCATCAATTCTTTTAAACTGATAGTAAAACTCCCTCTACACTATCCACATCAAACACTAATGGAAGAGGGACAAGATGGGGTTACAGCATAAAGGCCCCTCTATTTGAAAACACAAAGTCAAGCTTCCTCAATTCTTCTCAACTGAAAGCACAGCTCCTGCTCCACTGTCACCATCCAACACTCCCAGGACAGGTCTAGCACAAGGCTAGACACAGAGTTAAGCTCCCTCAAATCTATTAAATTGAAAACAAAGCTTCCTCAAGTCTTTTAGACAGAGTGAAGCTTCACTTTGAACACTTTTGAATGGAAAATAAATCTACCTTGATACTGGCCCATCAAACTCTCCCAGGACAGTGACGAGACAGGGTTAATTATAGCGCAATGTTCCCTTTAAACTGAAAATAAAATTTCTTCTTCACTCTCCCAATCAAAGATTGCCAGGGCAGCTAAGTAGCACAGTAGTTAGCACTGCTGCCTCACAGCGCCAGGGACCCAGGTCTAATTCCAGCCTTGGGTGACTGTATGGAGTTTCACGGTCTTCCCATAACCATGTGGATTCCCTTCGGGTGCTCCAGTTTCCTCCCACAGTCCAAAGGAATGCAGGCCAGGTGGATTAGCCTTGATACATGTGGGTTACAGAGATTGGGGGGTGGGGAGTGGTTCTGGGAGAGATGCTCTTCAAAGGGTTAGTGTAGACACAATGGTCTGAATGACCTCGATCTGGACTGTAAGGATTTGATGATTCTAAGTACAGCATGAGGTTCGATACAGGGTAGAGTTCCCTCTACATTGTCCTATTGAACATTCTCAGGACAGGTACAGCATGGGATTAGATTCAGAGTTAAGCTCCTCTACACTGTCTCCCTTCAAATACTCCTCGACAGGTACAGCATTTAGTTAAGACACAGACTAAAGTGCCTCTTACTATTTTAACCTGATTGTAAAGCACCCTGGACTATTTTAAACTGAACATAAAGCTCCCTCTGCTCTTTGAAACTGAAAGTAAGCTCCCTTTACACAGTCACCATCAAACACCCTCGGAACAGGAAAGGTACAAGGTTAGATACAGAGTACAGCCTCCTCTACTCTCTTAAATTGATTGTAAAGCACTCTCTACTCTTTTAAACAGAAAGTAAAGCTGTCACCTTCATTTCTTTCCCCCTCAACTATTCAAACATACCTCCCTCTGAACTGACTGTACCCCATGCTCTCAGATCCAACCCTGACTGTTGACAAGGGCGGTGCTGCTGTTGTCTGGCAGACTCACCTCTATTTTGCAGAGGCTGAACGTCAGCTCTCCGACATCTCCCTCCTGTCTCCCCTTGGACCATGACCCCATCATGGAACACTAGACCATTGTGTCCACAATGGTCACTAACCTCATTTCATCTGGTGATCTTCCCTCCACAGCTTCAACCTCATCGTCCCCCAACCTCACACAGTACACTTCTACCTTCTTCCCAACATTCACAAACAGGACCTATTGTTTCTGCCTGCTCCTGCCCCTTGGAACGCAACTCGTCCTAACTCAACTGATTTTTTAAAACTCTCCCCTAAGCAACTAGAAGAGCAAAAGGGAGGGGGGGGGGGGGGGGGGGGGGGGCATGAGAAAGGACTTGGAAATAGGATTAAGGAGAATCCTAAGATATTTTATAAATACTTTAAAGGGAAGAGGTTAACTACGGAAAGAGTAGGGCCCATTAAGGACCAAGGGAGTGACCTGTGTGTGAACTGCATGATATTAGAATGGTGTTCAATGAATATTTCTCTTCGGTCTTCACTCTGGAATAGGAAGATGTAGGTATGGAATTCATGAAAAAGGATTGTGAGGAACTTGCACAGTTTGACAGAGGAAATGGGGAGGTATTGGAGGCACCATCAGGCTTGAAATAGACAAAACCCCTGGCCTGGATGAATTGCATCCCATGCTGCTGTGGAGGACGAGGCAGGGAATTGTAGGGGCTCTGACCACAGGGGAAAAGCTAGAGGACTGGAGGACAGCAAATGTGGTCCCACCTTTCAATGGCAGGGGGGAGTTGGAAGAGAGTCTCACATTCGTGGTCAGGAAACTACGGGGGAAAACTCTGAAGGAGCGAATTAACACCTACTTGGAAAAACATGAGTTAATTAGGGATTGTCAGCATGGCTTTACAGAGACAGATCATGTCTAACAAATTTGTTAGAGTGTTTTAAAAAGTGATTAAGTGTGCGGATGAGGGAAGCTCATGTTGATGTAGTTTATATGGATTTTAACAAAGCTTTTGACATGGTCCCACATGGGAAACTGATTGATTGAGAAGGTTAAAGCACATGGAGTTGAGGGAAACATGACGAGATGGACTGGAAACTGGCTTAGCAATAGGACACAAAAGGCAGTGGTAGAAGGCTGTTCGAGTGACTGGAGGCCAGTGTCCAGTGGCTTACCACAAGAATTAGAGATGGAAATGTGTGCTGGAGAAGCGCAGCAGGTCAGGCAGCATCTAGGGAACAGGAGAATCGACGTTTCGGGCATTAGCCCTTCTTCAGGAATGAGGAAAGTTTGTCCAGCAGGCTAAGATAAAAGATAGGGAGGAGGGACTTGGGGGAGGGGCGTCGGAAATGTGATAGGTGGAAAAAGGTCAAGGTGAGGGTGATAGGACAGATTGGGGTGGGGGCGGAGAGGTCGGGAAGAAGATTGCAGGTTAGGGAGGCGGTGCTGAATTTGATGGATTTGACTGAGACAGGCTGGGGGGAGGGGAAATGAGGAAACTGGTGAAATCCGAGTTCATCCCTTGTGGTTGGAGGGTTCCTAGCCGGAAGATGAGGCGTTCTTCCTCCAACCGTCGTTTCGCTGTGGTCTGACGATGGAGGAGTCCATCGCAGGTCTTTGGACTCCTCCATCGTCGCAGGTCTTTGGACTCCTCCATCGTCGCAGGTCTTTGGACTCCTCCATCGTCGCAGGTCTTTGGACTCCTCCATCGTCAGACCACAGCGAAACGACGGTTGGAGGAAGAACGCCTCATCTTCCGGCTAGGAACCCTCCAACCACAAGGGATGAACTCGGATTTCACCAGTTTCCTCATTTCCCCTCCCCCCAGCCTGTCTCAGTCAAATCCATCAAATTCAGCACCGCCTCCCTAACCTGCAATCTTCTTCCCGACCTCTCCGCCCCCACCCCAATCTGTCCTATCACCCTCACCTTGACCTTTTTCCACCTATCACATTTCCGACGCCCCTCCCCCAAGTCCCTCCTCCCCATCTTTTATCTTAGCCTGCTGGACAAACTTTCCTCATTCCTGAAGAAGGGCTAATGCCCGAAACGTCGATTCTCCTGTTCCCTAGATGCTGCCTGACCTGCTGCGCTTCTCCAGCAACACATTTCCATCTCTGATCTCCAGCATCTGCAGACCTCATTTTCTCTACCACAAGAATTAGTACTGGGAACCCTTATTGTTACATAAACAATAAATAATGTAGGTGAAAATGTAGGGGGGATTGTTAAATAAATTTGCAGACGACATCAAGATTGGTGGAATGGTAAATAACAAAGAAAATGATTGTAGGGTTGTAAGATTGGTCAGACAGGCAAACCAGTGCCAGACAGTACTTAACCCTGACAAGTGCAAGGTGATGCACTTTGGAAGAAGCAGCAAGTTGAGGGAGTATTTAATGAATACCAGGATACTGGGTAGCTTAAAGGAACAGAAGGGTCTTGGGGTAATTATTCACAGATCCCTCAAGTAGGCAGAGCATGTGATTTCCTGAAGAAGGGCTCATGCCCGAAACGTCGATTCTCCTGCTCCTTGGACGCTGCCTGACCTGCTGCGCTTTTCCAGCAACACATTTTCAGCTCTGATCTCCAACATCTGTGGTCCTCACTTTCTCCTAGAGCACGTGAATAGAATAGTTAAGGCGGCATATGGGGCACTTGCTTCCTTCAGTTGTGGGGTAGAGTATAAGAGAAAGGAGGTAGTGCTGGAGTTGTACAGAGCACTGTTCAGGCTGTAACTGTGTGCACTTCTGGTAACATCACTACAGGAAGGATGTGATAGCACTGGTGGGGGTGGGGGTACAGAGGAGGTTCACCAGGATGTTGCCTGGGATGGAGAAATTGAGCTATAAGGAGAGATTACATAGGCTTGGGGTGTTTTCTTTACTGTAGAGAAGACTGAGGCGGGGACCTAATTGAGATGTGTAGGACTGAGAGGTATGGACGGGGAGAACAGAGAGCAGCTATTCCCCTTAGTTGAGGGGTCAATCATGAAATAGCATAGTTTTAGGGTAAAGGGCAGGAGATTCATAGGGGATTTAGGCAAAACTGTTTTTCACTCAGGAGGTGATGGAAATCTGGAATGCACTGCCTGGGAAGGGAGTGGACACTGAAAATCTTACAACCTTTAAAAGATACTTGGATAAGGGGGTGATATGGTGGCTCAGTGGTTAGCACTGCTGTCTCACAGCACCAGGGACCCGGGTTCGGTTCTAGCCTCAGGCGACTGTCTGAGTGGAGTTTGCATATTCTCCCCGTGCCCAGCATGGGTTTCCTCCGGGTGTTCCAGTTTCTTCCCAAAATCCAAAGAAGTGCAGATCAGGTGAATTGGCCATGCTAAGTTGCCCATAGTGTTAGATGCATTAGTCAGGGGTAAATATAGGGTAGGGGAATGGGTCTGGTGGATTACCGTTCAGACAGTCAGTGTGGACTTGTTAGGCAGAAGGGCCTGTTTCCAAACTGTAGGGAACCTAATCCAATAAGTACTACAAATATTATAACATTCAAGGACATGGAACAAATGCAGGAAATTGGGATTAGCACACTTCTGGTGGCAGTTATATCGGTACAGACTCAATGGGCCAAAGGACCTTTTCTGTGCACGTATGAATCTGTGACCCTAGTCCCTCCCCACTTGCATCCACAATTACATCAGTTTCCCATTCATAGACATCAGCCAACTCCTCTGCAGCATGGACATGCAATACCTTTACATGCCCATCCTCCACCAGGATGGTTTCAGGGCTTTCCTCTTCTTCCTGGAAAAAAAGCATGAACTGTCCCCTCTGCCACCATCTTCCTCTGCCTATCCAAGCTCATCCTCTCTTTGAAGAATCTCTTCTTTAACTCCTCCCACTTTCTTCAGATCAAAGATGTGACCAAGGGTGAGCCCCATTCCTTGTTTCAATCCTACCTTGGTCCCTCCCCAAAATTCTTTTTCTGGTACACCGATGACATTGTTGGTGCTACCTCCCTCCCTTGTTCCGAACTGGGAAAATTTGTCAATTTTACTTCCAATTTCCATCCCACTCTCACCTTCATTTGGTCACATCTGAATCCTCTGTTCCATTCCTTGTCACCTCTGTTTCCATTCCTGGGGATAGGCTGACCATGACAAACCAACAGACGCCCAGAGTTACTGTACTATACATCCTCACACCCTGCTTCCTGTAAAGACTCCATTCTGTTCTTCCAGTTTTCCTGCCTCCATCTCATCTGATCTCATGATGCTACCTTCTGCGGGGGTGGGCGTGCCTCAGAAATGTTCACCTTCTTCCTCACCTGAGGACTCCCACCTTGTGGGTTAACAGCGTCCTCAACCGTGTCCTACCAATTTTGCATTTCAGCCATCACCCCTTCCCTTCCCTCCCACAACACCACTCGAGTGCCTTCATTTTACACTCCCCCAGCTTCTGCATCATTTCCACCACCTCCAGCAGTATGCGACAGACATGTACAATCCCCACAGCACCCTCTATAAATGCAGCAGAAGGTCTTGCATTCAATTCCTCTCACAATTAAACCATTTGCTTTCCTGATTACTTGCTGTACCTGCATACTAACGTTCTGTCATGGTTTCAAGATGGCACTGACACATGGCGACACTTTGCGAGCTCTCTGCAGGACATCTTACTCTTGCATTTCTTCCAATCGTTCTGCGCTTTTAAACTTCAATTCTAAGTCTGTTAAAATTACTAACAATGTTCTCTTAAATCTACATTTAAATCTTCTACAATCATCCAGGCCTGATTCACCTTCTCTGCAACTGTAACATTGTATTCCTCGCTCTGTACTATTATCCTTATGCACTTCGTATGGTATGATCTGCATGTACTGTACACAAAACAAAACATTTCACTGTACATGTAACAATAATAAATCAAATCAAATCAAATCAAGCACTAGGACACCCAGATCCCTCTGCATCTCAGGGCTCTGCAATCTCTCACTATTTAGATAATGGGCTTTCAGATTAGATTAGATTACTTACAGTGTGGAAACAGGCCCTTCGGCCCAACAAGTCCACACCGACCCCCCGAAGCGAAACCCACCCAGACCCATTCCCCTACATTTAACCCTTCACCTAAAACTACAGACAATTTAGCATGGCCAATTCACCTGACCTGCACATCTTTGGACTGTGGGAGGAAACCAGAGCACCCAGAGGAAACTCACGCAGACACGGGGAGAACGTGCAAACTCCACACAGTCAATCGCCTGAGGCAGGAATTGAACCCGGGTCTCTGGCGCTGTGAGGCAGCAGTGCTAACCACTGTGCCACCGTGCTGCCCATTTTGTTTTATTCTTCCTGTCAAAATGGACAATTTCATGTGTTCCCACATTTTACTTTGTTTGACAGATCTTTGACCACTCACTGAACCAATCAATATAGCTAATTTAATGCCTTCCAGCCCTTCAACCAAATCATTTGTATCAATTGTAAAGAATTGAGGCCCCAGCACCAACTCCTGTGGCACACCACTCACAACATGAAAACATCCATTTACTCCGACTCTCTGCTTCCTGTTAGCTAGTCCATCTTCAATCCATGCCAATATGTTACTTCCTACAGCATGAGTTTTCACTTTCCACAATAACCTTTGATGCAGCACCTTACAAAATGCCTTCTGGAAATCCATATACAGTACATCTGCTGGTTCTCCTTTATCTACACCTCAAGTCCCTTCTTCAGATTTCTCCAAAGAATTAGTTCAATTAGATATCCCTTTGACAAGGGCATTTTTCCTGATTATCTTGAACTTGTCCCTGTTATAATATCTTTCACAGTAACTTGTAATATTTTTCACTGTTAAGCTGATTGTCATGTAGTTTCCTGCTTTCTCCTTTTGTGGAAAAGAAGGAATGAAATTCACTATTTTACAATCCAAAAGTACATTTCCTGACTCTAATGAGCTTTTGAAAATTAAAACCAAGGAATGAGCTATCTCACTAATTACTCATTTAAAGACTCGAAGATGAAATCCATCAGGACTTTGGGATGTGTCAGCTCACTGGTCCAACAATGTACTCCTAGCTATTTCCCTGGAGACTGGAATTTTCTTCAGTTCCTCCCTCTTTTTCAATTCCTGACTTACAGCTATTTCCGAGATGCTACGTCTCTAATGAAGACCAACTCCTGCCCTCTGCACACACTTTTCTCTCCTATGTTAGTATGGTAATAGTTATGTGATCCTAACTTGTGCATGACATATACATAGACTCAAACAATAATGCATTGGTGCACATGCCCAAACATGGAACAGTGCTTTTCCATAGAAAGGCATACGCGCGCCCACACACACACACTACTGAATCAGATAGAAAAGACCATGTCTTTATGATTGCTACGTCTGGCAGTGATGCACTTTCTCTGGAATTCATTGAGAAAATAATCAGTTTTTAAAGTTGAAATCGAGTTATCTGATTATTTAACCCCTCCCTTCCATTACAGTGAGATTTATAATTCACTGTTAGAATTCTACAATGAGTAGAAAGCAGGACAAATTCAAGCGCAGGCTTGTTAGAAAGTTCTTCTAACTTCATTGTGAGTCAAATGATTTCCTGGTAAACAAGGCTTTAGTGGAAGACAGAGCACCGTTTACTGCATATCTGCCACCTACCCCGTCTCTAATCCCCACACCCAGCCACAGCCAAAGACCCTTTGATTGATTGACTGATATTTGCTGACTGTTTTGAAGTCTAGCAGCCTGTGGGTGTCTCATCTCTCTCATTCCCCGGATATTAATCTATAATTTACTGCTTCCATGATGCCTGCTCCCCCCGTTAATCTGACTGTTAACAGCCTCACAGTTCCTTATTTCACGGCATACTCTTAACATCGATTAAAGCACAGCCTGTATATCACAACCCAGGAGCTGTGGTTCTCTTGTCAAACAAGATTGTCTAGCGTCTTGCATGGCAATGTTCAGCACCCTGGACAGCGCCGTCCCTGGATCCCAAATCCAGGCTTTCAGCAAATGCCGAGCACACCCAGAGCAGCAGCGATAAGCAGACTGCCAGATACTAAAAACACAGGCAAATTCACCTCACCAAACCCAGACTCCTGTGAATACACATCCCACTTAACTGGGAGTTTCTGCGGACAACACTCAAGCCGTAGGCTCCAAGCAACATGATGTCAAGGTCGCGTTTACAGATTAGAGCCCGAACCCAACCTCTTCACCACCCAAAACCCTGAAGTGCTCCTAACCTAACTCTTTGCACCAAACACACCTTCAACCCCATTCACCTCCCCAGCCCCAGACAGGTATTCCTCTGTCTGGGAGCCCCAAGTCTCTCAATCTCTGTGCTCTCCGGCAATCCAATCCTCTCTCTGTGGGAGACTCCCACTCTGCTCCCCCCACCCTCCCCCAGTTCTCCGGGAGACCCCCCACCCTGTCTCCCTACCCCCCCCCCCCCCCCCCCCCCCGCCCAGCTCTCACCTTTGAAGATGAGCTCCTCGGTGTCCTGGTCGAAGCCCTGGCGGTGGCACTTCCTCCAGAGGCCCAGGATGGTGGAGTTGAACTGGCGGCTGCAGTGAGAGTCGAGCGGGGCTGAAGCGAGGAAGTAGCCGTGTGCCCGGGCCAGCAGCTGCCGGGGAGCCTGGCGGAGGGGCAGGTTCTGGCTCGGGATGTAGATGAAGCCGGGGTCGTTCCTCTTGTTCGCGTAGTTCTTGCAGCGGTCCCGGTGCCGCCGGGCGTCCGTCTCGTACCAGTAGTCGGTGCAGATAGCCATGGCGAGCAGGCCGAGAGCACAGAGAGCCAGCAACAACCCAGCACCGGTCAGCAGCTTCATCGCCGCCATTGCACACCGAGACACAGACAGAGAGCGGGGAGAGAGAGGAGGGGGGGGGGGGGGGGGATGTGGGAGAGAGAGAGAGAGGAAATGTGTGTGTGTGTGTGTGTGTGTGTGTGTGAGAGAGAGAGAGAGAGAGGGAATGTGGGAGAGAGAGAGAGAGGGAATGTGGGAGAGAGAGAGGGAATGTGGGAGGGAGAGAGGGAATGTGGGAGAGAGAGAGAGAGAGAGAGGGAATGTGGGGGAGAGAGAGAGAGAGGGAATGTGGGAGAGAGAGAGAGGGAATGTGGGGGAGAGAGAGAGGGAATGTGGGGGAGAGAGAGAATGTGGGGGGAGAGAGAGGGAATGTGGGAGGGAGAGAGGGAATGTGGGAGAGAGAGAGAGGGAATGTGGGAGGGAGAGAGGGGGAATGTGGGAGGGAGAGAGGGGGAATGTGGGAGGGAGAGAGAGAGAGGGAATGTGGGAGGGAGAGAGGGAATGTGGGAGGGAGAGAGAGAGGGAATGTGGGGGAGAGAGGAAATGTGGGAGAGAGAGGAAATGTGGGAGAGAGGGGAAATGTGGGAGAGAGAGAGGGAATGTGGGAGGGAGAGAGGGAATGTGGGAGGGAGAGAGGGAATGTGGGAGGGAGAGAAAGGGAATGTGGGAGAGAGAGGGGGGAATGTGGGAGAGAGAGGGAGGAATGTGGGAGAGAGAGAGGGGGAATGTGGGAGAGAGAGAGGGGGAATGTGGGAGAGAGAGAGGGGGAATGTGGGAGGGAGGGTGGGGGGGAGAGAATGTGGGAGAGAGAGTGATGGAGCAAGAGAGAGAAGGAATGTGGGAGCGAGAGGAGGGAATGTGGGAGAGAGAGGGGGAATGTGGGAGAGAGAGGGAATGTGTGTGTGAGAGAGGGAGGGAATGTGGGAGAGAGAGGGGGAGGGAATGTGGGAGAGAGAGGGGGAATGTGGGAGAGAGGGGGAATGTGGGAGAGAGGGGGAATGTGGGAGAGAGGGGGAATGTGGGAGAGAGAGGGAGGGGGAATGTGTGTGTGAAAGAGAGGGAGGGAATGTGGGAGAGAGAGGGGGGAATGTGGGAAAGAGAGAGGGAATGTGGGAGAGAGAGGGGGAATGTGTGTGTGAGAGAGGGAATGTGGGAGAGAGAGGGGGAATGTGTGAGGGAGGGTGGGGGGAGAGAATGTGGGAGAGAGAGAGTGAGGGAGCGAGAGAGAGAAGGAATGTGGGAGAGAGAGAGGGGGGGAATGTGGGAGAGAGGGGGGGAATGTGGGAGAGAGGGGGGGAATGTGGGAGAGAGGGGGGGGAATGTGGGAGAGGGGGGGGGGAATGTGGGAGAGGGGGGGGGAATGTGGGAGACAGGGAGAGAGGGAATATGAGAGAGAGGGAGACAATGTGGGAGACAGGGAGAGCAAGAGAGACAGAGGGAATGTGGAAGAGAGAGGGGGGGAGAGAGAGGAATATGGGAGAGAGGGAGAGGGTGACAGAGAGGGGGATTGTGGTTGTTAGAGTGGGAGAGGGAGAGGGAGAGGGAGGGAGTAGAAGAGGAGTGTGGGAGAGAGATTGAGAGGAAATGTGGGATAGAGGCAGGAATAGAGGGGGAGTGAGGGGATGTGGGAGAGAGGGAGGGAATGTGGGAGAGAGGGGGGGGGAGAGAGAGGGGGGGGAGAGAGAGAGAGAGGGAATGTGGGACAGAGAGGGGAAGGTAGAGAAAAGTGGGTTGGGGGATGTGGGACAGAGGGAGGGAGTAGAAGAGGAGGAGTGTGGGAAAGAGATTGAGAGGAAATGTGGGAGTGAGGGAGGGAATGTGGGTGGGAGTGAGGGTGGGGGAGAGAGGAGGAGGGAATGTGGGAGGGAAGGTAGGGGGAGAGAGGGAGTGTGGGACAGAGGGTGAGAGAAAGTGTGGGAAAGGGGGGGAATGGGGAGAGGTGGAAGGGGAGAGGGAATTAGGGAGAGAAGAAATGTGGGAGATAGGGATGGGGAGAGAGAGATAATGGTGGGAGGGGGAGAAAGGGAGATAGAGGAAGGTAGAGAGAGGGATGGGGAGAGAGGGAGGGGAAATAGGGGGAGAGAGGGAGGGGAAGTAGGGGAAGAGAGGGAGGGGAAGTAGGGGAAGCGGGGGAGAGAGGGAGGCAGAGAGGGGGAAGGGGATGGCGAGAGTGATGGAGAGGGGAGAGAGGGAGGAAAGGATAAAAGGGGAATATGGGAGTGAGGGAGGGATAGAGAGAGCATATGGAAGAGAGACACAAGGAGAGGGAATATGGGAAAGAGAAACAAAAAGAGGGAATGCGAGGGAGAGGATTGAGAGAAAGAATGTGGGAGAGAGGGAGGGAGTGAGAGAGAGAGGGAATGTGGGAGAGCGCTTGGGAGAGAAATGTAATTGGAATGGGGAGAGAAGGAATGTGGAGAGGGGGGTATTTTGGAGGGATAGATGGGGAGAGAGGGAAGGAATGGGGGAAAGGGAGGAGAGAGGGAGGGATAAATGGGGAGGGAGACAGAATGTGGAAGAGATAGAGGGATAGAGGGGGAAGGAGAGAGCGGGGGAATGCGTGAAATGGGGAATGTGGGAGGGGGAGGGGGAGGGAGAGGGGAAGAGACAGGAAAGGAATGTGGAGGGATGGAGATGGGAGAGAGGGAGGGAGGGATAACAGGGGAATATGGGAGGGAGGGATAGAGGGGGAATATGGGAGGGAGGGATAGAGGGGGAATATGGGAGGGAGGGATAGAGGGGGAATATGGGACGGAGGGATAGAGGGGGAATATGGGACGGAGGGATAGAGGGCAGACAGGCACAGGGAGAAGGGATGTGGGAAAAAGAAACAGAGGGAATGTGAGGGAGAGGGATTGAGAGAGAGAAGGAATGTGGGAGAGAGAGAGAGAAGGAACATGGGAGAGCATGGGAATGTGAGAGAAAGAAAGAGGGAGGAATGGAGAGAGAGGGAGAAAGAGGGATGTAGAGAGGGAAAGAGGGAGAGAGGGAGGAAGAGGGAATGGGAGAGGGAGAGAGGAAATAGAAGGAAAGGGAATGGGAGAGAGGGAGGGGGAGGGACAGTGGGAGAGAGAGGGAATGTGAGTGAGGGAATGCAGGACAGACATGGAGAGAGTATATGGGGCAATGTGGGAGAGAGAGAGGGAGGGAGAGAGAGAGGGAGGGCATGTGGGAGCAGGGAGGGAGCAAGAGAATGTGGGAAAAAGAGGAAAATAGAGGAGTCAGGGAATGCGACAGGCAGGAAGAGAGCAGGGGAATAAAATGTGGGAGAGATAGCGGGGAATACAGGACACAGGAAGGGACAGAGAAGAAATGTGATGGGCAGAGAGAGAGAGAATGTGGGATGGAGGGAATGTGGGAGAGATGGAAGGGTAGAGAGAGAGAAAGCAAATGTGGGAGAGAGTGGGAGGGAAAGATAGATCAGGGAGGAGAGGGAGGAATGTAGTAGAGTGGGAGGAAAAATGGGTGGAAGAGATAGGATGGGAGAGAATGTGGGAGAGAGGGAGGCGAGACAGGGTGGGATGGAGAGAGAAGGAATGTGGGAGAGGGAGATATAGAGGTGGAGAGAGAGGGAATGTGAGAGCTTGGTAGGAGAGAGGGAGGGATAGAGGTAATGTGGAAGTGAGGGAGAGAGAGAAAGGGACAGAGAAAGGGAATGTGGAAGAGGGGGTCGGAGAGAAGGGTAATGTGAAATAGAAAGGGAGTAGGGGTTGGAATGTGGGAGAGGGGAAAAGAGGGTGAGGGGGGAATGTGGGGGGGGGTGAGAGAAAGGGAATGTGGGAGAGAGAAAAGGAACGCAGGAGACAGAGAAAGAATGTAGGAGAGAGGGAGGGAGAGGAGGAATGTGGGAGAAGGGTCGAGAAAGAGGGTGGGAGAGAAGGATTGTGGGAGAGAGGGAGAGTGTGTGGGAATGTGCCAGGAAGGAGGAGGAAGAGAAGGAATGCGGGAGAGATGGAGGGGGAGAGAGGGCAAAGTGGGAGAGTGTGATGGAGAGAGAGGCAATATGGCAGATAGAGAGGAAGGGAGCGAATGTGGGATAGACAGAGGGAGGGTATGTATGGGATGGGGGGGAAGAGAGAGAGAGAGATGAGAATGGAGGGAGGGGGAATATGGGAGAGTTGGAGGGAGAGTTGGAGGGAGAGAAGGGAGAGTTGGAGGGAGAGGGGGGAGAGTGGGAGGGAGAGGGCGAGGGAGGGAGAGAGTGGGATGGAGAGGGGGATAGGAGAGTGAGTGAGGGAGAGAGAGTGGGAGAATGGGATGGGGAAGAGGGGAGGGAGGGCGAGACGAAGGGAGGGGGAGGGGTAGAGGGAGAGTGGAGAGGGGGGAGAGAGGGGGAATGGTGGAGGAATAGAGGAGAGAGAGAGGGAGAGAATGTGACAGAGAGGGAAAGGGGAAGTAGGAGGAACAAAAGTGAGAGGGAGGGATAGAGGGGGAAGGATGACACGTGGGAGATGGAGGGAGAGAGAGGGAGCGAGAGCGCGGGAATGCAGGAAACAGGGAACGTGGGATGGATAGAGAGGGAGAGAGAGCAGGAGGGAATGCGGCGTGATGGAGAGGGAAGAGAGGGAAGGAGGGATAAAGGGGGAATATGGGAGGGTGGGTGGGTGGGATAGAGGGGAATAGAGGAGGGAAAGACGGAATGTGGGAGAGAGAGAGACAGGGAGAGGGAATGTGGGAAAGAGAGACAAAGAGAGGGAATGTGGGAGAGAGGGATTGATGGAGAAAAGGAATATGCGTGAGAGAGAAGCAATGTGGGAGAGAGAGGCAATGCGTGAGAGTGAGGGAGGGAGGGGAGGGAAGGGAGGGAGGGGAGGGAGGGGAGGGAGGGAGGGGAGGGAGGGAGGGGAGGGAGGGAGGGGAGGGAGGGAGGGGAGGGAGGGAGGGGAGGGAGGGGAGGGAGGGAGGGGAGGGAGGGGAGGGAGGGGAGGGAGGGAGACAGAATGGGAGAGAGGGGTCGGGAATGTGCGAAATAAATGGAAAAATAGGGAATACAAGAGAAAGAGGGAGAGAGGGAGGGAGGGAGAGGAAATGTGAGTGAGCAATTGCAGGACAGAGGTGTGGAGAGAGTGTGGGGGAATGTGGGTGAGAGGGAGAGAGAGAGGGAGGGAATGTGGCAAGGAGGGAGGGAAAGAGAATGGGAGATTATGGGATACTGGGAGAGGGAATACGTGGTGGAGGGACAGCGAGAGACGGAATGTGGGAGAGAAGAGAGAGACAGTGAGGGTGTGGCAGAAAGGAGGAGGAATAGAAGGAATGTGGGAGAGATAGATAGCAAATGGGAGAGAGAGTGAGAGAATCATAGAATCCCTACAGTGTGGAAACAAGCCCTACGGCCCAAAAAGTCCGCACCGACTCTTCGGAGAGTAACCCACCCAGACCCATTCACCTAGCCACATTTCCCCCTGACTAATACACCTTACCTAGACATCCCTGAACACTATGGGCAATTTAGCATGGCCAATTCATCTAATCTGCACATTTTTGGATTGTGGGAGGAAACCAGACCACCCAGAGGAAACCCACCCAGATACACAGTCGCTTGAGGCTACAATCGAACCCAGGTCCTTGACACTGTGAGGCAGCAGCGCTATCCACTGAGTAACCATGCCACCCTAGGCAATATGGTAGATAGGGAGGGAGGGAAGGAAAGTGGGAGAGAGGAAGGGAGGGTATGTATGGGTCAAGAGGGAAGAGAGAGTGAGAGAGAGATTGAGAGCGAATGGAGGGGCAATGTGGGAGAGACAGGGAGGGAGGGAAGGGTTGTCATGTGGGACAGAGGATGGGAGAGAGTGAAAAATAGATGAAGAGAGAGGGAAAGTGGGGGAAAAGAGAAAGGGAATGTGGGAGAAGGAATGCGGGAGAGTGGGAAAGCGGGAGACAGAGGGATTGAGGAAGAGAGGGTGGGAGAGAAGGAATGTAGGAGAGAGGAACAGAGAGAAAGAGGGAATATGGAAGACAGAGGGAATGTGGGAGAGAGAGGAATTAGGGCGAGGGGGAATGGGAAATAGTGAATGTGGGAGAGGGAATATCAGAAAGGAGGGAGAGAGGGAATGTGGGAGAGAGAGAAGGGTTGTGGGAGAGGGGCAAGGAGAGAGAGAGAGAGAGGGGAAATGTGGGCAAGATAGGGAATGGAAAAGAAAAAGAGAGATGAAATGTGAGAGAGGGTAAGAGAGAAGGAATGCAGGAGAGAGGGTAGAATAAGTGTGGAGAGAGATAGGGAATGTGGGAGACAGGGGAAAAGAGTGAAGTGGGAGAGAAGGAGGCAGAGAGAGTGAATGTGGGACTGAGGGAGGAAGTGAGAGAGAGAGAGAGCAGCAATGTGGAAGAGAGGGAGGCTGAGAAGGAATATAGGAGCGAGAGAAGGAATGTGGGAGAGAGAGGGAATGTGCGAGAGGGGAGAACTTTGGAGGGATAGATATGTAGAGGGAGGGGAGAGAATGTGGGAGAGGGGAGGGTGTGGGAGAGAGGGAGAGAATGAAGAGAGAGAGGGAATATGGGAGAAAGGGAGACGGATGAATGGGGGAGGGAAATAAGGGCAGCGAAAGAGGAAATGTGGGAGCAAGACAGAGAGGAAGTGCAAGAGAGCTCGGCAGGGAAAGTCAGAGAATGTGGGAGGGAGAAAGAATGTGGGAGAAAGGAAGAGAGGGAGGGAGTGAGAGGGAGGGAGAGAGAGTAATGGCAGGGGGAAGAGAGGGAAGGGAAGAGAGAGAATGTTGGAGACTGCGAGGGAGAGGGGGGAATGTGGCAGAAGGAGGGAGACAAACAATGTGGGAGAGAGAGGGAGTGAGAGAGAGG
The DNA here is from genome assembly GCF_037043375.1 of Chiloscyllium plagiosum. Classification (NCBI taxonomy): domain Eukaryota; kingdom Metazoa; phylum Chordata; class Chondrichthyes; order Orectolobiformes; family Hemiscylliidae; genus Chiloscyllium; species Chiloscyllium plagiosum. The sequence continues at coordinate 78,770,611 of NW_028270156.1, read as the reverse complement.
GAGTGAGAGAGAGGGAGTAGGGTAGAGAGGGAGTGGGAGGGAGAGGAATGCGGAAGAGAGGGGGGAGGGTACATAGGGGATAGGAGTGGAGAGAGAGAGAGACAGGAAGAGTGGGAGGGAGAGAGAGGAGGAATGTGGCAGAGGGAGGGAAAGAAGGAATGTGGGGGAGAGAGAGGGAGAGGAAGTAGGAGAGAGGGAGTATGGGAGAGTGGGAGGGAGAGACAGGATGAATGTGTCAGAGAGAGGGAGAGAAGGAATGTGAGAGAGAGAGGGAGTGGGAGAAAGGGAGAGAGAGTAGAGAAGACATGTGGGTGGGAGGGAGGGAGGGCATATAGGGGATTGGAGGGGAGACAGGGAATGTGGGAGAGTGGGAGGGAGACAGGGCAGAAGAGGGATGGGGGAATGTGGAAAAGAGGGAGGGAACGAGAGAGGGTTGTGTGAGAGAGAAGGTGGGAGAGAGGGAGTGGAGAGGGAGGAATCGAGGGGGAGATTGAGCAATGGGGAGAGGGGGAATGAGGAAGAGAGGATAGAGAGAAAGAGGGATGGAAAGAGAGGGAATGTTGGAGAGAGGGAGAATGTGGGAGAGAGGGAGAGAAAGGAAATGTGGGAAAGAGGGAGAGGAAAAGGAATGTGGGAGAGAGAGAGAGAGAGAAGGAATGTGGGAGAGGGAGTGAGTGAAAGCATGTGGAAGAGTGGGAAAGGAGGGACAGATGGAATGAGGGTAGGAGGGATGGAGAGGGAGTAAGTGTATGGGAGAGAGGGAATAGGGAAGAATGTGAGGAAAAGAAGGAATATGGGAGAGGGGGACATGGAGAGAGAATGTGGGAGAAAGAGGGAATGGGAGAGAAAGAGGAAGGGAGAGAAGAAATGTGAGAGTGAGGGAAGGAGAGAGAGGGGAATGTGGGAGAGTCATAGAGTTATAGAGCTGTACAGCACAGAAACCGATCCTTTGGTCCAACTTATCCATGACAACCAGATATCTTAACCTAAACTAGTCCCATTTGCCAGCACATAGCCCATACCCCTCTAAGATGTTGGAGACTCAGAGTCAAAATGTGCGGTGCTGGAAAAGCACAGCCGGTCAGGCAGCATCCAGGATGCAAAAGAGTTGACATTTTGGGCATAAGCCCTTTATCAGGAATCTGAGGGGAGCAGGGCAAAGGAGGCTGAGACATAAATGGGAGGGTGGGGTTGAAGCTGTGGGGGGGGGGAGGGGAATGGCGATAGGTGGATGCAGGTGAGGGGTGATTGTGATAGGTCGGTGGGGAGGTTGGAGTGGATAGGTCAGAAGGAAAATGGAGAGGTGGGACAGGTCAAGAGGCCGGGTTGGAGGGTTTTATCTGGGATGAGGTGGGGGTAGAGGAGATTTGGAAACCTTATCTGCTGTGTCCATTGCTCTCTATGTGGTCTCCTCTACATTAGGGAGACAAAACACCAACTCATGGAGCATTTCAGGGAACATCTCTGGGACACATGCACTCAACAACCCCACCGCCCTGTGGGCGACCACTCAACCAAGGTAATGCAAGTCTTGGGCCTCCTCCACCACCAAATCCAAGCCACCCGACATCTGGAGGAAGAACGCCTCATCTTCTGGCTTGGAAACCTCCAACCACACAACATCAATGTCAACTTAACTAGCTTCCAAATCTCCCATTCCCCCATCTCATCCAAGATCCAACCCTCCAACTTCGCATCACCCTCTTGATCTGTCCTACCCGTTCATCTTCCTATCTGCTCCACCCTCCCCAATCACTCCTCACTTACATCCACCTATCGCCTTCCCAGTTACCTTACCCCCACCACCCCCCCAAGCCCAGCCCCACCATCCTATTTATCCCTCAACCCCCTTTCTCCTCTACCCCACATTCCTGATGAAGGGCTTATGCCTAAAACGGCCACTGTCCTGCTCCTCAGAAGTTGCCTGACATGCAATGCTTTTCCAGTGCCACACTCCATATCCCTCTAAATCCTTCCTATTCATATATCCATCCAGATGCCTTTTAAATGTTGTAATTGTACCAGCCTCCACCACTTCCTCTGGCAGCTCATTCCATACACACGCCACATTCTGCGGGAATAAGTTGCCCCTTAGGTCTCTTTTATATCTTTTAACCTATACCCTTTATATCCCAAACCTATACCCTTCTGGACTCCCCCACCCAATGGAAAAGACTTTGTCTATTTATCCTATCCATGCCCCTCATGATTTTATAAACCTCAATAAGGTCACCCCTTAGCCTCCAATGCTCCAGGGAAAACAGCCCCAGCCTATTCAGCCTCTCCCTATAGCTCAAACCCTCCAACCCTGGCAACATCCTGGTAAATCTTTTCTGAGCTGCGAGGGAGGAATAGAAGTTGCGAGAGAAAGAATGTGGGAGAGTATGAGAAAGGGAGATGGCGGAAATGCGGGAGAGAAGGAATGTAGAAGAGCGGGAGGTAGAGAGAGTCAGTGTGATGGAGAGAGAGGAATTGTGGAAGAGAGCTAGGGAGAGAGAGGGAGTGGGAGAGGGGGAATGTGGGAGAGCACGAGCGAGAAAAGGAATGTGAGAGAGAGAAGGAATGTTGGAGAGGGAGGTAGACAAGGAATATACGAGAGAGGGAGGGAATATGGTAGAGAAGGGTGGCAGAGAGGGGAATGTGGGAAACAGCTACGGAAGAGAGGGAATATGGGAGAATGGGAGAGAAAGTGAATGTGGGAGTGGGAAGTGTTAGAGAGGGGGAATACGAGAAGGAGCTGGAATGTGGGAGAGATGGAATGTTGTAGAGAGGCAGGGAGAGATGAAACATGGACGGGAGGGAGGGAAGAAATGTGGGAGAGAGGGGAGAGAGAGAATATGTGGAAGAGAGGAAAGGATAGAGGGTGTGGGAGAGGAGGGATAGAGGGAGAGAATGTGGGAATTAGGGTGGAGAGAAGGAATGTGGGAATTAGGGTGGAGAGAAGGAATGTGGGAGAGAGGGAGGGAGGAAGAGAGAATGTGGGAGGAGGATTGTGGGGGAATATGAGTGAGGGGTAAGGTTGGAGGGAAAATGGGGAGAAAGAGGGAGGGATTGAGAGGTGGCAGAGAGGGAATGTGTGAGAGAGAGGGAAAGGGAGGCAGACAGAATGGGGGAAGAGAGACTGAGGGAGGAAGAGGAAATGTATGAAGTAGATTAAAAGAGGGGGAATGTGGGAGAGAGGGAAGGAATGTGGGAAACAGGGAGGGAGTGAGGGGATGTGGGAGAAATGGGAAAATGGGGGAGACATGAAATATGGCAGGCTGGAAGAGAGAGGGTGGGATGGGATGTGGGAGAGAGGGAGGCGGAATATGGGATACAGTAAGGGAGAGAGAGGATATGTGGTGGGAAGAGAGAGAATGAAGGATGTTAGAAATGCAGGGGAGAGAGCACAAGAGACAGAACGTGGGATAGAGGGAGAGAAAAGGAGGAACAGAACTGAGCCTTACTTCGGCTGTGGATAAGGTGTTGGAAAAGGTTATAACAGATAGGATTCATAATCACCTGGAAAGGAATAATTTGATTAGGGATCGTCAACACGGTTTTGTGAAGGGCAGGTCATGTCTCACTAACCTTACAGAGTTCTTTGAGAAGGGGACAAAACAGGTGGATGAGGGTAAAGCGGTTGATGTGGTGTACTTCAGTAAGGCGTTTGATAAGGTTCCCCACAGTAGACTTTGCACAAAATACGGGGGCATGGGATTGAGGGTGATTTAGCAGTTTGGATCAGAAATTGGCTAACTGAAAGACGACAGAGGGCGGTGGTTGCTGCTGGAACTCAGTTACCAGTAGTGTGCCACAAGCATCGGTGTTGGGGCCACTGCTGTGTGTCATTTTTAAAAATGGTTAGGATGTGGGTATAGAAGGATGGGTTAGTAAATTTGCAGATGACACTGCTGGTTGGCAGAGTTGTGGATAGTGCCGAAGGATGTTGTGGGTTACAGAGGGATATAGATAAGATGCAGAGCTGGGCTGAGAAGTGGCAAATGGAGTTTAATGCAGAAAAGTGTGAGGTAGTTCATTTCATAAGTAACAGGAATACACAGTACTGGGCTAATGGTAAACTTCTTGGCAGTGTATATTGAGCAGAGAGATCTTGATGTCCTAGCGCATAAAGCCCTGAAAGTTGCCACCCAGGTTGATAGGGTTGTTAAGAATGCATATGGTGTGTTGGCGTTTATTAGTAGGGGGATTGAGTTTTGGAGCCATGAGGCCATGCTTCAGCTATACAAGACATAGGTAAGGCTGTACCTGGAATATTGCATGCAGTTCTGGTCACCACATTTATAGGAAGGATGTGGAAGCTTTAGAAAGGATTCAGAGGAGATTTACTAGGATGTTGCCTGGTATGGAAGGTAGGTCTTACGAGGAAAGGCTGAGGGACTTGAGGCTGTTTTCGTTAGAGAGAAGGTGGTTGAGAGGTGACTTAATTGAGACGTATAAGATAAGCAGAGGGTTAGATAGGGTAGACAGTGAGAGCCTTTTTCCTCAGAAGGTGAACACGAGGGGACAGAACTTTAAATTTAAGGGTGATAGATTTAGGACAGGTATCGGGGTAGTTTCTTTACTCAGAGTAGTAGAGGCATGTAACGGCCTCCCTACAACAGTAGTAGACTCACTGATGTTAAGGGCATTTAAATGGTCATTGCACATACATATGGATAATAATGGAACGGTGTAGGTTAGATAGGTATCAGATTAATTTCACAGGTCGGCGCAACATCAAGGGCCGAAGGGCCTGTACTGTGCTGTGCTGTAACATTCTATGTTAGAAGGAATGTGGGAGAGAACGAGGGAGAAAGAGGGAAAATTAATAGATAGGGAGGAAGAGAGGGAATGTGGGAGAGAGGGAGGGAGAGAAAGAGGGAGTGGAATGTGAGAGGGTGGCAGACAGAGGGAGGAGTAGGGGAGAGAGAGGGCATGTGGGAGAGAGGGAGGGTGAGAGAGAAAGAGAATATGAGAGGGGGGAATGTGGGACAGAGAAAGAGAATGCAGGAGACAGAGAGGGGAATTGCAGGAGAGAGGGTGGGAGAGAAGGAATGTGGGAGAGTGAGGGAATATTGGAGAGAGGGAGGGAGAGGGAGGGAATGTGAGAGAGAGTGAGGGAGAGAAGGAATTTGGGAGAGAGAAGAAATGTGGGAGAGGGGGAATGTGGGAGAGAGACAGAGGGAGTGAGAAATAGCTAGGGAGGGAGAATGAGGGCATGTGGGAGAGAGGGAGTAATAGAGAGGGAGAGAGGGTATGTGGGAAAGCGGGAGGGGGAGAGAAGGAATGTGGGAGTGAGGGTGGGAGAGAGAGGAAGGGAGGGAAGGAATGTGGGGGAGAGAGAGAGAGAGGGAATGTGGGAAAGAGCTAGGGAGAGACAGAGGGAATGTGGGAGGGGGGTGTGGGAGACAGGAGGGAGAGTGAGTGAATGTAGGAGAGCGCGAGGGAGAGAGACGTAATGTGGGAGAGCAAGGAATGTGGAGAGAGGGAAGGATTGAGAAAGAGGGAATGTGGGAGAGGGTGGGAGAAAAGGAATGTGGGAGGGATAGAGGGAGAGAGAGAGAGAGAGAGGTAAGGGGGGAATGTGGGATTGAACTAGGGAGAGAGAGGAATGTGTGGGAGAGGGAGGGCGGGGGGGAGAATGAATGTGGGAGAGGGAATGTGGGAGATGGATGGAGAGGAAGAGATTGTGGGAGAGAGCAGGATTTTGGAGAGAGGGAGAGAGAGAATGGGAATTTGGGAGAGAGAGAAATTTTGGAGAGAGGTAATGTGAGAGGGAGGGAGGGATAGAGGGGTAGGGAGTGAGAGGGGGATGGAGGGGCAGCAAGAGACATGACATGTGGGGTAGAGAGGGAATGTGGGATAAGGAGAGCGCTTGGGAGGGAGTGTGAGAAAGAGGGAGGAAGAGCGAGAGGCAGGGATGTGGGGGAGAATGAGGGGATGTGTGTGAGAGAGAGAGAGCGAGAGAGAGACACAGTAAGAGAGGTGGTGGTGGGAGAGAGGGATGTGGGAGACAGGTTCTATAGGTTCTTCTATAAGTGTGCCATGGCACCAGATGTCTGTGTTTTGTTGCTGTATATAAGCATTACTGAAAAATGGACATGTTGCTGGGACTTTTCATCTTGCACTCAACAGAACTAATGCAAGAATACCAAATTTCAACCAAACATAACAATCTATACTTTAAGGTTGAATGGTTGACAAGCCAAAGCTAATTGGCCAAGTCACTACTGCAGAGAAGCTGGCAGGGAACAAATACTGGCCCAGCTGCCCAAGCTCCCAGGTAACTCAAAAATGGTACAAAGTTTGAATACATTACTGGTGTGATGCCAGGTAGACAGACCATATAACTCAGTAAGTTTTAGAATACTCGTGGACAAAGATGAGAGTGGTGCTAAAGGAAGGTTGCTAAATAGTGGGAAGGCCAACTCTAGCAAAATTAAGCAGGTGGTGGGGAATGTGGATTGGGAGCAACTGTTTGAGGGTAAATCCACATTTGATATGTGGGAGGCTTTTAAAGAGAGATGGATTAGAGTGCAGGACAGACATGTCCCTGTTAAAATTTGGGATAAACGTGGCAAGATTAGGGAACCATGCATGACAGGGTAAAATGTGAGACTAGCTGAGAGAACAAAGGAAGCATCCGTAAGGTCTAGGCGACTGAAAACAGACAAAGCTTTGGAATAATATTGGGAAAGTAAAATGAGGAATTAAGAGGGCTAAAAGGGGTCATGAAATATCTTTAGAATACAGGGTTACGGAAGATCCCAAAGGGAGCAAAGGGATACAGATCCTCAGGAAATAGATGGCAGATTTAGAGGATATGGATCGGCACAGGCTTGGAGGGCCGAAGGCCTGTTCCTGAGCTGTAATGTCTTGTTCTTTTATTCGTATATAAGGAGCAAGAGAGTAACTAGAGAAAGCGTTGGCACTCAAGGACAAAGGAGGAAAGTTATGCGTGGAGTCAGAGAAAATGGATGAGATTCTTAGCGAGTACTTTGCATCGGTATTCATTGGGGAGAGGGACATGACAGATGCTGAGATTAGTGTTAGATCTTTGATTACTCTAGGTCAAGTCAGCATAAGGAGTGAGGATGTGTTGGGTATTCTAAAAGGTAATTCCCCAGGTTCAGATGGGACGCATCCCAGGTTACAGAGGGAAATGAGACAGCAAATAGCTGGTGCCTTAACAGATTTCTTTGCAGCATCCTTGAGCATGGATGAGGTCCCAGAGGATTGGAGAATTGCTAATGTTATCCCCTTGTTTAAGAAGGATAGCAAGGATAATCCAGATAATTATAGACCGGTGAGACTGACGTCAGTGATAGGGAAGCTGCTGGAGAAGATACTGAGAGATAAGTTCTTTTCCCATTTGGAAGAAAATGGGCTTATCAATGAGAGGTATCGACAGGGTGGAGAGCAAGAAACTCAATTACTGGGGGGGGGGGGGGTCACAAATTCAAGGTGAGGGGGGAAACATTTAAGGGAGATATTCGTGGAAAGTTCTTTACGCAGAGGGTGGTGGGTACCTGGAACGTGTTACCAGTGGAGGTGGTAGAGGTGAGCAAAATAGTGTCATTTAAGATGAATCTAGACAGATACATGAATGGGCAGGGAGCAGAAGGATACAGATCCTTAGAGAATAGGTGACAGGTATAGACAGAGGATCAGGATTGACACAGGCCTGGAGGGCCGGAAAGCCTGCTCTTGTGCTTTAATTTTCTTTGGTCTATGTTCAGTTGGTAAATCGAATTAGGCAACTTGTTCCTTTAGTTGTTTTTAATTGACAGTGTACATACAATGTAGTACAAACAGTATAGCTCAGGCTTGTAAAACAAAATCTGCAATTGGACAGCACTTGCTGAATAATCCAGAGTGTGCTAATAGCTACTGAGAGAAAGTGAAAACTGCAGATGCTGGAGATCAGAGTCAAAAACTGTGGTGCTGGAAAAGCACAGCAGGTCTGGCAGCATCCAAGGAGCAGGAGAATCTATGTTTCGGCACAAGCCCTCCACAGTCACATTTCTGATGAAGGGCTTATGCCCGAAATGTTGACTCTCCTGCTCCTCAAATGCAGCCTGACCTGCTGTGCTTTTCCAGTGCCACACCTTTTGACTCTGTGTGCTAATAGCTACACTAACAAACTTAATATGATCAATTAACTTCTGACTATTGACTTATTTAAGATTGCTAGAGATTGTGTTCATTTATACATCAAGGGCAATCCTCTGCAAACCAAAGGAATATGTTCAAGTCTTACATTTTTTTTTAATCAGAAGTTTGGGAAATTTATAGTCTCTACTGCTTTCTCTATTATAATGCATTGGCCAACCCCAATCTGCAGCATCTTTTTCCCCTTCAGTATTGTGACTGCAAAGGAAACTTGATTATCCGAATATCAATTATTCGAATATCAGATTATCTGAAGGGGATCTCAAGTCCCGATAGAAACAGTACATTAAAGACTGTTTCAACCCTGATTGCGTCTTTTGTTTACAGGTACAATGATTACAAACTGAAATGCTGCTGAGAACAGTCCTGGACAGTCCACACACCGTTTCTAAATGACTGACCTCTCGCACTCTCTCTCTCTCTCTTCCCACCCCCACCCTTTCTCTAGAGTTCTATACAGGGGTCTACCCTAAACCCCTCCTTCCCCAGATAATCTCTCCAACACTGTTCTGTACAGGGCAGAGGTGGAACTTATCAAAACGTTGTGTGTGCTTGTGTGTGCACGCATGCACGCGCTATTTGGAAACTTACCCTACAAAGGCAGGAGCAGTCTTACTGTTGGTGTAACAGTCCAGCTGCCGGGGATTTTGGGGGGGGGGGGGGGGGGGGGAGTAAAGAGGGGTTCAGGGAACAGGGACGCGGATGGTGGGTGGGGATGGATAGATTGGGGTGTGGGGTTGGGGGCGGGCGGGGGAGCAGACGGGGGAGAGTGGATAAGGTTGGGGCGGGCAAACAGTGGGGGTGGGCGGGGTCTTGCGCACAGTGTGCTTTTGCCTAGTCTCCTGAACAGGGAGCAGACTTCACATACAACTCCGAGCCCCAGAGGAAATCAATTAACCAAATAATCAATTATCCGAATGAAATAGTGCCCTCCCATCTCGTTTGGGTAAATCAAGGTTCCTTTGTATTTGAAATTTAGGATTCTTGTAACTGTCCTGATAAGTACAGGATGAAAAGCTTCAGCAGTACATGATTCTCTTCAACATGATTCCTCAATTTATAAAGTAGCGTATATTTACATAATACCCTTCATGACCATAGCACCTTACAGCTCATGAGGGACATTTAAATGCAGTCCACTGTTGTAACACAGAAAACAGAGCAGCCCGTTTGTGCACAAGTTCCCATAAATAGCCATGTAATAACAACCAGATATTTATTTGATCTTGATTGAGGGATAAAGATTGGCTGGGATATGTGGGAGAACTGTCCTGGTCTTCAAAATATGCCATTAGATCTTTTGTGCCCCCTTTGAATCACTAGTTTAAACCCTCCTCAACAGCACAATTGTCCCACAAGGAATGAGGCTGTATTTAGGAACAAAGATGTAACATTTGAGAGGAATACCAAGTGCAAAGAATACTGGGAGATAGAATAAGAAATACTAAGGTGTTGAAAGTAAACGAGATGTAATAAAGTTTAAATTGGAGTTAGTAAGAATGTAAATGAGTGTACAGAGTGCATTTCAATACAATTGGTGGGTTATAGGTGGTGTTGTGGCTTAACAGAGACCCAACTCAACCAAGGATAGGACCACAGTGTGTTCTTGAATATAAAGTGTTCAGGAAAGGTAGCAGGACAGGATGACAGTGTTGATTAAAGAGAATATCACCATGCTGAAAAGAGTAGGAGGAAGTCCCAAAGGGGTTAGGGAGTAGAATTTAATCAGCTGAAGCTAAGGAACAATTAAAAAGTACAATACATTGCCTGGTGTAAGCCAAAAGGGACTGCAAGAGCAGAGGATCCTGGGTGTATATATGCACAAATTAATGAAGGTACTAGGGCAGTGAGATAGTGGTTAATAAAACATACATCATCCTGAGCTTTATTAAAACAAACTTGTCACCACCTTCTCCACACAGACCTGCATTTTCTTCCTTTTTATATCATTACCCAGTTCCTTCTAAAAGGTCTGAATGAAATCTACCTTGGCCACACTCTTAGGAAATGCATCCAAATCTCAAATACTTGTGAGAAAATGTTATTCCTCATGTCGCCACTGTTTTAAGTCTTTTGTACATTATTCTTCATTTCTCCATCATTGGGATGAGTTTCTCCCGATTTATCTTGTCAAAGTCCTCATGATTTTAAAAGCCTCCATCAAATCTCCTCTTATCATTCGGTTATAGAGTTATAGACATATACAGCATGGAAACAGGCCCTTCGACTCCAATTCTCCATGCTGACCAGGTTTCATAAATTGAAGAGTCCCAATTTTCTGCGTTTGGCCTGTGTCCCTCAAGCAAAGTAGCCCCAGCTCCTCCAATTTACTGAAGTTTCTCATTGTTGTGCTTCATGAACCTTTTCTATATGCTCTAGGCAGGATGTGAAGCTGTTATAAAATATGGTGCCCTGAGCTGGATGTAGTTCTCCAGTTGAGGCTGAACAGAGGTAGATGACGGGAAACTTCAGTAAATAAAACTTCAAGAATGAAAACAATTGTAAAGATAACATGTAGATAATTATTATACATGATTCCAGGATTGTCATATGGTCATTGAAACGCTGTTGAAGTTTATTCACTGGCTTAAAAGGAAGTGGGAACATAGTTCATGCTGGTGCTTTAAATGCAGCACTTGCAGAGACCGGTAAAGAGCTCCAGGTTCGCTTACTGTACAGTACAAGTCTTGAGACCCAGGGTCTCCATATACAATGTGGATGGGAATCAATCTACAGCTGTGGCTGAGGTCACAATAAACCAGGAGTCCAAGACTGAAAGGCATAAGGGGTAATGCACACCAGTCTCACTGTACTCAAATCTGTCTTGGCTCTGTCTGGGTATGTACATAAGGCCAATTCAATCTGGCAACTGAAATACTGACAAACTGCACACAGACACTAACATCAAAATCTAGAGGGGTTGAATCTCCCCATGCATGAGCTTTGATCTTTCAGCTCTGGGTTTAAATCAGACACACATACATGACAAACTGAATATGCATATTTTATTAAATATTTCATGCTAAATATTTACAAGTAAAATGAAAATACATAAAATTTTTTAAAAAGAATGAGGAAAATAAAATCTGTGCCTGGAGATAGGAGAAAGTGCAGAGAGCTTCATTTTATCGCTAGGTCTGTATATAGCTGTGAGGTGCTGAAGATCTCAGTCGCGTGCAATGAGCAACAGCCTCACACTGGAGCAGACAGCACCAATAACACTAACAGCTGGTACTAACAGTCGGTCCATAGCCCTCATCTGAGCACACAGACTGAGGAATGTCTTTACTTCCTAACACAGTAACTGATTCCATTAGTATGGCAGTGCCGAGCAAAAAGGTTTGATTTTGCAGATGGCATAGTTATTGCACTGTAGTAAATGGGCAGATGCCACACACCAAAAGCATAGTTATGGTTGTAAACCCCAAATGATCTGGGAAACTGCACATTGCTTTTGGTTTTGCTATCTAACCGCCGCAAATACTATTATCATATGTCATGTGCAATCTAATTACAAGAAGTGTAGAAATCTTGGTGACAAGTAATAATTTGGCAAGTAGGATATGACAGACACACAATCGAGAGACTCAGATAATGTATGGGAAATAGGATTGGGGGGGGGTCAGGTGTGTAGTGTTTGAAGACTAATATCGAGGGGATTAGACAGACAGTTTTTGGGGAACAGGATTGAAGGGGTCAGACAGTGTTTGGGGAATAGGATCGAGGGGGTCAGACACACAGTGTTTGGCAATTAGAGTCAAGATGGCCTGACAGATAGTGTTTGCGAACAAGATCAAGGAAACTAGACAATGTTTGGCAAACGAGATCGGGGGATATACGGCAAACTGATAGCTTTTGGGGGGGTATTTGGAGAGAGCCAGTGGGAAATTGAGTCGGTTCGAGTCAGTTCCTCTTGGGTTTATTGCTGTTTACATTCTAGTAATATAATTGAAAAGGGAGTCATTAATCCTGATGTTATCAGGACAAAATGACAACTATTATTGATGATTTTGTTCTGGGGGAGCTTACTGACCCCTGTCGACTCCAGTACACGTCCACACTGACTTTGGATTTTTGACTTTGGCAGGGCATAGATTCGGGCAGACCCATCTAAGTGGAAGCACTGCAGCAACAGTATTTACTGCAGCATCACAGTGCTTTTAACTATTGATGTCTGACCTGTGTCAAAAAGCAATGGCAAACTCCAGATTACAATCTCATGTTAACAATGTAACAGCAATTGGCAAGGTTCACCTGTCAACATTTCCTATGCTACTTTTGAATAAAAAGTGTGATGTAAGGGCCAGTCTGTGCAAATCTGGAAATCAACATGGCTGAGCACTTATAACAAAGCAACAACTTGACTCATAACGTAAGCTGAGGAGTTCGCTGTCTGACAGTGAAGCACCATCAATTTATGTAGTGGCTGTTCCTAGTTGTGCAACATCTGGCTTATTGCAATTTTCTTTGGTTCAGCATTTTACTGCCGGTTACGAGTCATTTAGCAAGTCTCCGTGACCAAACTCAGTTTCCAGGAGACATGGGGTGGGGGAGGAACGACAATGGTACAGTAGTTCATTTTGCTGATCAATGGCCTGAAGAAAGCTGGCTGCAAGTTACCTTTCCCTCGGTGATACTGAAACAGCCTACTGATCCAGGATAATCCAGGGCCTCAGTTAAACAATAGCAGAGACCAGCATCATGACTCCAATCCCACAGCACAACAATAACACCTGACACACAGAGTTCCTGCAACAGAATCAGAGGTCAAAATTGCAGCAAATTAAAAGAGAATCCGTCAAGTACAAATGCAATGCGCACAATTCCCTACCTGTCAGAACTCCACTTCTTTCTTCACAATTATCGACTGCTTTGATAGCTGATGCATAGTAATCATTGCGGGCCTCAACACAAAGGTTACATCTCAGCTTATTTTAACACAGAGGACAATCCATAGCCAAGCTCGCAGCCAAGGCACAAACAACAGATTAGGTTAAATCCTACAGATTTGGAGATGCTGGTGTTGGACTGGGGTGTACAAAGTTAAAAATCTCACAACACCAGGTTATAGTTCAACAGGTTTAATTGGAAGCACACTAGCTTTCGGAGCGACGCTCCTTCATCAGTGACTATCACCTGATGACGGAGCGTCGCTCCGAAAGCTAGTGTGCTTCCAATTAAACCTGTTGGACTATAACCTGGTGTTGTGAGATTTTTAATTTGTAAATCCGACAGAGGTTGGGAAAACCATCCCGATCAAAGCAAACCTCCATGACTAGGCCTGCATAGCAGTGACTACACTTCAAAGTAGAATACAGTACTTGTGAAGCACTTTGGGATATTCAGAGGACAAGGAGCTACATGAATGCAAATCTTAATCAAATGATTCTTCACAAATTCACAAGTAAGCAGTGGATTTGGACTCACTAAAGGTCACCTTAGCTTTTTCAAACATTCCAAATCCCCCCCTCCTTTTGTGTGTGAATCAATGTAAATTCATGGAAAAATAAAGTTATGCTTTGGGTGGGAAATGCTATGTCAGGACTAATTATGTCATGTACAGATAGGTTGCTTAAAACTCCTTCTACAGTGTAGCTATCAAACAAAACCAGCACAGCTACAGCATGAGGTTAGATCCAGAGTAAAGCTCCCTCTATACTGTTTCCATCAAACATCCCAGGCAGATACAGTATCATTGTATGAAAAGACAATCCCACACTGGCATAACATTCATGATGACGGGTTTCTAAAGCATTGGGAAGCTAATGAAACATTTTTAAAATGTAGACACTTATGGAAAAATTTCCTCAAACAGAAGCACTAAACAGATAATTTCCCATTATAATGTTTGCTGTGACCAGGACACTTGGACAACATATTCTGAACCTAAAACAAATGCAAAGTTCTGCAGGTTCCGGCAATCTAAAGTAAATACAAAAAGTGGTGGAAATATTCAGCACATCTGCCAATATGTGTGGACAAAGACAGAGTCAACACTTCATTACAATGGCTCTAACATTGAGACCATCAACCTGAATTACTATTTCCCTCCCAACAGACACTGACTGAACTATGGAACATTTCCAGCATGTTCTATTTTTGTAACTCACCCCCAACCTTTGAAGAGTTGACCTTAGTGAATCATATACACATTGTCCCATTTTTGTACCTGATCTCTGGATCTACTAGTACCTGGAACTTGGGTGAGACTACAAAACATATAATTATGAATTAAAACATGATCAGACAGACTTTCACAGCCAAATATAAGGATGGTGGAGAGGCTGAAAATGAAACACAGAAACAGCAGATTGGTGTAGCATTAGGCCAATTGGCCCTTCAAGCCTCCGCTACCATTCAATACGATCCTGGCTGATCATGCAATCTTAGTATCCCATTCCCACCCTCTCCCTATACCCCTTGATCCCTTTAGCTGCGAGGGCTATGTCTACTTCCCTCCTGAATATATCTGATTAGATTAGATTAAAATAGATTCCCTACTGTGTGGAAACAGGCCCTTTGGCACAACAAATCCACACCGACCCTCCGAAGAACAACCCACCCAGACCCATCTCCCTCTGACTTATGCACCTAACACTATGGATAATTTAGCATGGCCAATCCACCTGACCTACACACCTTTGGATTGTGGGAGGAAACCCATGCAGACACGGGGAGAATGCGCAAACTCCACACAGACAGTCGCCAGAGGCAGGAATCGAACCTGGGTCCCTGGCACTGTGAGGCTGTAGTGCTAACCACTGAGCCACCCTGGTACCAACAGGATCCTGTGGGAGAGAATTCCATAGGTTCACAACTAAGTAAAAAAATTCTTCCTCATCTCAGTTCTGAATGGCTTACCCCTTATTCTTAGACTGTGACCCCTAGTTCTAGACTTGCCCATATTGAGAACAATCTTCCTGCATCTGGCCTGTCCAGTGCCATCAGGATTTTATATGTTTCTATGAGATCCTCCCTCATTCTTCCAAATTCGAGCAAATACAAGCCCAATTGATTCAGTCTTTCCTTGTATGTCAGTCCTGCCATCCTGGGAATCAGCCTGTGAACCTTTGCTGCACTCCTTCAATAACAAGAATGTCATTTCTCAGACTAGAAGACCAAAGTAATATTCAAGGTGTGGTCTCACCAAGGCCCTGTATAACTGCAGCAAGACATCCATACTCTGATACCCCAATCCTCTCACAATGAAGACCATTAGCTTTCCTCATTGCCTGCTGCACCTGCATGCCAACCTTCAGCGATTGTTCCACCATGACACCAGGTCTCATTGCATCTCACCTAAACTGCCACCAGCTTATTCAGATAATTTGCTTTCCTGTTTTTATGAGCAAAGTGGATAACCTCACATTTATCCACATTACATTGCATTTGCCAAGTGTTTGCCCACTCAGACAGTCTGTCCAACTCACCCTGCAGCCTCTTAGCATCCCCTTCACAGCACACTGCCACCCAGCTTAGTGTCATCTGCAAATTTGGAGATATGGCATTCAATTCCTTCATCCAAATCTTTAACATATATTGTGAACAGCTGCGGTCCCACTGAACACTGCAGCACCCCACTGGTCAAGGTCAGCCACTTTGAAATGGAACCCTTTATTCCAACTCTCTGTTTCCTGTCTGCCCAGCAGGTCTTTATCCATGCACTGCTGTTTGTTTCTGAATATGCCCCATTCTATATGGAGCTTAGCCAGAAGAACAGGAAGACCCCTTATCTGTTGCTTACTTGGACCTTCAAACAATATTCTTCATCCTTTCATGCCAGACAACTGCTGGATGGAGTTTGTCTGGAAATACACATCTCTGCGCCTACTTTGATTGTGCTCCCAGATGAATCCATTTTGACCTGCAATCTAGCAGCCAAATTTGATCTCTCAGCAGTGAATTCATTGTTTGCTAGACCTGTCCTCAGAGAAGGTGAGTCTCCAGCAACAAGCAGGCTGCTACACATCTACTGAAGTGCAATAAAGAGGCAACAGAACTACATGTGGGGCACACAGAGTCAGGTTTGCAGGTGTTCAATCTCTGCCTGACATGAGAAAATAGTAGATGGCATCGGAGCTGTTCTTGGAGACTCAGTCACACTGCCTGTTCACTACAAAGCAACCAAGCTACTGCACACTGAAGTCCACAATCCCACTTAATACACCCATACTCTCATGCATCCCTAAGCAAAATCAATCTGCCTCAGCTCATTCCTCCAGTACGTGGGAGTTCAAGAGTTCAGCTTTGCCAAGAGGCCAGGATAATTGAATGCTGTCCTCTGTGTCAGCATTATGGAGTCAAAAGATTAAACTGCTTCACGACAGTCAAATGTAGACACAAGTCTACAGCCTATATTAAAACTCTTCATATCTATATTTCTCTGTGCACTACATTCAACCTGGCAAAGTCATCCCTCAACTGCATCACTTTCAGTTCCTCAGCCTGACCTGCAGAGAATCTCCTGAGCTTCAGACAATTTGATTGCATTGTTTCTCAAACTGCCACAAGTTTGTCCAACCACAATTGACTGATAAATAAGAGTCTGCAATAACCTACAGTCATGAAGATGTCAAGTAAGAGTTTAACTATTGTAGATGCCTGTGGGTTGCTTCAAGTTACTAACTAATTAATTATATCAACAATTAGCTCAGACACTATTTGTAGAAGTACACATTCCAGGTGTGGTTCCAGCACCATTACAAAATAGCATTGTCGCTGAGGTAGTAGCTTGGCAAACACCCATGGCCACTATTAACATTATGCATGAGGATCACTAAGCTCATTTAATTTTCTAATAGAAAGGAAGAAGCAAGTTTAACATTATCCCTCTGCCCAACATTTCCAGAATCTATGCAGAATGGTTCCTTACCACACATCCTTTTCTTGAAGGAGGTCAGGTACCACAGAAACCAGAGCAATGTACAGAAATCCACCTGAAGTAAATGGTAGAATCCAAGCTACACTGTCCCCTGAAAGATTTCAGAGTTAGATGCATTAGAATTATAGAGATATGTTGTTGAGTCACTGACCATACCTTAGAATTCAATGTGTTAATGAATACATGTAGATAGATATTTTTAACCAATCTCTTCAGAGATAGTATTATACTTGAACCGAGGCCTCAGAAATAAAACACTACAAGTGCACCATAAAACTCCATAATCACAGGTAAATGACCAAAAGGAGGCAGCAGGCTGCAATCAACTTTGAGAGGCAGGTAGGTGCAGAGAGAGGAGGGACATGGGAAGTCAGAGAGGAAGGGGCAGAGGGTCAGAGATAGATGGGTAGGGAGGTCAGAGAAGGAGGGGAAGTTCAGAAAGGGAGAGGATATGGGAGTGGTCAGAGAGGAGGGTGATAAGGAGGAAAGGATGACAGGGAAGAAACAGGAGGGAGGAAGCAGAGGGGGAAGGGATGGAATGGACAGAGGGAAAGAATAGGGAGGACAGAAAGGAGTGGCTGGGTATGGGCATGCGGTGATTCAGAGAGGGAGGGGTGGATAGGGTTATAGAAGGGAGAGGATAAACATGGTGTACACATGCAATAAAGGCAACTGCACAACAAAGAGAACTTAGAGAGATTGGGAATGGAGAGAACCCTGACTAACATGAGATTGGAGGAGAGGTCCCCGAAGTTGGTGGAGGAAGGGAACAGGTCACAGAGGGAGGAGGCAGGGGAAATGCAGAAGGCTCAACTGGAGGAGATATGGAACAGTGACAGAATCCAAGAAGAAATGGAGATGTGGGGCACACATGGAGAGGACCCAAAGTCAGTATTTGGGTCAGGGAAAAGGACCCAGTGAGATGGTGTGCATGCATTGAAGAGACCTCAGAGGGAGGGGCGAGGTTAGATGGGAACCAAGATTGAGATTGAGATGGATTGGGGTGAAGGAGACAGAAGGGGAGGTGGTATGTAAAAGATCTGTTGATTGGGGAAAACAGTGAAGAAGGAGAGCATGTTTGCAAGCAGTGGGAAATGGGATCGGAGGAGGAATGTAGAGAGAGAAAAGGGAAATAAGGGTGAGAATGGTGTGAGAGAGAGAGGTAAAAAAGAAAAGTACACTTCTGGTTGGGCCTATTTTAAAAACAACAAAAAGAGAACTATTCAGACTCCTTTCCCCCAACAATACTGTCAATGCCTAACTTACATTCAGAAAATTAAACAGTACCTGCTCCTTCTGGAGACTCTGCACACATGGCAAAGCATGCCCCCAACACTCCTCCAAATGCAGTTGTCAACTGCATTTTCGCTGCACTCCACCGATCAAAACCTGCCCTGAGCAGGATGGCAAAGTCTCCAACCTGTGGATTAATACAATGAAACAGTCATGTCAGGCCTACTAGTAGCCATTTTGTACAGTGGAATGAGAATTAATCTCTGGTCAAAACAATGAGGCACAAGAAAACCGCTGACAGGTAGTTCCTGTGAATGTACAGGCATACCCGTTGTAAAAACTTTTCCAGGTGAAGCAATGATTTACACACACTTCCTTTAATGTTATTACTGTATTCATTGGAATGTCATGGCTTGCATCTTCAATCTACAGTTCAAAATGACTGACTTAGACAAGACAGCATGGAACAGCTGAAGAAGAGCTGGTACAGGGGAGAAGGACTCACATTTTTGAATCATTGGAATCTCTTTTGGGGTCAAAGTGACCTGTACATTAAGAGGTGATTGCACCTGAATTGGAAGGGGACTAATATACTGGCAGGGAGATTTGCTCAAGCTGCTCAGGATTTAAACGAGTAAGGTGAGGGGAGGGGGGGTGGGGGCAGAGCAACAGTGAGGAAAGAGATCAATTAGAGACTGGTAAAATTGAGAAAAGGAGGAAGTCAAGCAGTCAGGGCAGGCAGAAATAAAGCAGAGAACAAGGTTGGACTGATAAATTAAACTGCATTTATTTCAATGCAACAGGCCTAACTTGGAAGGCAGATGAACTCAGGGCATGGTTAGGAACATGAGACTGGGATATCATAGCAATTACAGAGATGTGGCTCAGGGATTGAAAGGACTGGCAGCTTAAGGTTCCAGGATACAAATACTACAGGAAGGATACATGGGGGGGGGGGGGGGGGGGGCGAGAGAGGAGGTGGTGTGGCGTTCTTGATAAGGGATAACATTACAGCTGTACTTAGGGAGCATATTCCCAGAAATACATCCAGGGATGTTATTTGGGTAGAACTGAGAAATAAGACAGGGATGATCACCTTATTGGGATTGTATTATAGATCCCCTAATAGTCAGTGGGAAGTTGAGAAACAAATTGGGAAGGAGTTTACAGTTACCCATAAGAATAATAAGATTGTTACGATAGGGGATTTTAACTTACCAAACATAAACTGGGACTGTCATAGCGTTAAGGGTTTAGATGGAGAGGAATTTGTTAGTTGTGTACAAGAAACTATTCCGATTCAGTATGTGGATGTATCTACTATAGGTGGTGCAAAACTTGACCTACTCTTGGAAAATAAGGCAGGGCAGGTGACTGAGGTGTCTGTGGGGGAGCACTTTGGGGCCAGCAACCCTAATTCTATTAGTTTAAAAATAATTAATGGAAAAGAATAGACCGGATCTAAAAGTTGAAGTTCTAAATTGGAGGAAAGCTAATTTTGATGGTATTAGGCAAGAACTTTCAAAAGCTGACTGGGGGGCTAATGTTCACAGGTAAAGGGATAGCTGGAAAACGGGAAACTTTCAAATGAGATAACGAGTGTCCAGAGGCAGTATATTCCTGTTTGGGTGAAAGGAAAGGTTGGTAGGTATAGGGAATGCTGGATGACTAAAGAAATCGAGGTTTTTGTTAAGTAAAAGAAGGAAACATGTGTTAGGTATAGACAGGAAAGATCGAATGAATCCTTAAAAAAGTATAAAGGCAGTAGGAATATACTTGCGAGGGCAGCTGCCAGGAGGGCAAAAAGGGACAGGATATAGCTTTAGCAAATAGGATTAAGGAGAATCCAAAGGTTTTTTATAAATATATTAAGGACAAAAGGGTAACTATGGAGAGAATAGGCCCCCTCAAAGATCAGCAAGGCAGCCTGTGTGTGGAGCCACAGCAGATTGGGGAAGATACTAAATGAGTATTTTGCATCAATGCTTACTGTAAAGGAGGATATGGAAGATATCAAATGTGGGAAAATAGATGGTGACATCTTGAAAAATGTCCATATTACAGAGGTGTTGGTGCTGAATGTCTTGAAACGCATAAAAGTGGATAAATCCCCAGGACCTGATCAGGTGTACCCTAGAGCTTTGTGGGAAGCTAGTGAAGTGATTGCTGGGCCCCTTGCTGAGATATTTGTATCATCGATACTCACAGGTGAGGTGCCAGAAGACTGAAGGTTGGCTAATGTGGTGCCACTGTTTAAGAAAGGTGAGAAGGAAAAGCCAGGGAACTATAGACTGGTGAGCCTGACATCAGTGGTGGGCAAGTTTCTGGAGGGAATCCTGAGGGACAGGATGTACATGTATTCGGAAAGGCAAGGACTGATCAGGGATAGTCAGCATGGCTTTGTGTGTGGGAAATCATGTTTCACAAACGTGTGGGCAGCACGGTGGCTCAGTGGTTAGCACGTTTGCCTCACAGCGCCAGGGACCTGGGTTCGATTCCAGCCTCAGGCGACTGTCTGTGTGCAGTTTGCACATTCTCCCCATGTCTACATAAGTTCGCTCCGGTTTCTTCCCACAATCCAAAAGATGTGCGAGTTGGCCATTCTAAATTGCCCTTAGTGTTCAAGGATATGCAGGCATTAGTTAGGGGTAAATGTAGAGTAAAAGGATAGGGGAATGGCTCTGGGTGGGTTACTCTTTGGAGGGCTGGTGTGGTCTTGTTGGACCAAAGGGCCTGTTTCTACACTGTCATGATTCTATGATTGAATTTTTTTGAAGGAGCAATGAAGAGAACTGATGAGGGCACAGCAGTAAACATGATCTATATGGACTTCAGTCAGGCGTACGGCAAGGTTCCTCATGGGAGACTGATTAGCAAAGTTAGATCTCATGGAATACAGGGAGAAATAGCCATTTGGATACAGAATTAATTCGAAGGTAGAAGACAGAGGGTGATGATGGAGGGTTGCTTTTCAAACTGGAAGCCTGTGACCAGTAGGGTGCCACAAGGATCGGTGCTGGGTCCATTGATTTTCGTCATTTATATAAATGACTTGGATGTAAACATAGGAGCTTTAGTTAGGAAGTTTACAGATGACACGAAAATTGGAGGTGTAGTGGACAGTGCCAAAGGTTACCTCAGAGTACAACAGAATCTTGATCAGCTGGGCCAATGGGCTGAGGAGTGGCAGATGGAGTTTAATTTAGGTAAATGCGACATGCTACACTTTGGAAAAGCAAATTACAGCAAGACTTATAGATTTAATGGTAAGGTCCTGAGGAGTGTTGCTGAGCAAAGAGACCTTGAAAGTCAAGTTGCAGGTGGATAGGATAGTAAAGAAGGTGTTTGGTATATTTCCTTTATTGGTCAGAGCATTGAGTATAGGAGTTGGGAGGTCATGTTGCATCTGTACAGGACATTGGTTAGGCCACTTTTGGAATATTGCGTGCAATTCTGGTCTCCCTCCTTTCAGAAGGATGTTGTGAAACTCGAAATGGTTCAGAAAAGATTCACAAGGATGTTGCCAGGGTTGGAGGATTTGAGCGGGACACTAAATAGGCTGGGACTGTTTTTGCTGGAATGTCGGAGGCTGTGAAGTGACCTCATAGAGGTTTATAAAATCATGAGGGGAGGTCAGAACTAGAGGCCATAAGTTTAGGGTGAGAGGGGTAAAATATAAAAGGGACCCAAAGAATAACGTTTTCACGCAGAGTGTGGTGTGTGTGTGTGGAATGAGTTGCCAGAGGAAGTGGTGGAGGCTGGTGCAGTTATAGCATTTAAAAGGCATTTGGATGGGTATATGAATAGGAAGGATTTAGAGGGATATGGGCCAAGTGCTGGCAAATGGAACTAGATTAGATTGGGATATCTGGTTGGCACGGACAAGTTGGCCAAAGGGTCTATTTCTGTGCTGTACATCTCTATGACTCTATTAAAGTCCACAGGGATTTTTAAAAATTATTCCACCATGGAATGTGGGCTTCACTATCAAAATTCATCATTTGTTTCCCATCCTATTTGCCCCGGGAAGGCGGTGGTGAACCTCGTAATTTAATAGCTAATATAATCAATACTGTGCAGCCCAGCTCAGCACAGAGGAAAAGACAAGTCTGAAATAGTTGTCAGCCATGAAGTGCCAAGTGCATGATCCATCTCAGGTTCTTCCAGAGGTCACCAGCATCACAGATGCCAGTCTTCAGACAATTCAATTCACTCCACTTGTTGTCAAGAAAACACTGGGTATTGCAAATGCTGTGGGCATTAAAAGGCTTTTGCTCCAGAACTAACCGTGTCCCTGGCCAAGCTATTCCAAATAATTACAACATTGCCATCTACCCAGCAACATGGAAAATCGTTCAGTTTCTATACACAGTAGGACAAATTCAACCTAGCCAATTACTACTCTATCAGTCTACCCTCAATTATTAGCAAGTGGTGAAAGATAGAGTAATCAAATTGCACTGATCATGAGTAATCTGCGCACTGTCAGTTTGGGTTCTGCCAGGGCTACTCAGCTCTTAATGCCATTGGTTTAAATGCTAATGGCTATCACTTTCACTCTTCCACTCACCTCTGGAATTCAGATTTTTGCTGACCAAGATTATAGCCAATGTTGGATCGGAGTATTTATGGCAAATCATAAAAAAAGTCAGCGTTCTTTGATTTAGTTAGATGGGATTTGTCCTAGTTTTCATAGGCAGTGCCTATCTGTGGAATTGTCAGGTGGATCTGATGTTGTCAGGGCCACCTGACAACATCAGATTGTAATGTCTTTGTAATGTCTAAGAACTACTTAAAGTGCTGGACATGCAGTGAATCAAATTGGCCAAAAACTAACATCTTTGATCGTGAGGATTTCAGGGGAACCCCAATGTCAAACAATGCTTAGCATTTCTAGCTGAAAATGCTTCAGTTTTGACCTTTGCACTGATGTGCTGGCCCTCCTGATCATTGAGGATGGGAATACTTAGGAAAGGTCATTCGCCCATTCTATGGTTAATTGCTCACTACCATTCACAACACAACATATGGCAGATCTGTTTGATGTAGGATTCTTAGCTACGTCTTCATGTTCCATATCCCTTCAGTCTAACTCATCCATGCCAACCAGATATCCTAAATAAATCTGGTCCCATTTGTCAGTATTTGGGCCATTCCTTCTAAACCATTCCTGCTCATATCTCTATTCAGATGCATTTTTAAATATTGTAATTGTATCAACCTCCACCACTTCCTCTGGCAGCTCATTCCATACGCACACCATCCTCTGTGTGAAAATGTTGCCCCTTTGGTCCCTTTCAAAACTTTCCACTCTCACCTCAAACCTACGTCCTCTAGTTTTGGACTCCCCCAGCCCAGAGAAAAGACTATCCTTAATCAGTCCTTGCCTTTCCAAATACATGTAAAGCTATCCTTCAAGATTTCCTCCAACAACTTGCCCACCATCAATGTCAAGTTTACTGGTCTATACTTCCCAGGCTTTTCCTTATCAGCACTCTTAAATAGTGGCACCACATTAACCAAACTCCAGTTTTCTAGCACCTTGCCTGTGGCTATCAATGATACAAATATCTCAGCAAGGGGCCCAGCAATCCCTTCCCTCTCTTCCCACAGAGTTCTAGGGTACACCTGATCAGGTCCTGGGGATTTAAGCCATCCAGCACCTCCTCTGAAATATGAACGTTTCTCAAGATGTCACTATTTCCCCACATTCTTTATCTTTCACATCCTTCTCCACTGTAAACATTTTTCAAGATGTCACCACCTATTTCTCCACATTCTGTATCTTCTGAGTCCTTCTCCACAGTAATTACTGATGCAAAATAATCACTTCATATCTGCCCCATTTCCTGTAGTTCCACACAAAGTCTGCCTTCTGATCTTTGAGGGGCCCTATTCTCTCCCTAGTTACCCTTTTGTCCTTACCGTATTTATAGAATCCCTTTGGATTCTCCTTAACCCTATTTGTCAAAGCTATCTCATGTTCCCTTTTCGCCCTCCTGATTTGCCTCTTAAGTATACTCCTAACTGCTTTTATACTCTTCCAAAGAATCACTCGATTTCTGCTGTCTATACCTGATATATGCTTCCTTCTTATTCTTGATCAAAACCTCAAATTTCTCCAATCATCCAGCATTCCCAATACCTAGCAGTCTTGCCCTTCACCCTAACTGGACTCTCGCTATCTCATTTTTAACGGCTTCACATTTTTTTACTCTACCTGTAAACATCCACATCAACTTTTGAAAATTCTTGCCTAATACCGTCAAAATTACCCTTCCTCCAATTTAGAACTTCAACTTTTAGATCCGGTCTATCTTTTTCCATCACTATTTGAAAACTAATAGAATTATGGTTGCTGGCCCCGAAGTAGTTTGCCACCTCTAATTTTGGTGTCACCTGCAAACTTACTAACTATACCTCTTATGCTCGCATCCAAACCATTTATATAAATGACAAAAAGTAGGGTTTGGAAGGTTTGGAGGGATATGGGCCAGGTGCAGGCAGGTGGGACTAGATCGGGTTGGGATATCTGGTCGGCATGGGCGGGTTGGACCGAAGGGTCTGCTTCCATGCTGTACATCTCTATGACTCTATTACTCTAAGTCACAGCCAGACCAATCACAAATCATTCTACTGAACCATTTACTGCAAGACATTGATATCCCCAACCCAAAGAATGTTTTGGACCACTGCCACTAAGTGCTGTTCAATACAGAGCAGTATTGATTCATCTGCTGTACAGGACATTGGTTAGGCCACTGTTGGAATATTGCATGCAATTCTAGTCTCCTTCCTATGGGAAAGATGTTGTGAAACTTGAAAGGGTTCAGAAAAGATTTACAAGAATGTTGCCAGGATTGGAGGATTTGAGCGATAGGGAGATGGTGAACAGGTTGGGGCGGTTTTCCCTGGAGCATCGGAGGCTGAGGGGTGACCTTATACAGGTTTATAAAATCATGAGGGACATGGGTAGGATAAATAGTCAAAGTCTTTTCTGTGGGGTGGGGGACTCCAGAACTAGAGGATGAGAGGGGAAAGATATAAAAGAGACCTAAGGGGCAACATTTTCACACTGTGGGTGGTATGGGTATGGAATGAGCTGCCAGAGGAAGTGATGGAGGCTGGTACAATTGCAACATTTAAAGCCTGGATGGGTATATGAAGAGGAAGAGGACGGGTATATGAAGAGGAAGGGTTTGGAGGTATATGAGCCGGATGCTGGCAGGTGAGACTAGATTGGGTTGGATATCTGGTTGGCATGGACAGGTTGGACGGAAGGGTCTGTTTCCTTGCTGTATCTGCTGAATAGGTGGTAGCTGCTAAAAGGTTTCCTTGTCCATGTCTGGTTAAATGTCATAAAACATCGCGGACTCAGAAGTCTCTGTTGAGGACTCAGGACAATTCCCTTCTCACTGTATGCCATTGCAACACCACCTATGGTGGGTGCGTCCTTCTGGTAGGACAGAGTATTCCGAGCAATAGTGATTGCCTGAAAGGTCTGATTATAAAAGCGAGCTTGAAGGGAACTTTTGCTAGAGATTAATAAGTAACAGTGGTGGACCTGAAAGGTATTTATGGCAAGAACCCAGCAAAAGACAGTGTCAGGCAGCTTGCAAAAAAATCTAAGACAGATGTCAGCATAAGTGACAAAACTATTTAAACAAATAGAGACATTTCAGTCATCCGAAGTGCACAAAATGTTCCACTCCAGAATGTAACTCATGAACTGGACAACCAATCTTACAGGAGGTATTGGCAGGTACAGTGTCTTGAGCTCCGGGTGTCAGAGTTTGAGCAGTAGCTGGTATCACTATGGTGCATCCATGAGGCTGAGCGCTTGGTAGATAGCAGGTTTCTGAATGTGATCAGCCTGTATCTTAAGTGTATGCTTCAGAAAGAAAGTATGTAGCATAGACAGGTAGTATAGCATTTTCTTGACTGCATCTCGCATCAGCCAGTATTCAGTCCAGAATACTGGAGTGTGATCTTACATCTGGTGAATGCAGACTGAGCCAAGACCACGGGACCATGGATGGATCAGCTTTCAGTTGGTCGGTTGAAGGATACAGATTAGCAAATCAATATAATAGTTAGGGCTCAGAACAGAACTGTGGCCATAGACATGAATTCAAGATAGTACATTATCTTACAAAAAAAACTGGAAATCAGAAACAAAAACAGAAATTGCTGGAAAAATCCGGCAAGTTTGGCAGCATCTATGGAGAAAAATCAGAGTTAATGTTTCGGGTCCAGTGACCCTTCTTCAGAACTGATGGTAGCTACAAAAAGATTGATATTTATGTAGAAGATGGAGGTAAACAACAAGTGGAGGTACAGCTCAAAGAGAGGGGAGAACAGTTGGACAGACAAAGGAGTGGTTAAAGATCGGTCTGGGGGAATGAATATCTGCTAATTGGGGGAGCTGTTAGTAGCTGACAATAGGTTGAGTGATAGCAGCTCATGTGATGTCAAAGCCTGGTGTATGGGGGTGGGAGTAAACATGGCCTCAAACCCTAAAATTGTTGAACTCAATATGAAATCCAGAAGGCTACAGAATTCCATACGTAAAATGAGATGTGACCTATCTCCCACAGTTTGGTCCCCAACCCCTTTCTTCCCTCCCACAAGAGCAATAGGGTCCCCCCCTTGTCCTCACCCACCATTCCACTAGCATCCACATCTGCAGAATCATTAACTGTGATTTCTGACACCTCGAGCAGGATGCTACCACCAGAAATATATTATCGCCCCCCCTCCCTTGTCAGCCTTCTACAGGGACCATTCCCTCCAGGACACCCTGGTCCACTCCTCCTTCACTCCCAACAAGTCCCCACACCCACCACGACACTTCCCCCTGCAACTGCAGAAGGTGTAACAGCTGCCCTGTTACTTCCTCTGTCCTCACCATCCAAGGCCTAAACACACCTTCCAAGTGAAGCAGCACATTACCAGCACTTCACTCAATCTAGTCTCTTGTATTCGCTGTTCACAACACGTTCTCTTTTAGATTGGGGAAATGATGCGTAAATTGAGTGACCTATTAGTGAGTTTTGAGAAGATTTGTAGCTCAGGTTGAGGTTCTGGATGTAGGTTTGCTCGCAAAGCTGGAAGGTTTGGTTTCAGATGTTTCCACACTAGCTAACGTCATCAGTGAGCCTCCAGGTGAAATGCTAGTGGTATGGGCCAGTTTTTATTTGTGTGTTTCGGTTTCCTTGTGTTGGTGACGTCATTTTCTGTTCTTTTTCTCAGGGGGTGGTAAATGGGATTCAAATCAATGTGTTTGTTGATAGAGTTCCAGTTGGAATGCCATGCTTCTAGGAATTCTCACGCATGTCTCTGTTTGGCTTGTCCTAGGATGGATGTGTTGTCCCAGTCAAAGTGGTGTCCTTCCTCATCTGTATGACATGAGCATCAGCGAGCCACAAAAAGACATGACCCACTCTCACTAGTATCTTTACATATAGATGAGGAAGGACACCACTTCGACTGGGACAATGCATCCATCCTAGGATGGGTCAACAAACATATTGACTTGGATCCCATTTACCACCCCATGAGAAAAAGAACAGGAAATGACATCACCACAGGAAATGATGTCACCAACCCAAGGAAACCTAAACACACAAATTAAAAGCAGGCCATACCACCAGTGCTTCATTCAGAGGCTCATTAATGATGTTACCTAGTATGGTGACAAAATGTCTGAAACCGAACCTGCCAGCTCAGCGAGCAAATCTACATCCTGAGTGACCCCTGTTTTGTCTGCAAAAAAGACCCTAAGCTTCCAGTTGCCTGCCACTTGAACACACACAATGCTCCCCGGCCAACACCTCTGTCTGAGGCTTGCTGCAGCACTCCAATGAAGTTCAGTGCAACATGGAAGAATAGTACCTCGTTTTCTATTTGGGAACTCTATGGCCTTCTGGATTCAATATAGGGTTCAACAATTTTGGGGCTTGAGGCCATGTCCTTCGTCCCACCCCCACATACCAGTCCTTGGCATTACATGGTCTGCTATCATACACAACGCATTGGCAGCTACTAATAGTCCCCATTTGCAGCTATTCATTTCCCCAAATTGACCTTTAACCAGTCCTTTTGTTTGTCCAACTGTTTTTGTCGCTCCTTGAGCTCTATCTTCACCTTTCGTTTACTCTCCTCTCTCCCGCTATCCCATTTCTGCATAAATACCACCTTTTTCAAACTACCATTTCTGGTAGCTCCGAAGCTAGTTTTGAAGGGTGACTGGACCAGCAAGATTAACTCCGATTTCTCTCTATAGATAGTGCCAGACTTGTCGCGTTTTTCCAAGTTCTGTTTTTGTTTTTGTGTTTGGTATATTACCTTACTATTACCAGATTCAAGGATGTCACTAAGCTACTCCAGAACACTTGGGGAGGGGGGAAAGAAACCAGAGGTCATAGTCATATTGGGAAAAAAAGGATGAGCTTCTGCAAGCAGACTTTAACAAACTAGAGAACATACCGGCAAGCAGGGTTTCAAAGTTATTAATGTCCAGATTATTCCCAGTGTCTAAAAATAGAAGGATAGAGAAGGTGACAGTGTGCCTCAAGAGATGGGGCAGTAGGGAGGATATTGATTGCTGGGAAATACTTAAAACTAGTGTGCAGGTACAGCAGGCAATAAGGAGGGCAAATGGAATTGTAGCACTTATTGCTAAAATAAAAGTGTATAATAGCAGGGAAGTGTTGCAACTGTACAAGGTATTGGTGAGATCGCATGTGGAGTACCTTGTACAGTTTCGGTCCCTTACTCAAGGAAAGGCAATTGAATTGGAGGCAGTTAAGAGAAGGTTTGCTATATTAATTCTTATGAAAGGCTTGCCTTATGAAAAGAGATTGAACAGTTTGGGCCTATTTTTGCTAGTGTAAGAATGGGAGGAGACTTAGAAATACAGAAGATGTGAAAGGGAATTAACAAAGTACACGTAGAGTGGATGTTTCTCTTTATGGGTTAATTTTGAATGAGAGGTTACAGTTTTAAGTTAAGGAATAGCAGATTTCATACAGAGATGAAAAGGAATTACTTCTCTCAAAGGCTCGTGAATCTGTGGAATTAATTACCCTTGCGTAGGGTGGAAGTTTGCACAGTGAATACATTTGAGGAACTAGACAGCTTTTTCGTTAATAATGAGTTAAAAGAGCGGGCAGGAAAGTGGAGTTGAGGCCAAGATGAGATCAGCTATGATCATATCAAATGGCAGAGTGGCTCAAGGGGCTGATTTGCCTATACCAGCTACTAGTTCTCATGTTCTTATTGGGCAAATGCAGGACATTTACAAAAATCATAAAACAATCAGGCAGAGTCAATGTGGATTTATTAAAGGAAACAATGTCAAGTTTATTAGATTTTTTTTGAGGGTGTAAACAGAGTAGATGAAAAGGTTTAGATTTTCAAAAAGCCTTCAAAAAACTGCCATAAAAGGTTACTGCACAAGAGATCATAGTATTGGAGATTATATATTGGCATGGATAGAGTCTAGATAATTGCATCATTTTCAGGTTTATTAACTGTTTTGAGTGGTATGCCACAGTGATTAGTGCTGAGGCCTCAACTCTTCACATCTATGTCAAAGACTTGGATAAATGGACCAATTGTTATGGAAGTGAACTTGTTGATGCTACAACGACAGATAGGAAAGTAAATCACTGATTTAAGGTGATTGAAAAGAGAAGCAGCAATGACCTGAGAAAAAACATTTTTAGGTAGCCAGTGGTTAAGGTCTGAATGCACTGCCTGAAAATGTGGTAAAGGCAGACTTAATCTCTTTCAAAAGAGAAATGGATAAGTGCCAAGAGAAAACAAAATGCAGGAGGAAGGAGAAAGTGTGGGTGAGTGGGGTTAGCGGAGCTGCTCTTACACAGAGCCAGCACAGAGACAAGGGGCTGAGTGGGCTCTGTCTGCAGATTGTATGAATGTGACAAAAGATCACACTTGCTTTACGTTGTGCTATATGGATGACTGCCCTCCTCACTAATCTGCCCGTCCAAAGACCTGGAAAAACAAAGAGTTGGGAAGCAGAAGGTTCCTATATAAGGGAAGTGTACATTTTAAAAATGTTCATAGAAGACAATTATTCGCATAAGTGTCAGCTCACTCACCTCGTGTGGAACTTCATGGAGAAGAATAGCCAGCGTTGTTGTGAGTCCAACCTAGAGGAAAGTATGATTTCACATTAACTATCTCAACAACAGCACTGCTCTGTCTCCAGTAGTTGACTAGGTCAAAATGAGTACCAGGTAATGCAACCGTAGATACTATACTTCCAGTTTTTTTACACTGCTTAAGAATTAACTCCAGCCCAGTGTAGAGATAGCTGAACAGAACCATGACAAAGAAATCATGAAATCAAACAAACTACAATGATTTTTAGAAAAAAAATCTGTCCTTAAACCCAAAAATATTAACTTTCAAGGTTTTCAAAAAATTCCCAATAAAGTCAATTACTTACTAGATCAAACGCACACACACAGCATGTCCTGTTAATTCTCCCACTTTGCTCAGTGCTCAGCCTATTGTACTGTTCTGACAGAGCTCAAGAACAGCATCTCATCTTTCAATTTCGTACTGCCATGTTGAGTCAGCACCCCAATCAGCAACATGACATCCTAAACAATATTTGTGCACAGCAGCTATTGGTAAGGATTTGTTTTCCCCCATTCACCACCTCTAGATCCATTGATTTATTGTTTCTTTGCTTGTCCTGTTGGCACCCAATTTTTCTTTTCACCATCAAACCTTTTGTTATTTAGTCTCACCTATCTCCATACTCTTTCTCCAATGTTTCCTCCTGTGCCTCTGCCAAGGTTGAGGGCTGCCTCTGTTTTCATTTCAAACATGTTACATCTCTAACGTTTTCCAAGTACGACGAAAGGTCATCAATCATGCAACATGAACTGTTTCATTTTTTGCAGGTGCTGCCAGATCTGCAATATTTCTAGCACTTTGTTGAATAAAACAGGACAACCTCATCCTTAAGGACTGAAGTAAAGACCTGAAAGACACTGATCAGTCTTTGTAAGCAAGCATTTTTGCTTGGACCACTGAAGAAGATTGATCATGAAGATGAGTGTGGTACAAACACAAGCGGTCTGTCTACATTTGGAGCACAGATTCTGAAATGAAGCGAAGGGGTCTGTGTTGGGTTCCTATATTGTTTCTAAATAACTTTCTTAGAACAGAACATTATTTCTCCATCACTCCAAAGCAAACTGAGACTGACCTTGAAAGCTCCACAACTGCTACATACAAACATTTCAACATGAAGCAGGACGAAGCAACTCAGTCCCTCAAGCCTGCTCTACCATTCAACAAGATCACGGCTAATCTGACTGCAACCTCAAATCTATATTCCTGCTTATCCAATAACCTTTCATCCTGTTGCTTAACAGAAAAATCCATCCAACTTTGCCTTAAAAATATTTAAAGGTCTCTGCTTCTAACACCTACTCAGGAAGAAAGTTCTAAACACACTCAAAGCCCAGAGAAAAGAAATGACCTCATCTGTTTTAAATGGGTGACCCTTATGTTAAAATGCGACCCCTACTGTAAGGTTATCCCATAACAGGACATATTGTCTCCACATCCACCCCTCAGGAGCTTATATGTTTTAATCAAGTCTCTTCTTCCACATTTCCGAAGATACAAGCTGAGCTCATCCAACTGTTCCATATAAAACAACTGTTTAATCCCAGAGATTAATGTTGTAAACCTTCTCTGAACTGCTTCTCATACATTTACTTCCTTCATTAAATAAAGTGACCCATATATAATCACCAATGATTTTGAAGTGAATGTCAACCCATAATGACTTCCCTCCCTCTGAACAAGAATTTCTAAAGAGTTGAAGTGCAGCTTTGTTGATTTATTTTTTTAAAATCAGATCAATAGGGGCAGTGTGTGCTCAGGGGCCCATGAGTTATTCAGGCAATTCCTAAAGTTCTATGGCCACACACCAAGTATATTGATTCACCGCCAGATTGTGGAAGTTCTAACAAGCAGAAACCAATTGTCCAATTCACCCATTGCCTCTGTGGTCATTGACCTACATTGGCTCAGGATTAAATAGCCCTTTGAATGTAAACCTCTCATCTGTGTTTGTAAAGCAGTTGATGACAATGCTCCCTATACTGCCCCGGTTTACCTCTGTAGCTTCCTCCAGCCACACGATTCTCAGATATTGGCACTCTCCACCTTTAACATAGTCAACGTTAATTGGCAATGACAATTGGAAAGTGTATTTTCATCTGCTAGGCCCTAGACTACCAAATTCCCTCCCTAAACTCTGCCATACATCTTTCCTTTTTTAAGACCCACTCTAAAATATCTGCCAATAATTTACTTGGCTCACCACTTTTTTGTTTGATACACCCCTGTGAATACCTTGGGACATGGCACTACATTAAAGACACTATACAAACACAATTTGTTATTGATACAAAGATTTGCATCTTACCATTCTCTTTGCAAATTATTTCCTTCTGTATTCCTTACCTTTCTGCTGACGAGGAAGCTCCCAGCTACTGCCAGACCATGTGTGAAGTTATCAATACCATTGGCAATAAGGTTCAGGTACCCACTAATCTATAAAACAATGGTCAAGGTCAAATTTTCAAAATTAAAAACAGATTCAAGGAGGGATCAATTGCAACAAACAACAGTGACCTCTTACCTTAATGACTTGAACAGGCTGAGGTGAAACCTTGAGCTGCAGAGTGGAGTTACGGCAGTGGCCATTACTAAGCTGGACACAAGAACCATTACGACGAGTGCTAGCAGAGGGAATGAGTTTTCCATTTTTAAGGTGTTTAATTGCCTTATCTAGACAGACATGTCCATTCTTGGTCTCAAAAGGCTCCTGAGAGGAGAATGACAAAATTTCAGGTGTAAAGAGAATTAGAAGCCCATTTGCTGCCGGAAGTGGGCGCAATTTGTTTTCAAAAGACAAAGAAAGATTTGTATTTATCTAGACTTAGGACATGCCAAAGCAGAAGTATTTGTGAAAAATAATTACTGTTTTAATGCAGGAAAAACAGTCAATTTCACATCGACAAGATCCCACAAACAATTAGATAATGACCAGATAATTTATTTCAGCGGGGTTGATTGAGCAGTAAACACATAACAGAATACTCCACTTAGTCAAACAGAATACTTCACTTATTCAAGATTCGGAGATGCCAGTGTTGGACTGGGGTGTACCGAGTTAAAAATCACACAACACCAGGTTTAATTGGAAGCACACTAGCTTTCGGAGCGACGCTGACAATCACCTGATGAAGGAGCGTCGCTCCGAAAGCTAGTGTGCTTCCAATTAAACCTGTTGGACTATGACCTGGGGTTGTGTGATTTTTCACTTATTCAAGGCAGCCACCTAATCTCCCTGTAGCACCTCACTGATCTTCATGCAAACTACTTGTACGGTTAAGACAGATTTGGGCGGCACGGTGGCACAGTGGTTAGCACTGCTGCCTCACAGCGCCAGAGACCAGGGTTCAATTCCCGACTCAGGCGACTGACTGTGTGGAGTTTGCACATTCTCCCAGTGTCTGCGTGGGTTTCCTCCTGGTGCTCCGGTTTCTTCCCACAGTCACAAAGATGTGCGGGTCAGGTGAATTGGCCATGCTAAATTGCCCGTAGTGTTAGGTTAAAGGGGTAAATGCAGGGGTATGGGTGGGTTGCGCTTCGGCGGGTCGGTGTGGACTTGTTGGGCCAAAGGGCCTGTTTCCACACTGTAAGTAATCTAAAAATTTCTTTTGTGAAATATCAAATCGCATATCACGATGCATCAACTATGCACCCATGAGGAGAAATGGTCATGTACTAAAGAGATTGGAACCTTTCACTGGGTTTGGAGGCAATGTATTTCAAATTCATGTAAATATTGCAAATAGAGGGGTTATAGAACATATTTTGAAATTCTAACATTTGATTTATCTCTGTTGCTTCCTTTTGGGTTTTGAAGGATGCTTGTTAAAGATGTCACTGCAATTCCAGGAGAATCTCACTTTGGTGAAAACAAAAGGCATTGTAATTTACTCTGTAACATTTCAACAGCTGCTTGTTTTGACTCACATCTTAGATCATAAATACCACAAGATAAACAATGTCTCCAGCAAGAATTGCTAGCTTCGCAGCTCAGTCCAACAACACTGCTAAGACCAAATAAATCAGTAGGCAATCAAGTGCAACAAAATGGAAACATATCAAAAGAAATACAGAGAAAAACCAAGCAGCACTGTGGAATAGTCAAAAATGACCCAAGTGAGCTACTTGCGGAAATATTGATCTCATCATGCTCCATTTGTATTGTTCAAAGTACCAGTATAAAAACCAACTTATAGATCAGAATTTCAGATCTGCAAGATGCCAGGTTCCACCTCCAGCATCTGCTGGAACTTGCAGAGTGACAATTTAAATCAAAATCTATGAACAAAGCTAGCCAGGTTCCCAACTACTTATCATGCCTGACCAGCAAATGAAAGCTTTCAGTTCACATACCAATCACAAACATCCTGATTACGGAGATAATTCATTTGATAGACTGTTCATTGCAACTACCTACATTGTAAAACTGCTCTGGACAGTTCAATTTATGATGCACTGGGGGCTCCATGTTCTGAAATTAAGATGAAAATAAGTTTAAGTTGACAAAAGTGAAAGTATATGTTTGACTGATTTGCTTGGGGAGTGCAGGAACACAGTGCTGGGAAAGAGGGATGTTACAATGTAGAATAACTTATCCATGGAATACGTCTAATATTATATGAGAAGGAAAACCGTTAATATTTGAACATGCAGAAGGAACACGACAACAGGAGAAATTAAGGCAGTGGTATTAGTTTTGGTCTGTCCCTGGCAAAGTGACATTATACTGAATATATTCCCTCTATACGTGAAATTCTAAAAGAGCAGAGATCAAAATCAACATGCTTTGTACTAAATAGTCACTGGGATAACACAATGCATACTGGCAGCTGTTGTAGCACTGAATCTTCGCAAGACTCACTGCCTTCAAGAGAAAGGCATATCCATTTTGTTCTTGTACAGTTGGAAAGGCAAGGAAGTGACAGTTTTCTAAAATGATTGACTGGTGAAACTGAAGTTCCTTAACCTGCCTGTGAATCATTAACTTTGGTGTAACTGATTATTTGTCGTGGTGGGATATCATCCTAAGATGAGTCCAGAACAGTTTTACAGTGCTAGTGGTTATAATGAACACATCTACAATTCAGTGGAATTCTCTCAGTTTTCATTTTATTGATGAAAAATGACACTCTTAGTGAAAATGTTTGTCTTGCATTAATAAGGACAACTCACTGGAAATACCAACATAAAGGAAAAATAACATTTATACTGCATGAGAGATGAGTACTGACTTGATTAGCAAAGTGGAGTTCAATCTGGATAAATGCAAGACATGGTATTTTGGCACAACTTACAAGGGTAGGGCTTAGATGAAAAGTGTGGTGCTCTAAAAAAAAAACAGGTCAGGCAGCATCTGGCAAGGAGCAGGAGAGTCAACGTTTTGGGCATGAGCCCTTCATCAGGGCTTATATAATTAATGGTAGGGCCTTGGGTAGAGTTGTAAAACAGATGACACTTCGGGGTTTACGTCACAAATTGACAGGGTGGTTAAAAAGGCATTTGACACGCTTCATTGCTTCGTCCTTTGAGTGAGAGAGTTGGGGAATCATGTTGAGGTTGTACAGGACATTGCAATACTGTGTCCAGTTCTGGGAGAAAGTGAGACCGCAGATACTGGAGATCAGAGTCAAGACGTGTGGTGCTGGAAAGACACAGCCGGTCAGGCAGCATTTGAGAAGCATGAAAGTCAACGTTTCGAACATCCGCTCTTCATCAGCAATTGGCGGGCTGGTAGACAAGGGGCCTGGGGGGAGGTAGCTGGGAACTCGATAGGTAGATGAAGGCAGGGTGATGGTGATAGGCCAGAGAGGAGGGTGGAGCAGATAGGTGGGAAGGGAGATGGACAGTTCAAGAGGGCAATGCTGTGTTTGAGGGTTGGATCTGGGATAAGGTGGGAGCAGGGGAAATGAGGAAACT
Source organism: Chiloscyllium plagiosum (assembly GCF_037043375.1). Lineage (NCBI taxonomy): Eukaryota > Metazoa > Chordata > Chondrichthyes > Orectolobiformes > Hemiscylliidae > Chiloscyllium > Chiloscyllium plagiosum. The sequence continues at coordinate 78,734,256 of NW_028270156.1, read as the reverse complement.
AGTGAGATCAACATTGATCCCATGTGGGTTTAAGTTCCCAAGGCAGAAGATGAGGCGTTTTTCCTCCAGACATCAGGTGGCTAGAGGTTGGTAGTGGAGGTTGCCAAGGGTTTGCACTCCCCCTTGCACTCTGCCAAGGACATGCAAGTCCTTGACCTCTTCCACTCCCAGATTCTTGCCATCCGAAGCCTAGAGGAAGAACATCTCATCTTCTGCCTTGAGACCCTCCAACCACACAGGATCCATGTGGATTTCACTAGTTTCTTCATTTCCCCTGCCTCCACCATAGCCCAGAATCAACCCTCCCACTCAGCACTGCCCTCTTGAACAACCCTACCTGTCCATCTCCCTTCCCTCCTATCCGCTCTACCTTCCTCTCTGACCTATCACCATCATCCCCACCTTCATCTACCTTTTGCATTCCCAGGTACCCTCCCCCCCCAGCTCCATTCCCCCCTCCCAATTATCTCTCTGCCACCCCTTACACACCCCCTTCCCCATTCCTAATGAACAGCTCATGCTCAAAACGTCAACTCTTCTGATCCTTGGATTCTGCCTAACCAGCTGTGCTTTTCCAGCACCACACTTAACGACTGTGTTCAGTTCTGGCCATCCAGTTAGAGGAAGGATATTATTAAGCTGGAGAGGGTTAAGAAGAGATTTACCAGAATGTTGCTGGGTATGGAAGGTTTGAGTTATAAAGAAAGGCTAGATAGGCTGGTACTTTTTTCACTGAACCGTAGGAGATTAAAAAGCAACCTGATGGAAATTTATAAAATAATGAGGGGTATAGATAGAGCTAATAGTAGTTATCTTTTCCTTAGGATGGGGGATTTCAAGACAAGGGAACATATTTTTAAGGTGAGAGGAGAGAGATTTTAAAAAGACATGAGGGGCAGATATTTTCCACAGAGGGTAGTTCATGTACCCACATTTCCTCACAATTACAACTTTTAAAAGACATTTGAATAAGTGCAGGAATAGGAAGGTTTGGAGGGATATGGGCTGGGAGCAGGCAGGTAGGACTAGTTCAGTTTGGGATTATGTTCGGCATGGACTGGCTGGACCAAAGGATTTGTTTCCATGCTGCTTCCTGCATTCATTGTATAAATCATGGCCTTCATAGATACTATGCAAAGAGGTGAAATGAATGGAGTACAGCCTATCGTGTACATGTATATAGAATACAGAGAAGGCTAATCAATGGTGTTCATGGTAGGCTGTAAAGAATGTGGCTTGGTGGTTTCAAGTCATTATGTCATTCTTGTAAATAGTTACCATGTACTTCTATATTGAGTACTACCAAAATAACTTACTTTGTGGTACTCTTTATCCTCATCTTTATCTGGGAATAATTTCTCCAAAATGAAAAATGCAAGCAATCCAACAATTACCCACAATCCCAACTTCCTCTGCTGTTTACGACTGTGGCTTCCATCTGCACAAATGAAGGGGTTAGAAGAGTAGATTAATAGACTGGCAAAATGGGCCAAACAGCCCCAAGCAACTGCAAGCCTGGAATATGAGGTATGTTCCAATTCTTCAGGTTCAAAATTGTGGCTTTGCGCAATTTGATCTATTTCATGAACATATCTGATTTGACCATCAAGTCTATTTTTTTTTTTAAAAAGATAATACTCATTTTCATGATATGTGTATTGCTGCCACAGCGATTGCCCTTGCCTAGTTAGACAAAGATGATGACATAACTGAATGGTTGCTGAGCCACAGAATGGGTCGGGTGAATCATGTTAGTGTGGGCCTCAAGCCACATCTGAGATGGCAGGTTCCCTTTCCTAAAAGGACAAACCAGTTAGATTCAAGACAACCAACAACTTCAAGGTTATTCCCTTTCTATATACAAATCCTCATACTATAATCAAAGAATCTTGAAGTACAAAGCTAGTGATGCAATCCTATGAATACATGAGCCAACTCATCCCATTCTTTCTCCATGATATTGCAACTTTTGTTTTTTGAAATAATCTTTTGTATCATTGCAGTTTAAATCTTCATTTGCAATCTTTCCTCAGTTCTTTCACCAAATATCATTAGATGGTAACCTCCAATTATCAATGTTGGGAAAATAAATTCTCCATGCCCACATCATCAAAGTTTTTACTAATGTTGAGCACTTCTAATGAATCTATCTTCACTACTCTAAGGAGAGCAAAGATAGCTCATGAATTGTCATGTAAGCCCCTCATTTCTGGTGCTATCCTGACCATTTTTCTCCGAATGCCAGCTAAACTCTTTATAAGTTTTTTTTCATAGGATGTGAGTATTGCTGGCAGCACTTACTGTGCATCCCTACGTGCCTTTTAAACTGGCTTGTTAGATCATTTCAGAGAGCAGCGTCAACGTCAGTGGCCAGACTGAATAAGGATTTTCTTGCTTGAAGGACATTAGTCAACTGGACGGGGTTTTACAACAATTGGCAGTGATCATGCAGTCACCATTTTGATTAATTCCAGATTTTAAAAATTTAATTCAAATTTTCAAATTTAAATTCACGTCACCAGAACATCAGGCTCAGTCTCTGAATTACTAGTCCAGTGACATTACCACTAAGCCACTGCCTCCCTAAGTCTCCAAGCCCTTCCTAAAGTACACTGCCTAAAATCTTTTTTAAAAATGTAGAATCTCTACAGTGTGGAAGTGGGCCATTCAGCTCATTGAGTCCACACCAACCTCCTGAGGAGTGTCCAACCCAGTCCTAACCCCCTACCCTGGCATGCACATCCCGGAACACTACGGGCAATTTAGCATGGCCAATCCTCCTCACCTGCACATCTTTGGACTGTGGGAGGAAACCAGAGCACACAAAAGAAACCCACACAGACACGGGGAGAATGTGCAAATTCCACATGGACAGTCGCCCGAGGCTGGAATCGAACCCAGTTTCCTGGTGCTGTGAGGTGGTAGTGCTGAGCTGCCCTATGATTCATTGAGTTTAACCATAATTTCCATGTTTCTATATTTCTCTATTTTTAAAGTTCAGCATCTCATTATGCTCTATTGTATATGAACTGCCTTATTCTAGTCTTTCACAAAAAATTGTGCGGGCGAATCCCCACATTCCTGCATCTCTCTAATACTCAGCCACCGACAGACTCCATCACTAGGATTGCCAATGTATGCTTCCTGTCAGTCCAAGAGACATCAATGCATTTAACTTAGCCAACCATACTGATAGTCACCATTGCCCATTAAATTCTACATGCGTTCACCTTGACAGTGCTTACAGTACTGGATTTATCCCCCTCACTTTTTCCGAATGCTGATATGACATATGAAACTCATGCACAAAGATCTTCTTGGCAAAATCACTAATCATTTCTCTCTAGGTTTCTTCCACTTGGATACAGTGAGATTAGCTTATCAAATTCTTTTCTGGGCTCACATAAGGCAGCAGCTTTCAAAACTGCAGCCTTTTTGTTTCTCATCACTCCATATGTTGCCACTTTGAGCTGCATTGTCTGCTTTGTGGACACTGCAGAAGTACAAGCTTTGGGGCTTATTCTTTACCTGGATTACTGTTGCATGTGTAGGCCCATGCCTCAGGCAATAGGTGGAGAAAGACATCCCCGAGCAGCCCACCAATGGCAAAACTCAACAACCGTTTCAAACGTTGGGACCCATCTGCAACAGTAGAACAGAGAAAAGAGAAGTCAAGCTCTGCCCATTGACAGTGCAAACAATAATAGCAAAGGGCAACCATGGTTTCACTGAATAGTTGGTGCTGGTACATTGGTCAGGTATCTGAATATTAACTGACTAAAATATGGCAGTGATGACTCACCTTTCTGCTGTCCAGTTGTCAATGAGCTAACCCAATAGCATTCAGTCCAGGTGCACGTCCTATTATTAAACATAGACACTGAATTTTATGTCTCTATAACTAGGATATCCTTATGGATTAGCATTTACAACTACCTGGAAAGTCTCCAGTTTCACTGCTTGATCAAATTGCACAGTTGTTCTCTCAACAACAGTACTACACCATATCTAAAATAGTTTCTCATCTTGTCCAGTTTAAGAAATATTAATGACCAGCCTCAGCCACTGCTCATTCAAGACCATCATTTGGTGATTCCCCTTCCAAAGAAAAATTTAACCTCTATTCAGTGCCTTCCCATAATAGTATGGCTGCAATTGGGAGGTCAACACATGAAATATCTTGCTTCGGTTTCAACTAATTGATTTCAGCTTCCCCACTATAACCTTCTTTATCTGCATCTTTACAAAGGCACTAACTGTTCATGGCACTTGAAAAATTGCACATACATCTTTTTAAACATCATTTTCTTCGTTCACTTCACACTCCTTCTTCCCCAAGAGGTCAATCAGCCCTGCAGGCTCTGAAGTCAACAACCACAGTTTTAATGTTTTTTTCAAAGCATCTTGCAAGTCGATACTTCCACAATTCTTCCCAGTCACATAATGACAAGCTACTGAATTGTCAGTGCTTAGTTCTCCAAGCCAATGCAAGTTCACGAAGAGGAAGGATTTTAGTTCGCAGTGTGGCTAATGTCCTAGTAACACTTCGGCTATTTTATAAAGCAAGTCTATTTAGTTGGAGCCCACCTGCATGTATCAAGAACAAAGAAAATTACAGCACAGGAACAGGCCCTTCGGCCCTCCAAGCCTGCACCGATCCAGACCCTCTAACTAAACCTGTTGCCTATTCTCTAAGGATCTGTATCTCTCTGTTCCTTGCCCAGATACATCTTAAATGATACTACCGTGCCTGCCCAAACCACCTCTGCTGGCAATGCATTCCAGGCAATCACCAGCCTCTGCGAGAAAAACTTTCCACGCATATCGTCCCAAAACTTTTCCTCTCAGTTTGAACAGTTGATCCCATGTAATTGAATTCTTCACTCTGAGGAAAAAGTTTCTTGCTATCCACCCTGTCTATACCTCTCATGATTTTGAAGGCCTCAATCAGGTCCCCCCTCAACCTTTGTCTTTTCAATGAAAATAATCCTAATCTACTCAACCTCTCTTCATAGCTAGCATCCTCCATACCAGGCAACATCCTGATGAATCTCCTCTGCACCCTCTCCAAAGCATCCACATCCTTTTGGTAATGTGGTGACCATAACTGTACACAGTATTCCAAATGTGGCTGAACCAAAGTCTTATACAACTGTAACATGGCTGCCAACTCTTGTACTTAATACCCCTTCCACTGAAGGAACGCATGCTGTATACCTTCTTCGCCACTCTACTGACCTACGTCGCCACCTGCCACCTGTGGAGACCTGAACACCCAGATCGCTCTGTGCATCAATTTTACCCAGGACTTTTCCATTTACTGTATAGCTCGCTCTTGAATTGGAGCTTGCAAAATGTATCACCTCACATTTGTCTGGATTGAACTCCATCTGCCATTTCTTGGCCTAACTCTCTAATCTATCTATATTCTGCTGTTTTCTCTGACAGTCCTCTTCACTATCTGCTACTCCACCATTTTATTGTCAACTGCAAACTTGCTAATGAGGCAACGTACACCTTCCTCCAAATCATTTATGTATACCACAAACAACAGTGGTCCCAACACAGATCCCTGTGGAACTCCACTGGTCCCAGGTCTCCATTTTAAGAAGCTCCCTTCCACCACTACTCCCTGTCTCCTGTTGCCCAACCAGTTCTCTATCCATCTTGTTAGAATACTGTGGACCCCATGCAACTTGAGTATATATCCTATCCCTCAGTATCTTCTCCAGCAGCTTCCACTGACGTCAGGCTCACAGGTCTGTAATTACCTAAATTATCCTTGCTACCCTTCTTAAACAAGGGGACAGCATTAGCAATTCTTCAGTCCTCTGGGACCTCACCCGTGTTCAAGGATGATGTAAAGATATCTGTTAAAGCCCCAGCTATTTCCTCTCTTGCTTCCCTCAATAACCTGGGATAGACCCCACCCGAATCTGGGGACTTGTCCACCTTAATGCCTTTTAGAATACCTAATACTGCCTCCTTCCTTATGTTGACTTGACCTAGACTAATCAAAGATATATCCCTAACGTCAACATCCACCATGTCCCTCTCCTCGGTGAATACTGATGCAAAGTACTCATTAAGAATCTCACCCATTTTCTCTGACTCCACGCATATCTTTTCTTCTTTATGTTTGAGTGGGTCAACCCTTTTCTTAGTTACCCTTTTGCTCTAAATTAATAAAAGACTTTGGGGTTTTCCTTAACCCTGCTCACTGAGAATATCTCAGGACCCCTTTTAGCCTTCTTAATTCCTCATTTCAGGTTGGTCCTCCTTTCCCAATATTCTTCCAAAGCTTTGTCTGTTTTCAGTCACCTAGACCTTATGTATGCTTCCATTTTTCCTCTTAGCTAGTCTTAATTTCATCCAGCATCCATGGTCCCCTAATCTTGTCATTTCTATCCCTCATTTTCACAGGGACCTATCTGTCCTGAACTCTAACCAACCTCTCTTTAAAAGCCTCCCACACATCAAATGTGGATTTCCCTTCAATCAGCTGCTCCCAATCTACATTCCCCTGCTCCTGCCAAATTTTGCTACAGTTGGCCTTCCCCCAATTCACTACACTTCCTGTAGGACCGCTCTCATCTTTGTCCAAGAGTGTTTCAAAACTTCTGGAATTGTGATCACTGTTCGCAAATCTCAATTATTGAAAGATTCTTTACCTGCCAGGCTATTCCTATACCTTCATTCTAGGGTGTCATTTTCCCTCTTCCCATTCAACAAGGACTGGAATTCAAAATATATTCCATCTGCAGCTACATAGGCAGGAGCTATTAGAAGTAATTTTCAAGACAGACAGAAGTAGGCTGTTCCCATAAGCCTACTTCACCCATCTGTTAGTTTGCAGTTGCTTTGTACCTCAAAACTCCTTTTGTGCAGCCCTTCTTTCATTTACTCAACATCCTGAGTGAAAATCACTCTTCATCTTGAAGCTTCCAGTTATTGCTGCATTCCTTTTGGGAGAAAGGGAGTTCCATTTTTGTGTGTGGTGAAAGCGCATTCTAAACAGCCCCTGTAATTTTATTATGTCCCCTTGCTCTGGATTTCACATGATTTTTACTGGCTTCCCCTATTTTGAATTTGAAATGAAGTCTTTAACCATTAACGAGGCAATCTAGATCCCATATCTACTATTTTAGATTGAATTAAGATCCTATAAACATATCAAACAGCCAAGACAGATGTTATCCACTCATAGCCTTAAATGAGATTTGATATGGGTTGCACAAATCTCTTTTAAAAAGCTCACTGTGTAAGACTTTAGACTCCAAAGAGACTAAAGTAGATAATATATTTAATGGCTACTGTTAGGAAAATAAAAAGAAATGCTTGAGGGAATCATTAGGCATAAATACCTAGATAGAGGGACTTTCTGAAGATATCTAACGTACTTCAAACAAGTCGTGCTTTACAAACGAGACTGTAGTTTTTGGAAAAGTCACCAACATGATGTGTTACAAACCCGTAGAGACCAATAATCTAACAAGAATGGAATACCCAAACAATGCTAACAAAAGAAGTGATGGACAAGATTTCACTTTTTCAAGCTTCTATTGAAATAACCAAACCTAAAGTCAACATTAACAACCAAGTTGTATTTCAATAGAAAGAATGAACTGTACTTCAAATAATTAAGACAGACACCGCTCACTTCAGAGTGCAAGGCTGAATAGCTCAACAATAAAAGGCTTTTATTCACATAGCAGTCAGGATTCCTGTATAAGAGTAGGCTTCATTTGCCCAGAGTTTCACTGATACTTGAGGTAAATATAATTTCCATTGTAACAGAACATATCTCGTTCAGGGTATTCCTCTTATCTGAATCCCATCTCTCAAGCAACTATAACCAGGCTAATTTCTCAAATGTCTAATGACTTCACAGCTAGGAATTCCAATTACATCCATCTTTCCAGAATACGCTTAAGTATCAAAGCAAATTACTGCGGATGCTGGAATCTGAAACCAAAAGAGAAAATGCTGGAAAATCTCAGCAAGACTGGCAGCATTTTCCAGCATTTGACAAAGGGTCAGTTAGACTCGAAACGTCAGCTCTTTTCTCTCCTTACAGATGCTGCCAGACTTGCTGAGATTTCCCTTGCTCAAGTATCATTTTAGCTTAAAGGGATATCTCACAAATACAAGCTGCTTAGCAAATCAGATTTTGTCCAGTAGATGTTGCCTGTTGTTGACTTCTAAAAAGCTTTTGACTAAAGTAAAGCACAAGAGGCTGCTCAATAAAATCAGAATCTCTGCAATTACTGGCAATACAGCAAACTGGATTAAGAACTGCCTGGAAGCAAAAGGGCAGGCTGCAGTAGATAGGTTTGGATCTGTTTGGAGACTGGTCAGTAGCAGTGTCATTCACAGTTGGGATCATTTTTTAATTTTGCTATTGATGTAGAGGCACCCAAGAGGGGTGAGGATTTGTAAAATTGTAAATGATATGAAGATATGTGCGAGTGTTAATACTATAGTTGAGACTCAACTACTTTAGACAGATTGTGATGTATTGGGGAAGTGAACTCACAACCAGATGATGACAATCTGGAGAAGTGAAGTATTATACAGGACCAATGTTCAATATACGTATATCCTCCAGGGAAAGTATTAACGTTCTATAGAGGAAATGCTCTGAGCATTCTAGTGAAAACATCGCTAAAGGTCCCAGAACAATACCATCATACAACAGATGCAGCAAATAGTCTTCCATATATAGGACACAAACTGATAAACAAATTCAATAAATAAAAGACTAAACAAAACATTTTTGTGTTTCTCTAGGCCTTGTTGAAATAATACATTCAGTTTTAGTCTCTTCTCATGGTGAGTGATACTGAGGCTTTGGAAGGGTGCAGAGGATGTTCGCAGGATGAATACCCAGTTTAAATCATCTTAGTTGACAAAATAGTCAAAAATAGCTTGCACCTAATACTTTCGAGAAGCATAGTCTTTGGTTGATATCATCAAGTTTATTTGGCAAAGGGAATAGATTGTAAGAGTTTCTATCTGTTCCAATTTGTAAGGAGTTTTGGCCCATAAGTGGTTGTATAAGGAAAACTGTCCTTTCTTTAAAATGTTTGTGGAATATTTAGTTGGCATTGAGAATGCTTAAAAATGACAAAGTTTTACAACAATTGTAAAGTGATCAAGTGTAATTTCTTGAGCAAATATTGGTCAATGTGACCAGACAACCCATGACCTTGCAGCAACATCACCAGGAATTTAGCTAAGATATGGAAAGTGTCATGTTACCACCACGAGAAGAGAGACAAAGAGGTTACTTCATGTGATCATGACAAATAGGACAAAGTCTAAGTCAGAGTTACAGGAAGGACCAATCTGACAATTTCATTACTGCTGTTTCAAGTCCCACCTTGTCTAAAAGTGTGTGGGACAGCATAGCAAGTCAGTGGTTAGCACTGTTGCCTCACAGCACCAGTGACTTGGATTCAACCCCTTCCTCTGGTGACTGTGTGTGGAGTTTGTACATTCTTCCCGTGTCTGCATGGGTTTCCTCCGGATGCTCAAGTTTTCTCCCAAAGATGTGCAATTTTGGTGGACTGACCATGCTAAATTGTCCATACCATCTAGGGATGTGCAGGCTCGGTGGGCTGGCATGGGGGCTGGGTCTGGATGGGATGCTCTTTGAGGGTCGGTGTGGACTTGATGGGCCAAATGGCCTGTTTCCACACTGTAGGGATGCTACGACTCTGTGTCATTACATCTCTGAGCAGGCTATATAGAAAATAAAAGTGAAGTAGAATGTCTTATTTCCCCACCAATTCCATTTTGATTTAGTCTCCTCCTCTCCCCACCTGTCCATCAGTTTTGTTGTCATTGCACCATGTCTGATGGGTTTTACATGTAAATTGGTAAATAATTCTGAAACACAGGTGATTTAGTCGTGGCAGAAGAAGGGGAAAACAAAAATCACCACAGCGGATTTGGTACCGAAAAAAAAAGTGATGTGTAAAAGCCTCTCTGGTTTTATAAAACAAAATCTGGTAAGTAGAAGGCTTGTGATGCCATGGTAGTATTCCCATCTCTGAGCCAGAAAGTCTGGGTTCAAGTCCCACCTGCACAGAGGTGTGTCATAACATGTCTGAATTTGCGAATTCCTCAAATTGTATTCTGTGTGTCTCAGGCAATTGGCGAATAAGGGTGTTTCTTTCTTTTTAAGAAGTACCATCTCTGCAGTGCCACTGTTGCCTTTGTGTGTGATGGTGTCAGTTTTGGAATTAAAAAGGGACATACTTCTAATTCCGATTATCTCTCATATGAGCTTTGTTTTCAAATAAATTGAGTATTTTGAGTTTGTTAAAGCAGCTTGCTCAAAGTCTGTCTAATTCTGGTTAGCAGGTACAAAGGGAATTTTTTGGTGATTGAAATGAAGTTGTTACACTAATACTGTGTTCCCTGGAGCAGTGAGGCTTGATTACCAACACACTTTCTGTTACAGCAGAAATAATATTTTGAGCACTTTGTTTTTATTTCAGATTCGCAAGATAGGCATCATTTCGCTTTTATCACAATTGCGTTCTTGCAGGCTGGACAGGATAGTCAGAATTTAGCTATATTTTTATTCTTTGTCACCAAACTGTAAATGAATTTAACAAAACTAGAAATTGCTGGAAAAGCTCAGCAGGTCTGGCAACATCTGTGGAGAGAAATCTATGAATTTACCTTTTGATTTTAATGAGGCCCCAGCTTCGACCGGGATGACTAGGAGAGGAAAGATACCACTGAGTCCAACCATGACTGAGCCAATCAAAGAGCAGATCCAGGCATCAACACGCTCTCCAGTGAATAGTTCTGACCATGAGCGAAACTCAAACACGTTTTCAGGGCACCATCTGTTGCTGCCAATGGCAGCTTGTGCAGCCGCTGCCTTTCGTGCCAGCTTCTTGGCATTGGCTCTGTGGATATCTGCACTGGCCAGAGGCAGAAACATACTACAAGTGCAAAAAACCACCAGGAGACTCCAGAGTTGCTTCTGTCCCACCATCCTGATCACAGGCTGAGGTGGACCAACACCAGTCCATTCACTGTAAAATAAACAGAGAAATGATTATCTAAGAGGCAGGAGGGAGGTGATCGCTTGCAAATGGAACGCAAACAAGTTTCTTCACACCTTGATTTTATCACCATTTCCTGGAGAGAAGTACCACTTATTTGGGTAGACACACTTTCCAAAGCCCTGCTCAGTAACTGCGGTAAAAGAAAGGCATAATGGCATTTGCCATTCAGAACATTAAGCATCACTGTAACGATGCTTTGGCTCACTGAGGTTGACAACTTGAAACTCTCAATTTTAAAAAGGTGGCATACTTCCAACTATGTTGAGGATAATGTGGGAAGGTGGAATTCAGGATGATCAGCCATGATCCTATTGAATGGAGGAGGATGTTTAATGTGCCAAATGTCCTACTCCAACTTTTGTTTCTTACATAAAAGAATTAACAAACTGTTCAATGTACAAAACAGACACATATTCAACTGATCTTATTCATTCACTGTGTCAATGGGTAGCTATCTATTGATTATCCTTTCATATTACTGCAGTAAAACAAGCCAGGGAGACAGTCATGTGTTGGGAATGTCACTTGTATCCAGGAACTAATGGTCTGGGAACACGGATTCAAATCTCACCATGGGGGCGAGAGAGGGGGGGGCGGGAGAGGGGGGGGCGGGGCGGGAGAGGGGGGCGGCGAGAGAGGGGGGCGGCGAGAGAGGGGGGCGGCGAGAGAGGGGGGCGGCGAGAGAGGGGGGCGGCGAGAGAGGGGGGCGGCGAGAGAGGGGGGCGGCGAGAGAGGGGGGCGGCGAGAGAGGGGGGCGGCGAGAGAGGGGGGCGGCGAGAGAGGGGGGCGGCGAGAGAGGGGGGCGGCGAGAGAGGGGGGCGGCGAGAGAGGGGGGCGGCGAGAGAGGGGGGCGGCGAGAGAGGGGGGCGGCGAGAGAGGGGGGCGGCGAGAGAGGGGGGCGGCGAGAGAGGGGGGCGGCGAGAGAGGGGGGCGGCGAGAGAGGGGGGCGGCGAGAGAGGGGGGCGGCGAGAGAGGGGGGCGGCGAGAGAGGGGGGCGGCGAGAGAGGGGGGCGGCGAGAGAGGGGGGCGGCGAGAGAGGGGGGCGGCGAGAGAGGGGGGCGGCGAGAGAGGGGGGCGGCGAGAGAGGGGGGCGGCGAGAGAGGGGGGCGGCGAGAGAGGGGGGCGGCGAGAGAGGGGGGCGGCGAGAGAGGGGGGCGGCGAGAGAGGGGGGCGGCGAGAGAGGGGGCGGCGAGAGAGGGGGGCGGCGAGAGAGGGGGGGCGGCGAGAGAGGGGGGCGGCGAGAGAGGGGGGCGGCGAGAGAGGGGGGCGGCGAGAGAGGGGGGCGGCGAGAGAGGGGGGCGGCGAGAGAGGGGGGCGGCGAGAGAGGGGGGCGGCGAGAGAGGGGGGCGGCGAGAGAGGGGGGCGGCGAGAGAGGGGGGCGGCGAGAGAGGGGGGCGGCGAGAGAGGGGGGCGGCGAGAGAGGGGGGCGGCGAGAGAGGGGGGCGGCGAGAGAGGGGGGCGGCGAGAGAGGGGGGCGGCGAGAGAGGGGGGCGGCGAGAGAGGGGGGCGGCGAGAGAGGGGGGCGGCGAGAGAGGGGGGCGGCGAGAGAGGGGGGCGGCGAGAGAGGGGGGCGGCGAGAGAGGGGGGCGGCGAGAGAGGGGGGCGGCGAGAGAGGGGGGCGGCGAGAGAGGGGGGCGGCGAGAGAGGGGGGCGGCGAGAGAGGGGGGCGGCGAGAGAGGGGGGCGGCGAGAGAGGGGGGCGGCGAGAGAGGGGGGCGGCGAGAGAGGGGGGCGGCGAGAGAGGGGGGCGGCGAGAGAGGGGGGCGGCGAGAGAGGGGGGCGGCGAGAGAGGGGGGCGGCGAGAGAGGGGGGCGGCGAGAGAGGGGGGCGGCGAGAGAGGGGGGCGGCGAGAGAGGGGGGCGGCGAGAGAGGGGGGCGGCGAGAGAGGGGGGCGGCGAGAGAGGGGGGCGGCGAGAGAGGGGGGCGGCGAGAGAGGGGGGCGGCGAGAGAGGGGGGCGGCGAGAGAGGGGGGCGGCGAGAGAGGGGGGCGGCGAGAGAGGGGGGCGGCGAGAGAGGGGGGCGGCGAGAGAGGGGGGCGGCGAGAGAGGGGGGCGGCGAGAGAGGGGGGCGGCGAGAGAGGGGGGCGGCGAGAGAGGGGGGCGGCGAGAGAGGGGGGCGGCGAGAGAGGGGGGCGGCGAGAGAGGGGGGCGGCGAGAGAGGGGGGCGGCGAGAGAGGGGGGCGGCGAGAGAGGGGGGCGGCGAGAGAGGGGGGCGGCGAGAGAGGGGGGCGGCGAGAGAGGGGGGCGGCGAGAGAGGGGGGCGGCGAGAGAGGGGGGCGGCGAGAGAGGGGGGCGGCGAGAGAGGGGGGCGGCGAGAGAGGGGGGCGGCGAGAGAGGGGGGCGGCGAGAGAGGGGGGCGGCGAGAGAGGGGGGCGGCGAGAGAGGGGGGCGGCGAGAGAGGGGGGCGGCGAGAGAGGGGGGCGGCGAGAGAGGGGGGCGGCGAGAGAGGGGGGCGGCGAGAGAGGGGGGCGGCGAGAGAGGGGGGCGGCGAGAGAGGGGGGCGGCGAGAGAGGGGGGCGGCGAGAGAGGGGGGCGGCGAGAGAGGGGGGCGGCGAGAGAGGGGGGCGGCGAGAGAGGGGGGCGGCGAGAGAGGGGGGCGGCGAGAGAGGGGGGCGGCGAGAGAGGGGGGCGGCGAGAGAGGGGGGCGGCGAGAGAGGGGGGCGGCGAGAGAGGGGGGCGGCGAGAGAGGGGGGCGGCGAGAGAGGGGGGCGGCGAGAGAGGGGGGCGGCGAGAGAGGGGGGCGGCGAGAGAGGGGGGCGGCGAGAGAGGGGGGCGGCGAGAGAGGGGGGCGGCGAGAGAGGGGGGCGGCGAGAGAGGGGGGCGGCGAGAGAGGGGGGCGGCGAGAGAGGGGGGCGGCGAGAGAGGGGGGCGGCGAGAGAGGGGGGCGGCGAGAGAGGGGGGCGGCGAGAGAGGGGGGCGGCGAGAGAGGGGGGCGGCGAGAGAGGGGGGCGGCGAGAGAGGGGGGCGGCGAGAGAGGGGGGCGGCGAGAGAGGGGGGCGGCGAGAGAGGGGGGCGGCGAGAGAGGGGGGCGGCGAGAGAGGGGGGCGGCGAGAGAGGGGGGCGGCGAGAGAGGGGGGCGGCGAGAGAGGGGGGCGGCGAGAGAGGGGGGCGGCGAGAGAGGGGGGCGGCGAGAGAGGGGGGCGGCGAGAGAGGGGGGCGGCGAGAGAGGGGGGCGGCGAGAGAGGGGGGCGGCGAGAGAGGGGGGCGGCGAGAGAGGGGGGCGGCGAGAGAGGGGGGCGGCGAGAGAGGGGGGCGGCGAGAGAGGGGGGCGGCGAGAGAGGGGGGCGGCGAGAGAGGGGGGCGGCGAGAGAGGGGGGCGGCGAGAGAGGGGGGCGGCGAGAGAGGGGGGCGGCGAGAGAGGGGGGCGGCGAGAGAGGGGGGCGGCGAGAGAGGGGGGCGGCGAGAGAGGGGGGCGGCGAGAGAGGGGGGCGGCGAGAGAGGGGGGCGGCGAGAGAGGGGGGCGGCGAGAGAGGGGGGCGGCGAGAGAGGGGGGCGGCGAGAGAGGGGGGCGGCGAGAGAGGGGGGCGGCGAGAGAGGGGGGCGGCGAGAGAGGGGGGCGGCGAGAGAGGGGGGCGGCGAGAGAGGGGGGCGGCGAGAGAGGGGGGCGGCGAGAGAGGGGGGCGGCGAGAGAGGGGGGCGGCGAGAGAGGGGGGCGGCGAGAGAGGGGGGCGGCGAGAGAGGGGGGCGGCGAGAGAGGGGGGCGGCGAGAGAGGGGGGCGGCGAGAGAGGGGGGCGGCGAGAGAGGGGGGCGGCGAGAGAGGGGGGCGGCGAGAGAGGGGGGCGGCGAGAGAGGGGGGCGGCGAGAGAGGGGGGCGGCGAGAGAGGGGGGCGGCGAGAGAGGGGGGCGGCGAGAGAGGGGGGCGGCGAGAGAGGGGGGCGGCGAGAGAGGGGGGCGGCGAGAGAGGGGGGCGGCGAGAGAGGGGGGCGGCGAGAGAGGGGGGCGGCGAGAGAGGGGGGCGGCGAGAGAGGGGGGCGGCGAGAGAGGGGGGCGGCGAGAGAGGGGGGCGGCGAGAGAGGGGGGCGGCGAGAGAGGGGGGCGGCGAGAGAGGGGGGCGGCGAGAGAGGGGGGCGGCGAGAGAGGGGGGCGGCGAGAGAGGGGGGCGGCGAGAGAGGGGGGCGGCGAGAGAGGGGGGCGGCGAGAGAGGGGGGCGGCGAGAGAGGGGGGCGGCGAGAGAGGGGGGCGGCGAGAGAGGGGGGCGGCGAGAGAGGGGGGCGGCGAGAGAGGGGGGCGGCGAGAGAGGGGGGCGGCGAGAGAGGGGGGCGGCGAGAGAGGGGGGCGGCGAGAGAGGGGGGCGGCGAGAGAGGGGGGCGGCGAGAGAGGGGGGCGGCGAGAGAGGGGGGCGGCGAGAGAGGGGGGCGGCGAGAGAGGGGGGCGGCGAGAGAGGGGGGCGGCGAGAGAGGGGGGCGGCGAGAGAGGGGGGCGGCGAGAGAGGGGGGCGGCGAGAGAGGGGGGCGGCGAGAGAGGGGGGCGGCGAGAGAGGGGGGCGGCGAGAGAGGGGGGCGGCGAGAGAGGGGGGCGGCGAGAGAGGGGGGCGGCGAGAGAGGGGGGCGGCGAGAGAGGGGGGCGGCGAGAGAGGGGGGCGGCGAGAGAGGGGGGCGGCGAGAGAGGGGGGCGGCGAGAGAGGGGGGCGGCGAGAGAGGGGGGCGGCGAGAGAGGGGGGCGGCGAGAGAGGGGGGCGGCGAGAGAGGGGGGCGGCGAGAGAGGGGGGCGGCGAGAGAGGGGGGCGGCGAGAGAGGGGGGCGGCGAGAGAGGGGGGCGGCGAGAGAGGGGGGCGGCGAGAGAGGGGGGCGGCGAGAGAGGGGGGCGGCGAGAGAGGGGGGCGGCGAGAGAGGGGGGCGGCGAGAGAGGGGGGCGGCGAGAGAGGGGGGCGGCGAGAGAGGGGGGCGGCGAGAGAGGGGGGCGGCGAGAGAGGGGGGCGGCGAGAGAGGGGGGCGGCGAGAGAGGGGGGCGGCGAGAGAGGGGGGCGGCGAGAGAGGGGGGCGGCGAGAGAGGGGGGCGGCGAGAGAGGGGGGCGGCGAGAGAGGGGGGCGGCGAGAGAGGGGGGCGGCGAGAGAGGGGGGCGGCGAGAGAGGGGGGCGGCGAGAGAGGGGGGGGCGAGAGAGGGGGGGGCGAGAGAGGGGGGGGCGAGAGAGGGGGGGGCGAGAGAGGGGGGGGCGAGAGAGGGGGGGGCGAGAGAGGGGGGGGCGAGAGAGGGGGGGGCGAGAGAGGGGGGGGCGAGAGAGGGGGGGGCGAGAGAGGGGGGGGCGAGAGAGGGGGGGGCGAGAGAGGGGGGGGCGAGAGAGGGGGGGGCGAGAGAGGGGGGGGCGAGAGAGGGGGGGGCGAGAGAGGGGGGGGCGAGAGAGGGGGGGGCGAGAGAGGGGGGGGCGAGAGAGGGGGGGGCGAGAGAGGGGGGGGCGAGAGAGGGGGGGGCGAGAGAGGGGGGGGCGAGAGAGGGGGGGGCGAGAGAGGGGGGGGCGAGAGAGGGGGGGGCGAGAGAGGGGGGGGCGAGAGAGGGGGGGGCGAGAGAGGGGGGGGCGAGAGAGGGGGGGGCGAGAGAGGGGGGGGCGAGAGAGGGGGGGGCGAGAGAGGGGGGGGCGAGAGAGGGGGGGCGAGAGAGGGGGGGCGAGAGAGGGGGGGCGAGAGAGGGGGGGCGAGAGAGGGGGGGCGAGAGAGGGGGGGCGAGAGAGGGGGGGGCGAGAGAGGGGGGGCGAGAGAGGGGGGGGCGAGAGAGGGGGGGGCGAGAGAGGGGGGGGCGAGAGAGGGGGGGGCGAGAGAGGGGGGGGCGAGAGAGGGGGGGGCGAGAGAGGGGGGGGCGAGAGAGGGGGGGGCGAGAGAGGGGGGGGCGAGAGAGGGGGGGGCGAGAGAGGGGGGGGCGAGAGAGGGGGGGGCGAGAGAGGGGGGGGCGAGAGAGGGGGGGGCGAGAGAGGGGGGGGCGAGAGAGGGGGGGGCGAGAGAGGGGGGGGCGAGAGAGGGGGGGGCGAGAGAGGGGGGGGCGAGAGAGGGGGGGGCGAGAGAGGGGGGGGCGAGAGAGGGGGGGGCGAGAGAGGGGGGGGCGAGAGAGGGGGGGGCGAGAGAGGGGGGGGCGAGAGAGGGGGGGGCGAGAGAGGGGGGGGCGAGAGAGGGGGGGGCGAGAGAGGGGGGGGCGAGAGAGGGGGGGGCGAGAGAGGGGGGGGCGAGAGAGGGGGGGGCGAGAGAGGGGGGGGCGAGAGAGGGGGGGGCGAGAGAGGGGGGGGCGAGAGAGGGGGGGGCGAGAGAGGGGGGGGCGAGAGAGGGGGGGGCGAGAGAGGGGGGGGCGAGAGAGGGGGGGGCGAGAGAGGGGGGGGCGAGAGAGGGGGGGGCGAGAGAGGGGGGGGCGAGAGAGGGGGGGGCGAGAGAGGGGGGGGCGAGAGAGGGGGGGGCGAGAGAGGGGGGGGCGAGAGAGGGGGGGGCGAGAGAGGGGGGGGCGAGAGAGGGGGGGGCGAGAGAGGGGGGGGCGAGAGAGGGGGGGGCGAGAGAGGGGGGGGCGAGAGAGGGGGGGGCGAGAGAGGGGGGGGCGAGAGAGGGGGGGGCGAGAGAGGGGGGGGCGAGAGAGGGGGGGGCGAGAGAGGGGGGGGCGAGAGAGGGGGGGGCGAGAGAGGGGGGGGCGAGAGAGGGGGGGGCGAGAGAGGGGGGGGCGAGAGAGGGGGGGGCGAGAGAGGGGGGGGCGAGAGAGGGGGGGGCGAGAGAGGGGGGGGCGAGAGAGGGGGGGGCGAGAGAGGGGGGGGCGAGAGAGGGGGGGGCGAGAGAGGGGGGGGCGAGAGAGGGGGGGGCGAGAGAGGGGGGGGCGAGAGAGGGGGGGGCGAGAGAGGGGGGGGCGAGAGAGGGGGGGGCGAGAGAGGGGGGGGCGAGAGAGGGGGGGGCGAGAGAGGGGGGGGCGAGAGAGGGGGGGGCGAGAGAGGGGGGGGCGAGAGAGGGGGGGGCGAGAGAGGGGGGGGCGAGAGAGGGGGGGGCGAGAGAGGGGGGGGGCGAGAGAGGGGGGGGCGAGAGAGGGGGGGGCGAGAGAGGGGGGGGCGAGAGAGGGGGGGGCGAGAGAGGGGGGGGCGAGAGAGGGGGGGGCGAGAGAGGGGGGGGCAAATTAAAGTATTTGCCTTTTTTTTCCAGGCAGTAACAAAGCAGATGCACATATTTCTGTTTTAATTTCTAACTGTAAAATGGTAATCAAAATGGTGTTAAGGAAAGTCATGTAGTAGTATAATACACCCTACAACAGTACGCCTCCAGTCCAACAAGGATGCACTATTGGAACTGATTCTTCGAAATCAGGCCAGTTGGATCAAATGTTAGTGGAGAACACTTAGGAAACAGTGGCCATTGAATCGGAAGGCTCAGCATGATAGTGGAGAATGGAAAGCAAAGTTAGAAAATGGAAAGCTGAGTTCATTGGAGCAACAACAAAGCTAGACAGTATTGACTGGAACCAGAGTTGACAGGAAAAGCTGTAACTGAACAGTGGGCTTCATTCAAACAGGAGACAATTCAGGTACAGTTGAGGTACTTTGGCTCAAATAGGAAAGGCAGGACAAACAAGTCCAGAGCTCCCTGGATGACAAAGCAGATAGAGATTAAGCAAAAGAAAAAGTGTACTTGAGACAAGTGTCAGGCAGAAAATACAGGTGTAAGCCAAAAGAAAAAGCAAAAGTGCAGAAGGGAGGTGGAAAAGCAAATAAGAGAAGCAAAGAGAAATTATGAGAAAAGACCATCACTTAACATCAAGGGGTATCCCAAAGTTGTCTCTCGGCATATAAATAGTAAAACAGTGGTAAAAGGAGTGGGAGTGATTAGGCACCAGAAAGTGCTTTTGCATATGTAGACAGCACAGAGTCATAGAGATATGCAGCATGGAAATAGACCTTTCTAACTAGTCGATGCCAATCACATATCCTAAATTAATCTAGTCCCATTTGCCAGCACTCGACCTTATCCCACTAAGCCCTTCTTATTCATATACCCATCCAGATGCCTTTTAGATGTTGCAATTGTGCCATCTTCCACCACATCCTCTGGCAGCTCATTCCATACATGTATCACCCTCTGCGTGAACAGGTTGTCCCTTTTAAATCTTTCCCCTCTCACCTTAAGCCTAAGCCCTCTAGTTCTGGACTCCCCCACCTCAAGGAAAAGATCTTGTCAATTTACCCTATCCATGTCCCTCATGATTTTATAAACCTCTATAAAGGTCACCCCTCAGCCTCCAAAGCTCCAGGAAAAATAGCCCCATTCTATTCAGCCTCTCCATATAGCTCAAAGTCTTCCAACACAGGTAACATTCTTGTAATACTTTTCTGAACACTTTCAAGTTTCACAATATCGTTCCTATAGCAGGGAGACCAGAATAGCAGGTACTATTCCAATAGTTGCCTAACCAATGTCCTGTACAGCTGCAATAGGACCTTCTAAATCAATGCACCAACAAATAAAGGTAAGCATTCCAAACATCATCTTCACATGCCTATCTACCTGCGGCTCCACTCACAAGGAGCTATGAACCTGCACTCCAAGGTCTTTGCTCAGCAACACTCCCCAGGACCTTCCCATTCAGTGTACAAGTCCTGATCTATCTTTCCAAAACGCAGCACTTCACATCGATCTAAATTAAACTCCATCTGCTATCTTTGGTCCATTGACCCATCTAATCAAGATCCCGTGGTAATCTGAGGTAACCTTCTTCGCTGTCCACTACACCTCCAATTTTGGTGTCTTCTGCAAACTTATTAACCCCACCTCATACATTGACATCCGAATCATTTATGTAAAATGATGTAAAGCGGTTGACCCAGCACCAATCCTTGTGGCACACCACTGGTCACAGGCCTCCAGTCTAAAAAGCAACCCTCCACCACCACCCTCTGTATCTAAATAGCCAGTCCTCCCTCTATTCCATGTAATCTCATCTTGCTAACCAGTTTCCCATGGGGAATGTTGTCAAATGCCTTACTTAAATCCACATAGATCACGTGTATCACTCTGCGCTCATCAATCCTCTTTGTTACTTCATCAAAACTCAATCAAGTTCGGGAGACACAATTTCCCATGCACAAAGCCATGTTGTCTATTCCTAATCAGTCCTTGCCTTTCTAAACACATAAATCATGCTCCTTAGGATAAGGTATGACTAGGAGTTAAATAAAAATTTTGCAACTATTTTCACCTAGTTTTTACTCTACCTCAGCCATGTGACACAGGAGAAACTTCTTGTCACTAGAATAGTTCAAAATTGAAAAGGAAGAATATTTTAAGTTTACAAGGCACCAGATTTGGATGGGACGCATCTGAAGGATTCTAATGAATGTGAGAACAGCAATTGCAGGAGAACAACAACCTGTCAGTCTTCCCTAGACTCAGCGAGGTGCCAGAAGACTGGAAAATTGTAAACATTACAGCCTTGGTCACAAAAGGTTTAAGGATATGCCCAATTACACGCCAGCCAGTCTTCAGTGGTGGAGAAGCTTTGAGAAACAATTATTCAGGATAAAATTAATCACACGGGAAAAGGTGGGTGGATTAGGAAGAGTCAGTATTGATTTCAAGAGGGGAAAGCTAGTTTAACTTGGCGTTTTCTGAAATAAGAGAACGGCTCAATGAGGCTACTGGCCCTGGTGTAGTATGTTATTTTCCTCATAATCTAAATGTCATACCCTTATATTAAATCTACACCCCTTGGTCACTGATCCCTCCACCAAGGGGAAACTTCTTTCCTACCTATATTCCTTAAAATTTCATATATCTCAATCATGTCCCTTCTCAGTCTCTTCTGCTCAAAGGTATACAACTGCAGTTGTTTCAATCTCTCTTCATAACTAAAACTCAGGCAGCATCCTGGTAAATCTCCTCTGCACTCTATCCAGTGCAATCCAATCTCTCCTATAAATTCCAGAACTGCACATAATATTCCAGCCAGTGTTTTGTTTAGTTCCAGCATAACTTCTCTGCTCTTAAACTCTATGCCTTGGCAAGTATTTCATATACTTTCTCCACCACTTTATCTACCTATGCCGCTACCTTAAGGAACAAGTGCATGTGCACCCCAAGGTCCCTCAGTGCTTCACAAGGACTTACTGTTCATCATGTATTTCTTTGCCTTGTTTGTCTTGTCCAAGCGCTTATCCACATTACCCACCAATTTCTGTATTATCTATAAACTTACTGTTTTTTATTCACTGTGGCACATGGACATCAATAGTAGTATTGCCTGTCCCAAGTTACCCTTGAGAAGGTGTTAGCGAACTGCTTCCTTGAGGAGCTGCAATCCATGTGTTGTACATAGATGCACAATGCCCTTATGGAAGAAATTCTAGGATTTCATTGCAGC
Source organism: Chiloscyllium plagiosum (assembly GCF_037043375.1). Taxonomy (NCBI): domain Eukaryota; kingdom Metazoa; phylum Chordata; class Chondrichthyes; order Orectolobiformes; family Hemiscylliidae; genus Chiloscyllium; species Chiloscyllium plagiosum. The sequence continues at coordinate 78,712,864 of NW_028270156.1, read as the reverse complement.
GACATTGAAGGAATGGCGATATATTTCTAAGTCAGGAGGGTGAGTGCCATGGAGGGAACATGTAGGGGGTGGTGTTCTAATGTACTGCTGCCCTTTTTTTTCTAGATACAAGTGATTAAGCGTTTGGAAGGTACTGTCTAAGAAAGTTTGGCAAATTTCTGAATGCATCTTGTAGATAGTACAGTGCTGCTAATGAGCATCAGTGGAGTTGGGAGTGGACGTTTGTGGATGTGATGCCAAACAAGTGGTCTGCTTTATCTTGAGTGGTGTCACACTTCTTGAGTGTTGTTGGAGCTGCATCCATCAGGCAAGTGGGGAGTATTCCAACACACTCTTGACTTGTGCTTTGCAGATAGTGGACATGCTTTAAGGAGTCAGGTGGTGAGTTAATCACCGAAATATTCCTAGCCTCTGACGTGCTGTTGTTAGCCACTGTTTTATATGGTGAGTTACGTTTCTGCTCAGTGGTAATCCCCAGGATGCTGATAGTGGGGATTCAGCGATGGTAATGCTACTGAATGTCAAGTCATGATGGTTAGATTGTCTCACTGGAGATAGTCATTACCTGGTATTTATGTGACACAAATGTTATTTGCCTTTTATCAGCCCAAGCCTGGATATTGTCCAGGTCTTGTTGCATTTGAACATAGATCTCTTCTGTATTCATTCGGAGGCACACTGAAGATGTTACCTAGTATGGTGACGAAATTCCTGAAAATGAACCTTCCAGCTCAGCGAGCAAACCTACATTCATCTCTTCTGTATCTCAGGAGTCACAAATGTTGCTAAATATTGTGCAATCATCAGTGAACATTCCCTCTTCTGAACTTATGACAGGGAGAAGCTCCCTGAGGAACTCCTGCAGAGATGTCCTGGAACTGAGATAACTGACTTCCCACAGCCACTAGGTGCTATCGGTTCTGAAGGGTCAACAGAGTTGACACATTAACTCAAGTTTTCTCTCCAGAGATGCTGCCAGGTCCGCTAAGTTTCTCCAGCTTCCTTTGTTGTAGATGTACTGAAACTGTTTGATTTGGGATATGCCTGGTTATGAAGCACAGTCTTTAGTGCTATTGATATCGGTGCCACAGCCTTTGAAACATCCAGTGTTTTAAGATACCGCATGGAGAGTGTCAAATTAGCAGAAGATTGAAATTTCTGAGGACCACAAGAGGTGGTTGAGATAGATCATCCATTTGGTACTTCAAGTTGAAGATTCAATTCCTAAAATCCAAAAGAACTCAAGCAGCTGGACCATAAAACTACAGCTAGACTTTATAGCAATCTGACGGTTTAAATTGTCATCACTGATGACCTTTTCTACTTTTTTATTCAAGAATTTATATGCTCCAACTTGTTTTGCTGGAATTTGAACTAGTGTCATCAGATCATCAGTTGAGGAATGTAACAAATATGCTTGGTTGTATTCAGAAATACTGGAGTTTAGACCAGCAACCCAGTCAACATTTTCAGAAGTGACCTCCCCACTTGTGACTTCTTCACAAGATATTATTGCTGGAAGGCAGCATCACACAAAATCTTTCCCAACACCATGCTCTTGCATTCTAAGTGCAATCAACTGTCAAATACAAAAAAAAAGGAGATTTTTTTTGATGAGACAATTCCAAATAGAGGTTTTGCTCCATTGGCTCTAACAACTGCCATTTTGCACAAGGATAAAGATAAACAGATTATTTTAAGCCCAAAACCACAAGCAGACTCACTTCACATGAAGCCATTCAAACTCCAAAACATGGGCATGTTACATAGAACATTACAGTGCAGTACAGGCCCTTCGGCCCTTGATGTTGCGCCAGCCTGTGGAACCAATCTAAAGCCTATCTATCCTACACTATTCCATTTTCATCTATATGTTTATCCAACAACCATTTAAATGCCCTTAAAGTTGACAAATCTACTACTGTTGCAGGCAGTGCCCCTACTAAAGAAACTACCTCTGACATCTGTCCTATATCTATCACCCCTCAATTTAGAGCTATATTGGTCTCACACTAGCCATCATGGTCTGAGAAAAAAAATTCACTGTCCAACCTATCTAACCCTCTGATTATCTTAGATGTCTCATTTAAGTCACTTCTCAACCTTCTTCTCTCTAATGAAAAATCCTCAAGTCCCTCAGCCTTTCCTCATAAGACCTTCCCTCCATACCAGGCAACATCCTAGTAAATCATCTCTTAACCTTTCCAAAACTTCCACATCCTTTCTATAATGTGGTGACCAGAACTGTACGCAATACTCCAAGTGCGGCCATACCAGAGTTTCATACAGCTGCAATATGACCTCTTGGCTCTGAAACTCAATCCCTCTACCAATAAAAGTTAACACACCGTCTGCCTTCTTAACAACCCTATCAACCTGGGTGGCAACTTTCAGGGATCTATGTACATGGACACAGATCTCTCTGCTCATCTACACCATCAAGAATCTTACCAGAAGCCCAGTACTCTGCATTCCTGTTGCTCCTTCCAAAGTGAATCACCTCACACTTTTCTGGAACTATTCCTGTAGACAATGATGACAAAGATCAAAGCCAATGGCTCTACAATCTCCTCTCTGGCTTTCCTGGAGAATCCTAGGATAAATCCCATCTGGCCCAGGAGACATCTATTTTCACACTTTCCAGAATTGTTAATACCTCCTCCTATGAACCTCAATCCTGTTTGGTCTAGAGACTGTATCTCAGTATTCTCCTCAATAACATTGTCTTTTTTCAGTGTGAATACCAATGAAAAATATTTATTTAGCATTTCTCCGATCTCCTCGGACTCTACGCACAACGTCCCATTAGTGCCCTTGATTGGCCCTAATCCTACTCCAGTCATTCTTTTATTCCTGATATACCTATGAAAACTTTAGGGTTTTCCTTGATCCTATCTGCCAATGATTTATGCCTCTCCTGGCTCTTCTTAGGTCTCTCTAAGTCTTTCCTGGCTAACTTGTAACTCTCAAGCGCCCTAACTGAGCCTTCACATCTTATCCTAATATAAGCCACTTTCTTCCTCTTGACATGAGATTCAACTTTCTTAGTAAACCATGGCTCGCTCACTCGATCACTTCATCCCTGCCTGACAGGTACATATTTATCAAGGACACGCAGTAGCTGTTCCTTGGATAAGCTCCACATTTCAACTGTGCCCATCCCAAGCATCATTGCCTTTTACCCCAGTATAACTCTTGCCCTGCGATATATACCTGTCACTTTCCATCACTAAAGTAAACATAACAAAGTAAACAAACATCACTATCACCAAAGTACTTATCCACTTCCAAATCTAACACCTGGCTGAGTTCAATGCCCAGTACCAAATCCAATGTGGTCTCATCCTTTGTTGGCCTGTCTACATAATGTGTCAGGAAACCATCCTGCACACATTGGACAAAAACTGACCCATCTAAAGTACTTGAACTATAATATTCCTCGTCAATATTTGGAAAGTTAAAGACAGCTACCCTGTTGTTTTAAAAAATTCTCAAGGTCAGGTTCGTAGGAGAGTAGTCTGACACAGAACAAACGACCAAGAGGCGAGTCTGCTAGAATATGGGCATTTTATTCCCCGCAGCGTCGCCACAACGGGTCTGGCTTATACTCACTCTACATGTTACCAAAACTGGGAGCCGTCAGTTCTCGTAGAGCGGTTGCCAACAACCCACGCTCGGCAGTTAAACGTAACCCCGGAGCAGACTCACCGAACTGGAGACTTTTCCAGCTGATATACTCTTTTCCAGATATAAACATTCATGTGAACAGCAGAGCAAGGCTAAAAAACACATTCCATTCTGGTTACATACAGATAAGAAGATTCACACGGGACTAAGCAACACCTCCATTCCGGTTAGATTCACACATGTATTGGGACATAATTTTTAACCGTTTCACCACATTCCACTGCTTGGAATTTTACACCACACCTGTCACTCGCACTCCTATCCAGAATCAACTTTGCAATCCTTTCCTTTATATCTCTGGAACTATTCAGAGCCCTATAGAAAACTCCCAACAGGGTGACCTCTGCTTTCCTGTTTCTAACCTCAACACATACTACCTCAGTAGAGGAGTCCCCAAACATCATTTTTGCCACCGTAATACTGTCCTTGACTAACAATGGCACAATTTCCCCTCTTTTATTATCTTCTTTGTTCTTACAGAAAAATCTAAACCCCGAATCTGAAACAACCATTCCTGTCCCTGCTCTATCCATGTGTCCGAAATGGCCACATCGAAGTCCCAGGTACCAACGCATGCTGCAAGATCACCCACCTTATTCTGGATGTTCCTGCCATTGAAATAGACACACTTCAAACCACCTTCCTGCTTGCCACCTTGAAACCATATTTTTGACCTCACTACTCTCAACCTCCCGGACACTGGAACTACAATTGATGTTGCCATCCCCCTGCTCAATTAGTTTAAACCCTCCTGAAGAGCATTAGAAAATTCAACACTCCCCCACCCCACCCCCACTCCAGGATATTGGTACCCCTCGAGTTCAGGTGTAGATCATCCTGTTTGTAGAGGTCCCATCTACCCCAGAATGAGCCCCAAATATCCAGGTATCCGAAACCCTCCCTCCAGCACCATCCCTGTAGCCACATGGTCAACTCCTGTCTCTCCCTATTCCTTGCCTCACAAGCATGTGGCACGGGCAATGAACCAGAGACAACTCTTTGTTCTAGTTCCAAGCTTCCACCCTTGCTCCCTGAATTTCTGCCTTAAAACCCCATCCCCTTTTCCTACCTATGTCATTAGTGCACACGTGGATCATAACTTGGGGCTGTTCCCTCTCCCCCTCAAGGATCCTGAAACCACGACCCGAGACATCACGAACCCGTCACAAATTGTTTTCTCCGACAAAGTGATTTGGAACATTCTGTTGACTCACAATTCTTTTACATTTCTGAAAATTCCTGTCCGGTCCTGCAGCTGTTTGACAGATTAAATCCAATTCCATGATTCATTCAGACACGTTGCCACTGAAATTATTTGCAAGTATTCACCAAAAAACGCCCTCCTTTGATATTCCCCAAGGGTACATATTAATGCAAGCAACACCTCAGAACATTGACATAGCTTTTGGCACACGATTAATAAACAGCAATCCTACCACTAATACCCTCCAAACCAACTTACCTGATCCCACTTTGTGCTCCACTTTACACTGTCTATTTACATATTCTCACAATCCAACTTCTCCCCTGCCCCCACACAAGTCAATTGCCCAGACCAGTCCCTTCACAACCCAGATAGCCCTCCCAAATAATCAGAATTACTCCCCCTTACCCAAATTAACACACCCAGCAACCTACCTACCCCTCCAACATGACCAATCTCCTAGCGTAAGCAGCTCTGCCTCACTAATATAACTACATCCCTCCCCAGCCTGGGGAGGGATGTAGTTATATTAGTGATTGAGATGGCTATGTCCCATCTGGGTCAACACTCCATGGCCAATTCAACTACCTTCCCTGAGCACATGACTATGCCCTGTTTGAATTGAACATCTTCCTTGAACTGACACACCTCCCAATGAACTGACCTGTCAACTGGCTTAACTGCTTCATCAGTGTCCACTGCCCTAACCATTCGTCACTACATATCCACTCCTTAACAGATTTGGATTTTTAAAAGCATAACAGCATACAGCAGCTAATACCATATACAGGGGATGTGCACTGCTCTTTCTTTGATTCTACTGTGTTCAAAGGGCTGATACTCGAGACACTACACAGACAATTTCTGTGTCGGCTAGGACCAGACAACTCTGGTGCGTGGAGTCAGTCAACTCTTTTCACATAGCAGCAATGACTCATAGGTCAATACAGTTTAGGGTTATCTTTTTTTAATTGGATATTTTGAAGCTTTTAAAGACAAAGAAATGAATTGTATCTACGTCAGGGTACCAAAGTACACCATGGCTACTGCGTCTTCCAATTACAGATACCTCAAAATCTGGCACTGGCTGGACAGAGCCATCTGGACTTTTGCCATTTGCTGCAAAGAATGGCATCAATCCCTTTCATTATACTGTCCGCCATTACCACCACATTCCTTCTTCGTTCCCACATCTGGAATGGCTTCCTATGCGATGGTCAGTTCGCTCATCCACCCTACAGCCATAATTCTCATTCAAAGAAGCTGGGAAAACCTCAAACCTGTTGTACAGTTGCTAAGGCTGTGGCTTCTGTCCTTTTGTCTCCTCACTTGTTCACTTACAGTCATACTGTCCTGTCCCTGACCACTGAGAAAATCAGAAGACCATACCATAAAGGGCTGTGACTGCCTCCAGAACAAAGAGTCTAGGTAACTTTCCACCTCCTCGATGTACTGCAGTGTCTGTATTTCAGGCATTTGCTGATGTTCCTGCAATCACAAGCACTGACTGCAGATGTATTTGCCCTGGATCAGGTAGGCATCCAGAAGCTCTCATTATTCTTCAAGTGCAGCACATCACCTGATCTGTCATCCCCATGTTAATTATATCAAATATGAATTAGTAGAAGCTTACACCCCCCAAAAAGGGTTTTAAGCAATTTGTAAACTTTACAAGACTTATGAAATAAGAGGTACAGTTACTCATAATACCAATTACTGTTTTATCTTTTAAATTAAAACAAAGAATTGCAGATGCTGCAAATCTAAAACATGTAAATTGCTGGAGAAACTCAGCAGACTCTGTCTGCATCCATGGAGAGAAAGAGTGAACATTTTGGGTCCAGTGATGCTTCTTCAGAACTGACGGCAGACAGGTAATAGTCATAGAGTCATAAAATATAAAACAGACTCTTCGATCCAATTCTTCTGCGTTGACCGGATATCCCAATCTCACCTAGTCCCATTTGCCAGCATATGGCTCATATCTCTCTAAACCCTTCTTATTCATATACCCATCCAGATGCTTTGTAATGTTGTAGTTGTACCCACCTCCACCACTTCTGCTGTGATTCGTTCCATACATGCATCACCCTTTGCATGAAAAATTGCCCCTCAGGCTCCTTTTAAATCTTTTCCCCTCTCACCTTAAACCTATGCCCTCTAGTTTTGGACTTCCCCATCTGAGGAAAAAGACCTTGATTAATCACCCTATCCACGCTCATGATTTTATAAATCTCTGAGGTCACCCCTCAGTCTCCGACGCTCCAAGGAAAAAAGCCCCAACCTTATTCAGCTTCTCCCTGTAGTTCAAATCCTCCAGTCAAAGCCACATCCTTGTAAATCTTTCCTGCACCCTCTCAAGTTTAACAAGATCCTTCCAATAGAAGGGTGACCAGATTTGTATGCAGTATTTCAGAAGTGGCCTCACCAATGTCCTGTACCACTGCAACATGACATCACAACTTCTATACACAATGTTATGACCATCGAAGGCAAGCATGCCAAATAGCTTCTCAACCACCCTGTCTCCTGATTTTCAGGGCATTATGCACCTGCACCCCTAGGTCTCTTTGTTCAACAACATTTCCCAAGGACTGACCAATCACTGTATAAGTGCTGCCCTGGTTTGCCATACCAAAATTCAACAACTGGACCTCACATTTATCTAAATTAAATTTCACCTGAGATTCCTTACTGCATTGACCCATCTGATCAGGGTCCCGTTGTACTCTGAGATAAACTTCTTCACTGTACACTACACCACCAATCTGCAAACTTATGAACCATATCTCCAATATTCACATCCAAATCATTGATATGAATGGCAAAAAGCGTGGAAGCAGCACTGGTCACAGGTCTGCAGTCCAAAAAACATTCCTCCATCCTCTGTCTCCTATCTTCAGGCCAAATTTGTATCCATTTGGCTAGTTCCCCTGGATCCCATGTAACTCAACGTTACTAACCAGTCTACCATGCAGAACCTTGTCAAATGCTTTACTGAAGTCCATATAGACAACGTCTACTGCTCTGCCTTCATCAATCTTCTTTATTATCTCTTCAAAAAACTCAAAGTTAATGAGGTGTGATTTTCCAAAGCCATGCTGACTATCCCTAATCAGTCCTTGCCTTTCCAAATGCACAGAAATCCTGTCCCTCAGAATCACCTCCAACATTAACACTGACTCACCAATCTATACTTTCCTGGCTTTTCCTTACAGCCTTTCATAACTAATGGCACCACATTAGCCAACTCCCAGTCATGGCACCTCACCCATGGCTATCGATGATACAAACATCTCAGCAAGGGGTCTAGCAATTTCTTCCCTAGCTTCCCACAAAGTTCCTTGAAACACCTGTTCAGGTCCCAGGGATTTAACTACCTTTAGCATTTTAAGACCTCCAGCACCTCCAGTTCGGCAATATATGGACACTTTTCAAGATATCGCTATTTATTTCCCCAAGTACCCTAGCATCCATGTCCTTCTCTGCAGTAAATACTGATGTGAAATACCCATTTAGTATGTCAGCTATCTCCCATGATTCCACACATCGATAACCTTGTTGACATGTAAATAGGCCCTATTTTGTCTCTATTTACTCTTTTACCTCTAATATATTTATAGAATCAAGGAGAGTCCAAAGAGATTTATGACCTCTTTTTGCCCTCCTGACTTCCCTCTTAAGTATACTCCTACTACCCTTATCCTTTTCTCGGGATTCATTCAATCCCGGCTGTTTGTACTTGATAATATGCCTTGTTCTTTTTCTTGACCAGAGCCTCAATTTCTCTGGGCATCCAGTATTTCCTACACCTATCTTCACACTAACTGGATGGGGGTTGGGGGTCTTGCTGCTGCTGTAAGACAATGCTAACAAGGTCATCATCCCTTTTCCACCCATATAGCTTCACTGGACAGTCTCCCAGGAATATCCTAAGTACAGCCATGATGTTCTCACGAACCAAAAATGCCACTCCCCTCCTCTCTTGCCTTCCTTTCTACATTTCTTGTAACATCTGTACCGTGGAATATTAAGCTGCCAGTCCTGCCCATTCCTGGGGCCTTGTTTCTGTGATAGGTATGATATCCTAGGCACATGTTCCCAACCACACCCTAAGTTCATCTACCTAACCCGTCAGGCTTCTTGCATTGAAGTAAATGCAGTTTAATTTATCAGTCTTAACTCGTTCTCTATCAAGCCTTGTCTGCCTTTACTATTCAACTTGCTCTCCTTATCTACAGTAACAGCCTCAGCCTTTTCTCAATATCGCTTTGGTTTCCATTCCTTACTAGTTTAAAGCCTCCCGAGTGACATTAGCAAATGTGCCCACAAGGATGTTGGTCCCTTCCAATTTAAGTGGAACCTATATCTCTTATACAGGTCATTTCTACCCCTGAAGAGATCCCAATGGTCCAAAAATGTGAATGATTGCTTCCCACACCAGCTCCTCAGCCACACATCTGTCTGCTCTATCCTCCTATTCCTACTCTCGCTAGCACATGGCAGTCCAAATATTACTACCCTTGAGGCCCTATTATTTAAATGGCCTACCTGGTTTCCTATATTCTACCTGCAAAACCCCAATCCTTTCCTTACCTATGTCAATGGTACCAACATGACCAATGACCATACTCCCCTTTCAGAATATTCTGCTACCCCCTCCAAGACATCCTTTGCCTTGGCACCAGGGAAGCAAAACACCATCTTCCTGTCTTGCTGACAACTGCAAAAATGCCCATCTATGCCCCAGACTAACAAGTACTCTACTACAATCAATTGCTTGGAACCTGACATACACCTCATTCTAGCAGTACCAGAAACCTGGCTGTCCACCCTATACTCCCAAGAGGCCACCTCCGCTACAGTATCCAAAACAGCATACCTGCTTGAGATGGGTAAAACCACAGGAGTATCCTGCACTACCTGGCTACCTCTCCTACCATTCCTAGTGATCAACCATCTACCTAACTGTATCTGTGGTGTCTCCATCACCCTGAAATTGCCATTCATCACATCCCCTTGCTCTTGTAAACCCTTCACTGCCTCTAACTGCCCCTCCAACTAATCCACACTGTCTGTTAGGATTTGCAACCAAACACACTTCCTGCAGACAAAGTCTCCAGGAATATTCATATTCTTCTTGATCTTCCACATCTGACAGGAAGAGCACATCACCCTACTAAAAACTACTTCTACCCTTTAACAATCTACACACCAGAAATTACTGAAAACCAAATACTGCAATTTAAGCCAAGTGGGTTGTATTAGCACAGTCTTAGTGCTCAAAAACACTGCTCCAGGATAACTTAATAACAATCCTTAATATTAAAAATCAACCAGAGACAAATCACATTATAAACTTTAAATAAATGCCCTGACCTTACTCACTATTAGAGAAATAGTGGCATTTATGCAGAAGGGGCAGGAGAGGGAGCTGGAGGTAAAGGATTAAGCAATAAGTGGACATGGACCCCAAAGAGCAAGACAGTTAGGCAAACTATGTGATGGCTGATGTTAAGCCAGGGAGAAGGAAGAGCTGCCAATGGGGAGCATAAATAGGTGAAAATGGGTTGGCTGTGCTAAAAGCAGCCATGTGATAACAGAGCCTGGGGTGAGTAAAAGACTCAGAAGAAGGTGTTGTGAAGCTAAAATTATTGAACTCAATATTGAACTCCTGAAGCCTGCAGAGTCCCCAAGTGGAAGTTGTTCTTCCAGCTTGTGTTGAGCCTCACTGGAGAACTGCAGCAAGACAGAAATGCTGGCCTGGGAACATGGTGGTGTGTTGAAGTGGCAGGTAACTGGAAGCTCGGGGTCATTCTGCAGACAGGATACAGATGTACCGCAATGCGGCCACCCAGTCTGCGTTTCATATCCCCAGTGCAGAGGAGTCCACAAGGTGAGCAACAACTACAGTAGACTAGATTGAGTGATGTACAGGTAAATTACTACTTAACCTGGATAGTGTATCTGGAGCTTTGGATAGTGAGAGAGGAAATTAACAGGCAGGCGTTACACCTTCTGCAGTTGCCATTGGAAAGCCTTGGGGGTGGAGGAGGAGGGGCCAAGGGTACCCCAGAGGGAATAGTCCTTACCAATGCTGACAAGGGAGGGGAATGTGCATCTGGTGTGGCATCCTGCTGGAGGTGATAGAAATGGCAGATTATGATCCTTTGGATGCAGATCCTGGTCAGGTGAAAAGCGAGGACCAACGCACTCTCTTGGTGTTATGGGAGGGAAAGGGAAGGGGTGAGGGCAGATGTGCAGGAAATGTATTGGACACAGTTGAGGGACCTGTTCAGTGGCAGGAATCCTCGACTGAGGAACAAGGTAGATATTTCTGAGGCCCCCCTTCAGAAGACAGCATTATTAGAACAGACGCAACGGAGGCAGAAAAACTGGAAGAATGGAGTGGAGCCTTTATAGAAATCAGGGCATAAGGTTGTATAATCCAGGCAACTGAGAGAGTTTGTAATAGAATATCGGTGGCCAGCCTTTCCCCAGAAATGGAAACAGATGTCGAGTAAGGAAAGGGAGGAGTCAGAGATTGACCAGCTGAAGATGAGAGAAGGCAGGAAATCGAAAAATTTCTCCTGTTCCAGACGGGAGAGGGAAGCAGCATTTGATGATGTCATCAACATACCAGAGAAAGAATTGTGAAAAAGGACCAGAGGAGAAGTGGAACAAGGAATGTTCCACGTACCTGACAAAGAGACATGCACCACTGTGGCTCATGCAGGTACACAGGACAAAGTGGGGACTGCAGATGCTGGATATCAGAGTCAAAAAGTGTGGCACTGGAAAAGTACAACCAGTCAGGCAGCATCTGAGGAGCAGGACTGTCAACATTTCAAGCATAAACTCTTCATTAGGCATGATAGTGAGGTGGAAATATCACATTCCTGATGAAAAGCTTATGCTCGAAACGTCGAGTTTCCTGCTCCTCGAATGCTGCCTGACCGGCTGTGCTTTTTCAGCACCACACGTTTTGGCCCATGGCAAACATATCTTTGATATCAACAACACTTTTGATAAAGTCCCACATGGGAAACTGACAAGAAAGGAGAGAGCCTATGGGATCCAAGAAAATTTGCTGAGTGGCAGGAAGCTGAGGGTTATTGGTAAGGGGTGTTTTACCAACTGGAAGTATGTGTTCAGTGAGGTCCCACAGGGATCAGCGTTGTGGCTCTTGCAGTTGGTGGGGTAGCATAGTGGCTCAGTGATTAGTACTGCTGTCTCCCAGAGACCTGGGTTTGATTCTACCCTCAGACAACTGTCTGTGTGGAGTTTGCACATTCTCCCACATCTGCGTGGGTTTCCTCTAGATGCTCCGGTTTCCTCCCATAGTCCAAAAATGTGCAGATAAGCTGAATTTGCCATGCTAAATTGCTCATAATATCCAGGGATGTGTAGGTGAGATGGGTTAGCCATGGGTTATGCAGGGTTAAAGATATAGGTTGGGGTGGTGGGTTGTGGAGATGTTCTTTGGAGGGTCGGTGTGGACCCGATGGGCTGAATGGCCTGCTTTCACACTATGATCTAAATGATCGATACCTCCTACATTCAAATTTAAATCAGTAAGTTCACAGATGATACAAAAAATGACAGGATGGTAATTAGTGAGGAGGATAGCCTTAGATTACAGGAAGGTATGGCTGAGCTGGTCAGATGGGCTGAACAACGGCGAATGGGATTCAATCCAGAGAAGTGTGAGGTGATGCACTTGGGGAGGATGAATAAAGCAAGTGAATACATGATGAGCTGTAGGACCCTGGGAAGCACTGAAGATCAGAGGGACTTTGGTGTGCTTACACATTGGTCCCTTAAGGACAGATGGATCAAGTAGTTAAGAAGGTGTATACTTGCCTTTATTAGTTGAAGCACTGAGTTTAATAGAAAGGTGGCGATTCTGGAACTACATAAAATATCAGTTAGGCCAGAGCTAGAATACTGTGTCAGTTCTGGAATCCACATAACTGGATGGATGTGATAGCACTGGAGAAAGTACAGAGAGGCATTACAAGGACGTAGCCTGGGATGTAGGCTTTCAATTATGAAAAGAAATTGGACCGACAAGTTGTTTTCCTTAGAAGAGGAGAGATGGAGAAGGGGACATGATTGAGATGTATAAAGTCATGGGACACATAGGTAGGAGAGATAGGAAGAGATTTTTCCTCTTGATAGAGAGATTAATGACAGATGATATAAATAAAAGGACAGAAAGTTTAGATGTGATGTGAGGATCATAGAGGAATCACAGTGCAGCAAAAAAATTTAGCCCATCAGGTCTGCACTCACCATCCAAACAGTATCCTATCCAGACCCCCAACGTATCCCGGTAACCCTGCATTTAATTTAGCTAAGTCACCCAGCCTGCATATCCCCGGACTCTATGGGGCAATTTAGCATTGCCAATCCATTGCACATCTTTGGAGGAAACCTGAGCACCTGGCAGAAACCGAGGTAGACATGGGGATAACGTACAAACTCCACACATTCACCCAAGGCTGGAATTGAACCCGGGTCCTGGTACTGAGAGGCAGCAGTGCTTACCATTGCACTCTGTGCCACTCCATTTTGGGTGAGGAAAAACATTTTCATCGAGAGGTCAGAGAGTAGTGGGAATCTGGAACTCATTGCCTTTAAGAGTGATAGACACCAAAACCATTATAACATTGAAGAAGTATTTCAATGAACACTTGCAATGCCAAGGCATACAAGACTATGGCCAAGTGCTGTAAAATGGGATTCGCACAGTTAGATGCTTGGTTCTGATCGGCACAACTTACTTGATGGACCAAGGGGCCTTTTTCCGTGTTGTCGATCTCTATAGCTTTGACTCTATAGCGATATTATCCGCCACAGATTCACCTGCACCTCCACCCACATCATCTACTGCATCCGCTGCAGCCGGTGTGGCCTCCTCTATATTGGGGAGACAGGCCGCCTACTTGCGGAGCGATTCAGGGAGCACCTCTGGGCCACCCGGACGAACCAACCCAACCAACCTGTGGCACAGCATTTCAACTCCCCCTCCCACTCCACCGAGGATATGCAGGTCATTGGACTCATCCACCGCCAAACCACAACAACCCGACGGTCGGAGGAGGAGCGTCTTATCTTCCGACTGGGAACCCTCCAACCGCAGGGGATGAACTTGGACTTCACCAGTTTCTTCATCCCCCCTCCCCCCACCTTGTCTCAGCCGGATCCTTCCAGCCCGGCACCGCCTTCCTGACCTGCAGTCTTCTTCTTGACCTCTCCGCCTCCACCCTACTCCGACCTATCACCCTCACCTTGACCTCTTTCCACCTATCACATTTCCAACTCCCCTCCTCCAAGTCCCTCCTCCCTACCTTTTATCTTCTCCTGCTGAACACTCTCTGCTCATTCCTGAAGAAGGGCCTGTGCCCGAAACGTCGAATCTCCTGTTCCCTGGATGCTGCCTGACCTGCTGTGCTGTTCCAGCAATAAAGTTTCAACTTTGATCTCCAGCATCTGCAGACCTCACTTTCTCCTCCAGCTTTGACTCTATCATTACTTGGCTTTTGTCTTACTCAGGCAAAACCTCCCTCACACTGACTGTGCACTCATTTACTAATAGTTCCAAAATAAGTGAGAAAATAGGGCAGCTACCACGTTCTGCAAGATTGAATGGTGTAATTTTTACAGATGCAATTCAAATTGGTGTTCCTATGATTATATATCTTGGGATGAACATTTGAAACAGATGAGAATTCTACACAGCACCTGAAGGTCAATTCAAGCTCCACCTGTGTTGCCAAATGCATGTTCGAACAGCAAAGACTAGACTCAACAGCAACAGTTGTGGATGACTTGCACTCCCTCAGTTCCCTCCAATATAACTATATTGGTGTACGGGTGGATTCTACGGGTGTATATTACAAGCTGGCCTTATCAACAATCTGGGGAGGATATGCAATCTGGGTTTCAGATATAACCTTGTATTTGTACAGTCTGGGGCTCTCAGAAACTCTGAGGGTGTATGTACAATCTGTATTGTATTTCTACAATTGGGGTTGTACAGATGCACAAGCTGGGGATGCATATACCCTCTGGACATTTATACACAATCTGGAGGAACATACTCTATCTGGGATTCTTTTATATATATGGGTGCAGAACCTAGGGGTACTTATAATCTGCAGGTATTTATGATTGTTGGGATATATACACTTGGGGGCAGTGTATACATTTTGGGTTGTATATGTAATCTTTGGTGTCGATGCATTCTTGGGTGTGTACAAAATCTGGAGTTGTATACACAATCTGGGAGGGGTTACATACAACTATCTCCAGGTATATACTCTCTGTGGGATGTAGATGGTCAAAGGTTGTTAACACAATCTGGGGTTGTATCCGCAATCTGAAGGGGTGTACAAAATATGGAGACACATTCAGAAATGGAGAGGTATCTACATCCTGGGAGGTTTTACACAGTGGGGGTTAGGTAACAATCTACATATGTACACACAGAGGTTGTAGGCACAATCTAAACTCTGGGGGGGTATAAACAATCTGGAAAGGTATTTACACGAGGGAATGTATGCACACCTAGGGGTTGTATTCAACATGTTGGAGGTTCCATACACTCCAAAGATGCATCTGCAGTCTGGAGTTGTATCTAAAATCTAAGGTATGTACAGACAATCTGGTGTTGTATCCACATTCCAGTGAGAATACACACTCTTGGGGTGTGCCTACAATTTGGGGATCATATACATTCTGGAGGAGGTACATGCACAACCTGGAGCTGTGTACACACAGAGTTAAATACACATTCTGGGTTATGGACATTCAAGGGCTTTCTACACATTGGAAGCTATGTGCACTCTGGCGTATGTACACACTCTGGAGGTTATATACACAGTCTGGGGGGGTATATACATTAAGGGTTTGAATCCATAATCTGGGGCTGTGTCCATACACTGGTATATGTATACTGGGGTTTATGTACACACTGGAGCTGTGCACACACTCTAGGGGTTATAGTCATTCTGCATGTACTCTCTCAGAGGATGCTGCCTTACCCGCTGTGATTTCCAGCATTTTTTTTCAGTACAGATTCCAGTAATTTGCTCCTGGTGAATGCACAAACTCTGGGGGTTACATACACACTGGATGGAGTATGTACACATTCTGGGGGTTATACCCATTCGCGTACTCCCTGACGGTTACATACACTCTGGGATATTTACACGGGGAGGGGGGGGGGCTATATACACACTGGAGGTGTGAGTACAAATCTCAGCGTTATATACTCTCCGGGTTTGTACACACAGTGGAGGTTATAACCACATTGGAGTCGAGGTGAACGTGAGCAGCCTCGGGCACAGTTTGTGGAGATGCCGTTAACTTTGGGAAAAGTTGATGAGTTTGTGGGCGTCGCGGCGCCCCCAGTCGCGAACTCGGTACGATGGGAGCGGTAATACTCACCACCCCAGGCCACAGCGACACTCGGGTCAAGCCTCAGCGAGAGGACTGTCCCTCCAGGCCAGGGACAGGAGCAGTCACTGCCGCCGCCGTGTCCCCCTCACTCGCCCTGCGAACCCGATCATCCAGCCGCGGCCACGTAGTCAGCGGAGAACGTGAGGCTCGAGCGTGCGCGGACACGCCGGAATGCCCGGGTACGAGCATCAGCCCGCAGCCACGGACGGAGCCGCCCATGCGCAGTACGGCCTCGCCCCATTCCGCTGTGGTCCCGCCCAGCTGGCCGGGCGCGCGCAGCTGATTTCATTTTCTGCTCGAGACGCAACCGTCAACCCTGGGCCCATCCACCAGTGCAGCCTCTCAGTCCCTGACAAATCCCCAGCCACCATCCCCTCAGTCCCTGACAAATCCCCATCCACCATCCCTTCAGACCCGGACAAATCCCCATCCACCATCCCCTCAGACCCGGACAAATCCCCATCCACCATCCCTTCAGACCCGGACAAATCCCCATCCACCATCCCCTCAGACCCTGACAAATCCCCATCCACCATCCCCTCAGACCCTGACAAATCCCCATCCACCATCCTCTCAGACCCTGACAAATCCCCATCCACCATCCCCTCAGACCCTGACAAATCCCCATCCACCATCCCCTCAGACCCTGACAAATCCCCAGCCACCATCCCCTCAGACCTTGACAAATCCCCATCATCCATCCTCTCGGACCCTGACAAATCCCCAGCCACCATCCCCTCAGACCCTGACAAATCCCCAGCCATCATCCTCTCAGACCCTGACAAATCCCCATCATCCATCCTCTCGGACCCTGACAAATCCCCATCCACCAGCGCAGCCTCTCAGTCCCTGACAAATCCCCATCCACCATCCCGTCAGACCCTGACAATCCCCAACCACCATCCCCTCAGACCCTGACAAATCCCCATCCACCATCCCGTCAGACCCTGACAAATCCCCATCCACCAGCGCAGCCTCTCAGACCCTGACAAATCCCCATCCACCAGCGCAGCCTCTCAGTCCCTGACAAATCCCCATCCACCATCCCCTCAGACCCTGACAAATCCCCATCCACCATCCCTTCAGACCCTGACAAATCCCCATCCACCATCCCATCAGACCCTGACAAATCCCCATCCAACATCCTGTCAGACCCTGACAAATCCCCATCCACCATCCCGTCAGACCCTGACAATCCCCAACCACCATCCCCTCAGACCCTGACAAATCCCCATCCACCATCCCGTCAGACCCTGACAAATCCCCATCCACCAGCGCAGCCTCTCAGACCCTGACAAATCCCCATCCACCAGCGCAGCCTCTCAGTCCCTGACAAATCCCCATCCACCATCCCCTCAGACCCTGACAAATCCCCATCCACCATCCCTTCAGACCCTGACAAATCCCCATCCACCATCCCATCAGACCCTGACAAATCCCCATCCAACATCCCGTCAGACCCTGACAAATCCCCATCCACCATCCCGTCAGACCCTGACAATCCCCATCCACCATCCCCTCAGACCCTGACAAATCCCCATCCACCATCCCCTCAGACCCTGACAAATCCCCAGCCACCATCCCCTCAGACCCTGGCAAATCCCCATCCATCATCCTCTCAGACCCTGACAAATCCCCATCATCCATCCTCTCGGACCCTGACAAATCCCCATCCACCAGCGCAGACTCTCAGACCCTGACAAATCCCCATCCACCATCCCCTCAGACCCTGACAAATCCCCATCCACCATCCCCTCAGTCCCTGACAAATCCCCATCCACCAGCGCAGCCTCTCAGACCCTGACAAATCCCCATCCACCATCCCCTCAGACCCTGACAAATCCCCATCCACCATCCTCTCAGACCCTGACAAATCCCCAACCACCAGCGCAGCCTCTCAGACCCTGAGAAATCCCCATCCACCAGCGCAGCCTCTCAGACCCTGACAAATCCCCATTCACCATCCCCTCAGACCCTGACAAATCCCCATCCACCATCCTCGCAGACCCTGACAAATCCCCATCCATCATCCTCTCGGACACTGACAAATCCCCATCCACCAGCGCAGCCTCTCAGATCCTGACAAATCCCCATCCACCATCCCCTCAACCCTTACAAATCCCCATCCACCATCCTCTTGGACCCTGACAAATCCCCATCCACCAGCGCAGCCTCTCAGACCCTGACAAATCCCCATCCACCAGTGCAGCCTCTCAGACCCTGACAAATCCCCATCCACCATCCCCTCAGACCCTGACAAATCCCCATCCACCATCCCGTCAGACCCTGACAAATCCCCATCCACCATCCCCTCACACCCTGACAAATCCCCATCCACCATCCCCTCAGACCCTGACAAATCCCCATCCACCAGCGCAGCCTCTCAGACCCTGACAAATACCCATCCACCAGCGCAGCCTCTCAGCCCCTGACAAATCCCCATCCACCATCCCCTCAGACCCTGACAAAGCCGCATTCACCAGCACAGCCTCTCAGACCCTGACAAATCCCCATCCACCATCCCCTCAGACCCTGACAAAGCCACCATCAACTCAGACCCTGACAAATCCCCAACCACCAGCGCAGCCTCTCAGACCCTGACAAATCCCCATCCACCATCCCCTCAGACCCTGACAAAGCCACCACCACCTCAGACCCTGACAAATCCCCATCCACCAGCGCGGCCTCTCAGACCCTGACAAATCCCCATCCACCAGCGCAGCCTCTCAGACCCTGACAAATCCCCATCCCCTCAGACCCTGACAAAGCCACCATCACCTCAGACCCTGACAAATCCTCATCCACCAGCGCAGCCTCTCAGACCCTGACAAATCCCCATCCACCAGCGCAGCCTCTCAAACCCTGACAAATCCCCATCCACCAGCGCAGCCTCTCAGACCCTGACAAATCCCCATCCACCAGCGCAGCCTCTCAGACCCTGACAAATCCGCATCCACCAGCGCCGCCTCTCAGACCCTGACAAATCCCCATCCACCATCCCCTCAGACCCTGACAAAGCCACCATCACCTCAGACCCTGATAAATCCCCATCCACCAGCGCAGCCTCTCAGACCCTGACAAATCCCCATCCACCAGCGCAGCCTCTCAGACCCTGACAAATCCCCATCCACCATCCCCTCAGACCCTGACAAAGCCACCATCACCTCAGACCCTGACAAATCCTCATCCACCAGCGCAGCCTCTCAGACCCTGACAAATCCCCATCCACCAGCGCAGCCTCTCAAACCCTGACAAATCCCCATCCACCAGCGCAGCCTCTCAGACCCTGACAAATCCCCATCCACCAGCGCAGCCTCTCAGACCCTGACAAATCCCCATCCACCATCCCCTCAGACCCTGACAAATCCCCATCCACCATCCCCTCAGACCCTGACAAATCCTCATCCAGCAGCACAGCCTCTCAGACCCTGACAAATCCCCATCCACCATCCCCTCAGACCCTGACAAATCCACCATCCCCTCGGACCCTGACAAATCCACAATCCCCTCTGACCCTGACAAATCCCCATCCACCAGCGCAGCCTCTCAGACCCTGACAAATCCGCATCCACCAGCGCAGCCTCTCAGACCCTGACAAATCCCCATCCACCATCCCCTCAGACCCTGACAAAGCCACCATCACCTCAGAACCTGACAAATCCCCATCCACCAGCGCAGCCTCTCAGACCCTGACAAATCCCCATCCACCATCCCCTCAGACCCTGACAAAGCCACCATCACCTCAGACCCTGACAAATCCTCATCCACCAGCGCAGCCTCTCAGACCCTGACAAATCCCCATCCACCAGCGCAGCCTCTCAAACCCTGACAAATCCCCATCCACCAGCGCAGCCTCTCAGACCCTGACAAATCCCCATCCACCAGCGCAGCCTCTCAGACCCTGACAAATCCCCATCCACCAGCGCAGCCTCTCAGACCCTGACAAATCCCCATCCACCATCCCCTCAGACCCTGACAAATCCCCATCCACCATCCCCTCAGACCCTGACAAATCCTCATCCAGCAGCACAGCCTCTCAGACCCTGACAAATCCCCATCCACCATCCCCTCAGACCCTGACAAATCCACCATCCCCTCGGACCCTGACAAATCCACCATCCCCTCTGACCCTGACAAATCCCCATCCACCAGGGCAGCCTCTCAGACCCTGACAAATCCCCAACCACCATCCCCTCACACCCTGACAAATCCCCATCCACCATCCCCTCAGACCCTGACAAATCCCCATCTACCATCCCCTCAGACCCTGACAAATCCCCATCCACCATCCCCTCAGACCCCGACAAATCCACCATCCCCTCAGACCCTGACAAATCCCCATCGACCATCCCTCAGACCCTGACAAATCCCCATCCACCATCCCCTCAGACCCTGACAAATCCCCATCCACCATCCCCTCAGACCCTGACAAATCCACTATCCCCTCAGACCCTGACAAATCCCCATCCACCACCGCAGCCTCTCAGACCCTGACAAATACCCATCCACCAGCGCAGCCTCTCAGACCCTGACAAATCCCCATCCACTAGCGCAGCCTCTCAGATCCTGAGTAATCCTCATCCACCACCCCACTCCCTCAGAACTTGACTAAACCCCATCCACCATGCCTCAGCCCTGACTAAACCCCATCCACCATCCCCCCAGACTAAACCTCCACCCTAAAACCCTAACTAAACCACAGACCCTGACTAAACCGCATTTACCACCTCACCCCCAGACCCTGACTAAATCCTATTTGCCACCCCAACCCCAGACCCTGACTAAACCCCATCACCCAGACTCTGACTAAACTCCATCCACTACCCCATCCCCCAGATTCTGACTAAACCCTACCTGATGGAAGGTTTCATGATGGGGAGTAGCTAAAGGGTTGATGAGTAGGAAAGGGTTGATGGTGGGGAGGAAGAGTTGGTGGTGAGAGGGAGGGTTGTTGGGCGTGAAGGTTGAAGGGGGAGATTTATTGGATTTGTGGGCGTTAGTGAATGCTGAATGTTGGCGTTTAAGGGTTGGTGAAAGGGTAAGGAATGATGGCAGGGGTGGAAGAGTTGGTGGTGGGGATGGGTTGGGGGTTGGTGGTGAGGCTGGGGAGTGGATGGAGAATTCGGAGTAGGTATGGTAGGGGGATGAGATTTGGTGGTGAGATGGGGTTAGGGTTGGTGGTGAGTGTGTAAGGGTTGATGGTGGGTGTGTAGGGATTAGTAGTGATGATGAGCTGGAGGTTGCTGGTGAGGTTGGGGAAAAGGTTGATGGAGGAAGGAGAGAAGGTTTGATGGTTAGAGGGGATTAAGGGTTAATGGTGAGATGGGGTAGAGTTCGTGGTGAGGAGAAAAAGTTGGTAGCGATGGCAGCAACATTCACCCATTGCCTGTGAGTGCTATGCAGGGGGATAGTGTGAAGGGATCAGTGTGTGGGTGGAGAGTGAGGACGGAACGGTATGCAGGAGGTGAGAGAAGAAGGTGGTGGGGAGTTAGGTGATGAGAGAAGGAGTGGAGGTAGGTGTTGTGGTCCACATGGTGGTGTCAGAAGCAGGAGGAGATAGTGCAGGTCAGGAAACAGAGAGATGGAAAAGAATGCAGACAGAAGATGTGAGAAAGAGTGGGTGGGAAGAAGTGTGTAAAGTTGAAGCAGGCAAATGAAGTTCAAGGAGAAAGGGAGGTGGTTGGAACAATTGAGGGAGGCAGAGTATGGTGTGAACAGAGGAGAAGGGAAGGGAAAAGAGGAGTGGGAGGAAGAGGGTTTAAGATAATGTGGTCTGGTCACATCTGTATCCCCTTCATCTGTATCACCTTCATCCTCTCCCCCACTCACATCTGTATCCCTTGTACTATTTTGTTATTGTTTCATGGGATATGGGTGTCACTGACTAGGCCAGCATTTATTGGTCATCCCAAATAGCCCTGGAGCAGGTGGTGATGAGTTGCCTTTTTGAACTGCTACAGTACATGAGATGTGAGCAGATCCACAATGCTGTTAGGGATGAAGTTCCAGAATTTTGACCCAGTGACACTGAAGGAATGGTGAGATATTTCCAAGTCAGGATGGTGAGTGATTTGGAAGGGACCTTGCAAATTGCATTCTTATTCTTCTGCTGCCTTTGTCCTACTCGTTAGTAGAGGCTATGCTTTGGAAGATGCATTTGTAGGCATCTTGGTGAGTTACTTTGTTCATTTTATAAGTTGGCGTGAATGTTTGTGGATATGATGCCAATCAACTAAACTGCTTTGCTCTGGATATTATCAAGCTTTTTGAGTGTTATTAGAGCTGCAGTTGTCCAGATAAGTGGGGAGTATTCCATCACACTCTTGATTTGTGCTCTGTAGATAGTGGACAGGCTTTGAGATGCTGGGAGGTGAGTTACTTGCAGTATTTCTAACTTCTGAGCTTTTCTTGTAGCCACAGTATTTAAATGGTGAGTCCAATTCAACTTTTGGTCAATGATAACCCACCAGGATGTTGGTAGTGAGGAATTCAGCAGCAATAATGCCATTGAATATCAAGGGATGATGGCGAGATTGTCACTTGTTGGAGATGGTCATTGCATGGCACTTATTCTTTACCAGTTGTCAGTCTAAACTTGGGTATTGTCCACATCTTGCTGCATTTGGACTTGAACTGCATAAATATCCAAGGAGTTGTGAATGGTGCTGAACATTGCAATCATCAGCAAACATTCTCATTCTGACCTTATGATGGACGGAAGGTCATTGATGAAGCAGCTGAAGATGTCTAGTGCAAGGACACTGTCCTGAGGAAGTCCTGCAAAGATCACTGACCTCCAACAATCACAACATCTTCCTTTGAGCTGGATCTAACTCCAACTACCAGAGAGTTTTCCCCTGACGCACACTGATTCCAGTTTTGCTCACTCCTTTATGCCACACTCGGTCAAATGCAAAGCTGTTGATGTGCCAAGTAACATCAATTTTGAATATCTCCTGGGTTGCAAGCACCAATGGTCAGGAGATCCATTCCTGATCCTGCACACTCTCAATAATCTGAAGTGGTAATTTCATACACATTATTGCCCCTTCACAGGGCCAGTTATGAATGTGAAGTTGTTGGCCTTGTGGTGAAACATTCCATGAATTAATAGATTTTAAAAAAAACTTTTGCCACTGAAATGTCTCCACAGAGACCAGTATCTGTCAACATGTTATCCTTTATTTACATGTGGAGGGTCCTTGACTTTTGTACTGCCTCATTCAGAGCCGGGACTCAGAGTGTTAGGATGTCTGACACGCCTGTTCATTTTTTTTCTTTTTTTTTAACCCCCACACGACCGCTGAACTGCGGTATTCTTTCCCCAGCACCCATGTTGTGTGTGTGCAGGTGTGAGACACAGTGAAAGACACAAGGTGCACAAATCTTTATTCAATTTCCACCACCAGGAAGATAGGAAAACACCCGGGTGGCCAGTGACAAACACTGCCCTTCACATCAAAGGTCAGTGCTGTGTGATCAAAACAGTGAAGGGGAGGGTAGGGACTAAATCAAAATAGAATTGGAGGGGGAAATAATGCACTCCACTCCCTGCGGCGCCCACCTCTCCCTGAACAACTCCAGGGTGTTGGTGGACACCACGTACTCCTTCTCCAAGGATACCCGGGCCCTAACGTAACCGCGGAAGAGGGGCAGGCAGTCGATCCTAACGACCCCCTCCACAGCCCGCTGCCTGGGCCTGTTGATTGCCAGTTTGGCCAGGCCCAGGAGCAGACCCACGAGGAGGTCTTCAGACGTGCCCTCCTTCCTCCGTACCGGGTGCCCAAAGATCAGGAGCGTGGGACTGAAGTGCAACCAAAAGCAGAGGGACATGCCTGTTCATTTTTTTTTATCCCCCACACTACCGCCTAACTGCGGTAGTGCTTATTTTTCCCCAGCACCCATGGTGTGTGTGTGTAGGTGTGAGACACAGTGAGAGACACAAGGTGCACGAATCTTTATTCAAATTCCACCACCAGGAAGATAGGAAAAACATGTCTGTTCATATCTGTCAGCCAGAACTCCCTGATTGGACCTGGTTAACCTGTGATAGCCAGCTAGCTGACCTCATTACAATCATGACAGCCTCCACCAGAACAAAAATGGAAAAGGCTGGAAATATTTGACTGGCCAGTCAGCATACGTGGAGAGAGAGAGAGGGGTTTAGGTTTATTGGCACGTGTACTGAAGTACGGTGTACAGGTAGTTCTTTTATAACGTGATAGTTGCATTCTTGTGGAAACCTGCATTTATAGCAAAAACGCGCTTTAGAAACAGTGCTGAAAGTGTTAAGTGTTGGCACCGTAATCGTGTTATAACCAGCACGCACTTTAAAAGTTAGCACTTTAGAAACAGTCCCCAATTCATCAATTGCGTTACAGCGGATTCGTGTTAATGAAACGCATGTTATAGCAGAACAATCTGTACAAGAATACCATGAAAAATGTACAATGTTGTCACACACAGTGCCATCTTAGGTACAAATTCTTACTATAAGTAGAAAAATAAAGAAATAACGTAAAAAGTTCAGCACTATAGTCTTCTTAGTATAAAAGTAGAAAAATAAAGATATAAAGTTAAGAGGTCAAAAATCACAAGCTGTGTGGGCCTTCTGACATTCCAAGCTGGGCTTTCCTCAAGAGGGCTCGCTCTCCCCTGCGCTAGACATACTTTCACCCACACTGGACTAAGACCTGACCATACTCACCAGTTGCCTTCACTGCTAACTGCCATTGCTGAACCCCATCAGGCATGCTAGTCTTTGGCTCTGACTGGTACTTTGCAACCAACTGTCACTGCTGCCATCTTTCACAACTGACCGCCGCCAATTTTCACCACCGCCATCATCCAGGCTTGTGCTGGGCTCAAGCCACTGCCACACTCCATTGACTTGTTAGCAGTCTCGCTGCAGAGTCCCACTCTGGTTCCACTCCAGATATCAACGAAGTTGCGATGCTGCCGACCATGAAGAGAAAGACGAGAAAAAAAGAGATAATGATCCAGTTTTGCTCGCTCCTTAATGCCATACTCGGTCAAATGCAAAGCTGTTGATGTACCAACATCATAACACACAGAGCTAATGTGTGTTGGGAACCTAAGGAAGCCCTTACTTAAGCATTCAGCTGGTATCAGAAGCATCTTAGTTGTGAGGGTGTGAGATGGGAATGGTGTGAGGAAGGAGCTAGATGAGAGGGTATAGAGCTGTCAGTAAGGGGAGGATGTACAGTGGGAGTAGTGGCAAGGGTGATAGCTGGGAATGTGGATTTCAAAATATAATCAGAACAGCCACGAATGCTGAATGGTGGAGTAAACTTGAGGAACAGAATGGGCAATCTGCTTTTATTTTGTATTTTTATGAAACGAACAAGTTGGTTTATGAGAGACTAAAAGTACTTTGCGATCCTTGACCAAGTTGCAGGTTCTTGTATCCACTCTATCTATCATTTATCAATGTTCCCTCTGAAATATGCTTTCAGCAAGTCAGTCAATGATGAATAAATACATTTAGTCAATAATAGTAAATGAAATTCTGAACTTTCAAATAACTCATACTGTGGAGAAATGCTTATAGTTTCTTTTAGTAAAAATCAATTTTAAAAAAATTTTATTTGAATAAAATCCTCAACGTTATTGTCACTGGCAGAATTCAAAGCAATGTGCCTGGCATTAAGAGTCCATGTAGAGAAAGATGAGAAAAAAAGAGTAATGATCCAGTTTTGCTCGCTCCTTTATGCCATACTCGGTCAAATGCAAGGCTGTTGATGTACCAACATCATAACACACAGAGCTAATGTGCGTTGGGAACCTAAGGAAGCATTGGGAATCTAACCATTGCATAACCTGGGCTGTCAGAGTATCCCTGTACAAAGCCTTAACAAGCTGGGAAAAACAACATTTAAATAAATTTGTTTATGTTGTCTGCTGTTATGGTCTGATTTATTGTAGACTGTGGCAAGTTAATTACTGGGTGGTCTGTATGTGGACCAGTTTTGCTCCCTTTGTAAATGCAATTGTTTTTTTCAACCATTGAAAATACAGCCGTCATACTTAGTCAATGGTGATCTAAAGAGTCAGCCATACATACACCAATTCTGAAATTGAAAAATTTCATCATACCACCTGCATCAGGAACAGTTGTGCATGTGCTGATGGCCACAGTCTGGCTGGGATGCACAGGCACAGCTGTTCCTGCTAAACGTCTAGCTTACAGAAGTTACAGTGAAAAGTTTAAGATGTATCAGGTTTTAAGCAAGTAAAGAGGTAAAAAGGGGAGGGGCAGAAAGAACATTTGGGAAGGTCTGTAATAGGATCAGAGCTAAGAGAGATTAAATGACAAAAAGGATAATGGTGAAAGTTAAAACTTAAATTGCAAAAGTTTTTAAGTTTCTTATGAATAAAGGTAAGAATAGAAAAGCCACAGGATTAGGTGGGGTTCCAACAGAGATTTTAAAACTTGGAAGAGCAGAGTTTGCTCGTCATTTCCTTCAACCGTTCCAGAAAATCTGGGACAAAAATGAAATCGCTGTAGGTGTAAGAGAGGCTGCTGTCACCATCAGGTTCAAATAAGGAGACAAAGTGGACTGTTGAGTCAGAGTCAAGCAAGGATGTGTC
Organism: Chiloscyllium plagiosum; assembly: GCF_037043375.1. Taxonomy (NCBI): domain Eukaryota; kingdom Metazoa; phylum Chordata; class Chondrichthyes; order Orectolobiformes; family Hemiscylliidae; genus Chiloscyllium; species Chiloscyllium plagiosum. The sequence continues at coordinate 78,685,896 of NW_028270156.1, read as the reverse complement.
ATCATCCCCACCCTTTTCTCCATCTTCATTGCCACCATTTTTTATCTTGTCAAAAATAATCTTCACAGTAGTCTGCAGGATAGACAGAAAACTTTTTATTCTTGACCAGTTGAAATCCAAGAAGCAAATAGACAATAGGTGCAGGAGTAGACCATTCTGCCCTTCGAGCCAGCACCACCATTCATTATGATCATGGCTGATCATCCTCAATCAGTATTCTGTTCCTGCCTTATCCCCATAACCCTTGATTCCACTATCCTCAAGAGTTCTGTCCAACTCTTTCTTGAAAGTATCCAGAGACTTGGCCTCCACAGCCTTCTGGGGCAGAGCATTCCACACACTCACCACTCTCTGGGTGAAGAAGTTTCTCCACAACTCTGTTCTAAATGGCCTACCCCTTATTTTTAAACTGTGTCCTCTGGTTCGGGACTCACCCATCAGCGGAAACATGCTTCCTGCCTCCAGAGTGTCCAATCCTTTAATAATCTTATACGTCTCAATCAGATCCCCTCTCAGCCTTCTAAACTCAAGGCTATACAAGCCCAGTTGCTCCAATCTTTTAACGTAAGGTAGTCCCGCCATTCCAGGAATTGACCTTGTGAACCTACGGCTGCACTTCCTCAATAGCCAGAATGTCTTTCCTCAAATTTGGAGTCCAAAACTGCACATAATATTCCAGGTGCGGTCTCACCAGGGCCCTGAACAGCTGCAGAAGAACCTCTTTGCTTCTATACTCAATCCCTCTTGTTATGAAGGCCAGCATGCTTTTAGCTTTCTTACTGCCTGCTGTACCTGAATGCTTGCTTTCACTGACTGATGTACAAGAACACCTAGATCTCGTTGTACTGTCCCTTTACCTAACTTGACTCCATTTAGGTAGTAATCTGCCTTCCTGTTCTTGCCACCAAAGTGGATAACCACACATTTATTCACACACTGCATCTGCCATGCATCTGTCCACTCACCTAGCCTGTCCAGGTCACCCTGTAATATCCTAACATCCTCCTCACATTTCACCCTGCGACCCAGCTTTGTATCATTAGCATATTTGCTAATACTACTTTTATACCATCATCTATATCATTAATGTATATTGTAAAAGGCTGCAGTCCCAGCACTGATCCCTGCGTTACCCCACTGGTCACCGCCTGCAATTCCGAAAGGGAGCCTTTTGTCACTACTCTTTGTTTCCTGTCAGCCAACCAATTTTCAACCCAAGTCAGTATTTTGCCCCCAACACCATGCGCCCTAATTTTGCTCACTAAATGATACTGACCTTGCTTGTGAAACTTCAGGGTGCAGATGACAATGTCATCTCTTCTCTCTCTCTCTCTCGAAAGTGAATCATCAAGCTTTGCTCAATACCTTTGCAGTAGCATGCCAAAGAATTGGTCTCAGCCTCAACTTCAAGAAAACTCAAATCCTTTACCAACCCATTCCCAAGTCAAGTTCCAGTCCAGATCAATGGAGAAATCCTCCTAAATGTGGAATGTTTCTCTTACTTGGGAAGCTACCCCTAATTCAAAGCTGACACCAGTGTGAAGATTCAACATTACATCCAGTCTGTAAGTGCCACCTTCAGACACTTAAGAATGAGAGTTTTCTATGACTAACATTTATGCTGACATCAAAATCCATGTTTGTAAGGCAATCATACTTTTAACTCTTTTCTAAGGCTCTGAAACTCGGACTACCTCAACGAGCTGGAGAAGTACCATCAACGCTGTTTGAGACGGATCCTCTGCATCAGCTGGGAGGACAGACGTACTAACATCTGTGTCCTTGAAGGAGCCAATAGCACAAGCATTGAGGTCATGATCATCTAAAACCAACTGTGTGCTTCAGGTGTCTGAGTTCTAACTGCTAAAGCAAATCATCTTTGTCCAGCTTAAGGAAGGCACTCAAACGAGAGGAGGATAAAAGAAGCATTTCAAAGACTCCTGGAAAGCATCCCTCAAGAAATGCAAAAAAAGATGTAAAGCCTAGGAGGACCTTGTTCAGAAGAAACTGACTTGAAGGAAGCTCTTGTATGAAGGGGCACGATTCTTTGAGAACACCTATTGGTGAAAGGAAGTATAAATCGTTCTGATTAAAGTGCTTTTCATCAGTGCAGATTGGCTATAATGCTATAGTGGATGCTGTTTGGATAATGTATACTTTCTACTGCAACAGGTACAGCAATTTTCTGTAGTGATCTTCTACAGTGCGATTTTCTATAGCAGTTTTCCATAGCGTAATTTTATATAGCGCAAGGTCACAGAGGAATGAAACTTGACACGTTATAGCAGAATGACCTGTACAGAATAGGAACTGGAGAAAGGAATGGTGGCACGGTGGCATAGTGGTTAGCACTGCTGCCTCACAGCACCAGAGACCCAGGTTCAATTCCTGCCTCAGGCGACTGACTGTGTGGAGTTTGCACGTTCTCCCCGTGTCTGCGTGGGTTTCCTCCGGGTGCTCCGGTTTCCTCCCACAGTCCAAAAATGTGCAGGTCAGGTGAATTGGCCACGCTAAATTGCCCGTAGTGTTAGGTAAGGGGTAAATGTAGGGGTATGGGTGGGTTGCGCTTCGGCAGGTCGGTGTAGACTTGTTGGGCCGAAGGGCCTGTTCCACACTGTAATGTAATGTAATGTAATCTGTAAAAAATCTGTAATCTGAATGCCAGTGATTTCAAGGCAAAGGACCAATTCCATCTCCTGGAATCTCCTGAAAAATGTGTGGTTGGAGATATGACTCTAGAATCACATTCATAAGCCATGCCAGGACCCACAGAATTTCCGAAGTCGATAATCATACTCATAAGCAAGCAATTGATAATGATGATGAGTGGTTTCCAGCTGTTGTTTTTGGCTCACTGTTCTGACCATTACCAAAACTACCCAGAATGTGCACAGCAAGTGGTCCACCTAGCTTCTCGTGCATTTTACAGAGTAATTTTGAAACGGGTTTGAACCCATTTGCAATTTTATTTAATCCAGCACTAAAGTCAGCAAGTAGACCGAAGTACATTGAGGGTGTCAGGATCTGTGACTGCAATAAAGGTACGCCGTATGGAAGTTGTACCCTTGTATCTGTTGCCCTCGCCTTTCTAGAAAGTAGGGGTCACAAGTTTGGCAAAGTTAATGTTTAATCTCTCAGATGTTCATGGGATTCAGTAATAATAATGCCAATAAATATCAAGGAGTGATGGTTATCACTCTTATTGGAGATGGTCATTGCCTGGCACTTATGTGGTGCAAATGTTACTTTCCATTTTTCAGCCCAAGCCCGCATATTGTCCAGATCTTGCTGCATTTGAACATGGACTACTTCAGTATCTGATGGTCACGAATGGTGCTGAACACTGTGTAATCATCATGAACACCCCCAACTTCTGACCTTTTGATGGAAGGAAGGTCATTGATGAAGCAGATGAAAATGGTTGACCTTGGCGAACTTCTGCGGCTATGTCCTGGGACTGAGTTAATTGACTTTGAACAACAGCATTTCCTATATACCAGGTATGATGCCAACCAACATGCCCTGATTTCCATTGATTTCAGTTTTGCTTGGGTTCCTTGATGCCACTCTCAATCAAATGAAGCCTTGATATCCAGCGCAGTGACTCTCACCTCACTTCTTACAACCATGTCTGTAATGAGGTCAGGGGCCGTGTGACCCTGGCAAAACCGAACTGGGGATTAATTGGTTGGTTATTGTTGAGTGAGTGCTGCTCAACAGCTCTGTTGATGACACTTTACGTCACTTTGTTGATGTTTGAGGGTAAACTGGTGGGGCGGTAATTGGCTATGTTGGATTTTTCCTGCTTTTTATGCACAGAACAGAAGTGGGCATTGTACTGGAACAGTTTGGCTAGGGACATGGCATGCTGTGGAGACTGCTCTTCAGTAATATTCCTAGAATATTGTCGTGGCTCAAAGCCTTTGCAGTATCCAGTGGATTCAACTTCACTCATTCGTCTGGTACTAAATTATCAGACTACTTATTCAAAATCCAATACTGATCGTGCTGAAAATTCATCAAATTAAATTTTGGAATCTGAAGCATTTATTTTCAGCTCTGCTCCACCTCCGTTCCCTAGCTACCAACTTCACCTCACTCCCTGGCAACAGTCTAAACCAGTCTGCTTGCAATTCTGGTGTCAAACATGATTCCAAGCTAGGTACCAACTACATACCTGCACACAGATTTCCGCCTCCACAACATTGCCAACTGTTTCCCGTCTCCACTCAGCTGTTGCTTAGATTCTCATTCATGCCTGTGTCACCTCTTGACTAGACTAATCCAAAATACTCTTGGCTGCCCTCCCACTGTATCTACTGTAATCTCCCTTCTTTGAACTCCATTATAGCCAAACACTGTTAACCGTGTCCTAACATGCACCAAATCATACAGTCATAGACATGTGCAGCAAGGAAACAGACTATTCAGTCCAACTTGTCCATGCTGATCAAATATCCTAATCTAGTCCAAATGCCAGCACTTGCCCATATCCGTCTAAACTCTTCCTGTTCATATACCCATCCAGATGTCTTTTAAATGTTGTAATTGTACCAGCCTCCACCACCTCTTCTGGCAGCTTATTCCATACACGCACCACGCTCTGTATAAAAAAGTTGCCCCTTAGGTACCTTTTAAATTTTTCCCCTCTCACTCTAAACCTATGCCCTTTAGTTCCGGTGTCCCCCACCCAGGGAAAGACTTTGTTGATTTACACTATCCTTTTCACACATTATGCCAGTGCCCACAGACTTAGGTTGGTCTGTGGAATGTTGAGGAATGTTTTCATTTTAAAGTTTACAGCTGGGTTTTCAAATCACCTCATGGTTATGCCCGTCCATATTTCCATAATCTCCTCGAGCCCCACAACCCTTCAAGATATTTGTGCTCATGTAATTCTAATCTCTTGAGCATCCATGATGTTTATTGTTCTGTCGTTGCCAGCTGTGCCTTCCTTTCATTGTCTCACCTTTGAGCTCTGGAATTCCACCTTTTGACCTCTGCCTCCTCTACCTTATTTTCTCCCCTTGTAACACCTCTCGAAATCCACACCTTTGGCCAAGTTTGAGATTATCTGACCTAATATCGTTTTATGTTTCTGACCATCAGTTTTGTATAATGCTGCTGTGAAGTGTTGTCGCATGTTTTATTTTGTTAATGATGGTCCACAATAAGAAATGAAGTAGGATCAGATGGTGGACAATCTGTGTGGGTAGAATGGAGGAACTGCAAGGGTGATAAAAAACCATAGTTGGAGTTTTGTACAGGGCTCCAAATAGTAGTCAGGAGCTAGGATGCAAGATACACCAGGGGATAGAAAAGATGTGCAGGAAAGGCAAACATACAGTAATGATGGGGGATTTCAAAGTTAAAAAATCACACAACACCAGGTTATAGTCCAACAGGTTTAATTGGAAGCACTAGCTTTCGGAGCTCTGCTCCTTCATCAGGTGGTTGTCATTAAGTGCTTCCAATTAAACCTGTTGGACTATATCCTGGTTTTGTGTGATTTTTAACTTTGGACACACCAGTCCAACACCAGCATATCCAAGTCATGGAGGATTTCAATATGCAGATGGACTGGGAAAATCAGGTTGGTGGTGGATTGCAAGAAAAGGAATTTGTGGAATGTCTGCAAGATGGCTTTTTGGAGCCGCTTGTGGTGGAGCCCACTAGGGGATAGGCAATACTGGATATAATGTGGCAGACTTCATAAGGGAGCTTAAGGTGAAGGAACCCTGAGGAGGCACTGATCAAAATACAATTGAATTTACTCTGCAGTTTGAGAGGGAGAAGATAGAATCAGAGGTAATGGTATTACAGTTGAATAAAGGCAGCTTAGAGGCATGAGGGAGAATCTGGGGTGGAATTAACTGGGGGAGGAGCCTAGCAAGAAAGAGAATGGAACACCACTGGCCTTTTAGTTTCTGGGAGTAATTCAAGACACAGCAGGAATTCATCCCGAGGAAAAAGAGCACAGTACTGGGAGGATGAGGCAACCATGGATGGCTAGGGAAGTCAGGGATAGCAGAAAAGCAAAAGAGAAAGCATATATTGAGGCGAAGGGCAATGGGAAGCCAGAGGATTGGGAAGCTTACAAATACCAACAGAGGGCAACAAAAAAGGTAATAAGGAGAGAAGAGATTAAATATGAAGGTAAGCTAGGCAGTAATATAAAGGAAGACTGTTATAATTTCTTTAAGTATATAAAGAGCAAAAGAAAAGCAAAGGTGGACATTGGGAGAATGACACTGGAGAGATAGTAGTGGGAAACAAAGAAATGGATTGAGGAACTGAATAATTACTTTGCTTCAGTCTTCTTGGTAGAAGACACAAGTAATATCCCAAAAATTCAAGAGAGTGAGGGGGCAGAGCTAAGTATGGTGGTCAAGGAGAAGGTGCTAGAGAAACTGAGTGGCCTGAAGGTGGATAAATCACCTGGACCAGATGGACTACACCCCAAAGTTCTAAGGGAGATAGCTGAAGAGATAACGGAGGCATTAGTGATGATCTTTCAGGATTTGCGAAGATTTGTAGCTAAGGTTGAGGTTTAGGGTGTAGGTTTGCTCACTGAGCTGTAGGTTTGATATCCAGACGTTTCATGACCTGGCTATGTAACATCATCAGTGGCGAGCTCCAAGTGAAGCGAAGCTATTGTCTCCTGCTTTCTATTTATATCTTTCTCCTGGGGTTCCTGGGGTTTGTGGTAATGTCATTTCCATGCAAGGACTGCCACAAACACTACGTAAGACAAACAGGAAGAAAGTTAGCCACCAGGATACACGAACACCAGCTAGCCACAAAAAGACACGACCCTCTCTCCCTTGTAGCCCTATACACAGATGAAAAGAAAATCACCATTTTGACTGGGACAACACATCTATCCTGGGACAGGCTATGCATAGACATGCCAGAGAATTCCTAGAGGCTGGCACTCCAACCACAACGCCATAAACAAACACATAGATCTAGATGTCATCTATCAACCCCTCAGAAAATGAACAGGAAATGACATCACCACAAACCCCAGGAACCTCATCCAGGAGAAAGATATAAATAGAAAGCAGGAGACAACAGCTTTACTTCACTTGGGGTTGCCACTGATGATGTTACCTAGCCAGGTAATGAAACGTCTGGATATTAAACCTACAGCTCAGCAAGCAAACCTACACCCTAAATCTTTCAGGAATTGCGAAAATCAGGGGTCCCAGAGGACTGGAAATTTGCTCATGTGACACCCCTGTTTAAAAAGGAAGTAAGGCAAAAGGTGGAAAATACAGACTGGTTAGCCTAACCTCGGTCGTGGAAACCATTGTGAAGGATTAGATTTCTGAATACTTGAAAGTATATTGTAAAATAGAGCAAAGTCAGCATGGTTTGATCAAGAGGAGGTCATACCTGACAAATCTGCTCAAATTGATTAAGCAAGTAACAAGCAGGTCAGACCAAGGAGAGCCAATGGATATTGTCTACCTGGACTCAAGAAGACCTTTGACAAGGTGCCAGACAAGAGGCTACTGAGTAAGATAAGGGCAAATGGTGCACAGAGGCACTGTGCTAGCATAGATAGAAGCTTGGCTGTCAAGCAGAAAGCAGAGAGTGGGGGTAACAGGATCCTTTTCAGGATGGCAGCCGGTGACTTGATGTTCTGCGAGGCTCAGTTATGGGACCATAACTTTTCACTTTATACATTAACTATAGACGAAGGAACTGAGGGCATTCTGGTTAAGTTTGCAGACATAACAAATATAGATATAGGGACAGGTAACATTGATGAGGCGAGAGGCTGCAGAAGGAATTGGACAGGTTAGGAGATTGGGCAACGAAGTGCCAGATTGAGTACAATGTGGGCAAGTGTGTGGTTGTGCACTTTGGTGGAAAGAATTGAGTCATAGACTATTTTCTAACTGGGGAGAAAATTCAGAAGTTTGAAGTGCGAAGAGACTTAGGAGTTCTAGTCTAGGATTCTCTCAAGGTAAACTTGGAGGTTGAGACAGTAGTTAGAAAGGCAAATGCAATGATGGCATTTATTTTGAGAGGATTTGAATGTAAAAGCAGGATGTACTTCTGAGGCTCTATAAAGTTCTGGTCAGACTACATTTGGATTATTGTGCGCAGTTTTGGGCTGAAAATCTCAGGAACCATGTACTGGCCCTGGAGCATGTTCAGAGGAGGTTCACGTGAAGGGTCCCAAGAATGAAAAATTGAATATATGAGGAACATTTGAGGACTCTGTGTTTATACTGAATGACGTTTAGAAGGATGAGGGGAGATCTAATTGAAACATATAGAATGGCCTGGATAGGGTAGATGTTGGGAAGATGTTTCCATTGGTAGGAGAGATGAGGACCCGATGGCTTAGCCTTAGAGTAAAGGGAAGATGTTTTAAACAGAAATAAGGAGAAAAGTCTTCAGCCAGAGAGTACTGAATCTATGGAATTCATTTCCAAAGAAGGCTGTTGAGGCTAAGTCTTTGAGTATATTTAAGACTGAGATAGATAGGTTCTTGATTATCAAGAGAATCAAGGGGTAAAGGGAGAAAGCGGGAGAGTGGGTTTGAAAAACTTACCAGCCATAATTGAATGGTGGAGCAGATGCAATGGACCAAATGGCCTAATTTCTGCACTAATGTGTTATGGTCTTATGGAATTGCAGTTGTTGTACATGGAGGTTGTGGCAGGAGTGAACTGTAGTGATGGCTTGCTTATCAAGGGGGCTGCTTTGTCTTGGGTGCTATCAAGCTTCTTGAATCCTTTGGAATTGTCTTTGTCCATGCTTGGATCAAGGCTGCAATGAGATCTGGAATTGAGTGATCCTATGGGAACACAAGATGAGCAACAGTGAGCAGGTTTTTGAGCAGTAAGTGCTATTTTCTCAATCTGTTTTTGAAACCTTCCCACACTTTGCTGATGATTGAGAGTGGACAGATGAGACAGTAACTGGCTGGGTTTGTCCAGCACGTTATTAACAGAAAAACCCATACATTCTTGATCTTTTTGTGTTCAATATAATTGCAAGTTTTATCCTTTTGTTCAATATTGTAAATGTTGTGAAAGGCGAATTATGTTAGGAGGAGGTGCTCAATGAGTGAAGCTTTTTTTTAACATGGCAAACATTCCAAAGAGAGAAACGTGATCAAAACTGAGATAGGGTTCTGATGAATTTCTGGTTCCTTTCAATAAATCCATTGAACAAAACAGTAACTATTCCAGTTATACAGGCTGCTGTGCAATCATTTTGTTTCTATAGACTTCAGGATGGTCCAGACTCCATACACAGATCCAAATAGGGCCAGAAGTGATTTATCCAGCAATCCCACACTACAAGGAGCTAGAAAATGTTGAATTCCTGAGCTGCATGAGAGATTAGGCCTGTTCCACAATTAGTATCATAGAATCACTACAGTGTGAAAGTAGCCCATTCGGTGCATTGAATTCACACACTGCACCCCCAAAGAGCATGCCACCCAGACCCCCCAACCTCTGCCCCATAGCCCTGCATTTCCCATGGCTAATCCACCTAACCTGCACATCTTTGGACTGTGGGAGGAAACTGGAGCACCCAGAGGAAACCCACACAGACGTACAAACTCAATATAGCCTGAGGCTGGAAACAAACCCAGGTGCTGTGAGGCAGCAGTCATAGAGCCATAGATATGTACAGCATGGAAACAGACCCTTCGGTCCTACCTGTCCATGCCGACCAGATATTCCAACCCAATCTAGTCCCACCTGCCAGCACCCGGCCCATATCCCCCAAACCCTTCCTATTCATATACCCATCCAAATGCCTCTTAAATGTTGCAATTGTACCAGTCTCCACCACATCCTCTGGCAGCTCATTCCGTACATGTATCACCCTCTGCGTGAAAAAGTTGCCCCTTAGGTCTCTTTTATATCTTTCCCCTCTCACCCTAAATCTATGCCCTCTCGTTCTGGACTCCCTGATCCCAGGAAAAAGACCTTGTCTATTTATCCTATCATGCCCCTCATAATTTTGTAAACCTCTATAAGGTCACCTAACCACTGAGCCACCATGCTGCCACATTTCCAGTCTCGGTACAATTTCCTTACCTTCCAGCAGAAAGGGAGAGAAAAGGATGCAAAGCCTGCTCTCTAGATCTCACTACTTTGTGGAACATTCTCCTCCATGTGTTCACTGGTTTGATTAGATTAGATTACTTACAGTGTGGAAACAGGCCCTTCGGCCCAACAAGTCCACACTGACCCGCCAAAGCACAACCCACCCAGACCCCATTCTCCTACATTTACCCCTTACACCTAACACTACGGGCAATTTAGCTCGGCCAATTCACCTAACCTGCACATTTTTGGACTGTGGGAGGAAACCCACGCAGACACGGGGAGAATGTGCAAACTCCACACAGTCAGTCGCCTGAGGCAGGAATTGAACCCAGGTCTCTGGCGCTAACCACTGTGCCACCGTGCCGCCCACCGTGCGGTTTGGAGATTGTTAATCGGCCTGTTCAGTCACATGATGACCCATGGTAGAAACTCGCAACCCTGAGTAGACATCCATGAGAGCGACTGCAGATAATCACAAAGGTTAGGTTGATGAACCTGATTGAATGAAGAAGCTGAGAGTGATATTATGAACTGATCCTGCACTTTGGGAAGTCTGGCACTATAATGTCAAAGTATTGATATTAGTTTCAATCTAGAAATAATCAAACAGGAAGCCAAATAGAAATCAAGCTTGAATTAGAAAGATCAAAAAATTAGATTTTCACAAGGTTAAAACTGGTTAATTTTTAATAGTTGCAATGAATTTACACTGTTAATATTTTCTGTGTAAAGTAATTGTTTGTGAGGCAAAGGGGCATATCATGGAATTGAAATAGAACAGAACTTAATGCACAGTAACCTTTTGGAAATTTTCAGTGAGATTGTGATCACCAGCTAACAATCACTAGTTTATTGTCAAACTTCCATTTTGTATCTAACTTCACAGAGCAGAACCCGATTAAGCCAATTATAGCAATAGTAGTTTATTTCTCTCAGCTAACAATCACAGCAGCCAGTTTTCTAGCTCAAAGAAAGTGTTAAATCAAGCATATCATTCAAAGTATTTTTATGCACCTGTCTTTGCAGAATGTGATTATGAGATCAACCAAGAGAAAAATCTGGAATGCAGCACTACCTGAAAGGGTTATTCGAGCAGGTTTAATCACAACATTCCAAAAGCAAATTGGATAAAGTGGAAAACTTGTTCAAAAAGCCAACACTTCAACAGTAACTGCTGTCACGTGGAAATGGATGGAGGTGAAGCATTGTCTGAGGTATAAGGATATGGTTGAGCCCAAAGTACGTTGAGGGGGGTGGCTGGGTGTGAGAATCTGGAACTACCTGTCTGTAGCAGAGACAGAAACCCTCATTGTATTTAGAAAATCCTTGGAAGTACAACTGCTCGGCCATAAACTCCAGACTTATGAACTAAGAGTGGGAAAGTTGAATTAGAGTAGCTCAGTGGTGAGCACTGCTGTCTCACTGTGCAAGGGAACCGGGTTCGATTCCTGCCTTGGACAACTGTCTGTGTGGAGTTTGCATATTCTCCCCGTCTCTGCATGGGTTTTCTTCCGGTGCTCCAGTTTCCTCCCACAATTCAAAGATGTGCAGTTTAGGTGAATTGGCCATGCTAAATTGCCTATAGTGTTCAGGGATGTGTAGATTAGGTGCATTAGTCAGGGGTAAATGTAGGGTAGGGGAATGGGTCTGAGTAGGTTACTCTTCGGAGGGCCGGCGTGGACTTGTTGGGTCTAAGGGCTTGTTCCCACACTGTAGGGATTCTATGATTCTATACCATTTTATACCATGGCTGGTGGATATGATGAGCCAATGGCTTCCTCAGGCCCAGTGGAAATTTGGTGTATGTGATCATTGTGTTAAAGGATTTTGAGTGGGCTAATGTTGATCCCTAGTTTTAAATAATCAAGGGAAAGGTCTGTCTCTCGTCAGAATGAGGGAGGAGGGTTTGAGATGAGAATGAGCAGTTGCACACCAGAGAATCATGTCACAATTCAAATCTTTGGTAGGAAGATTTCAAAATGGCCTAATCCAAGTCACAAATTGCAGTCTGTGTGGTTGTAATTGTGATGTGGTGTGCTTCCTCCTCCTTGAGCAGCCTTTGGTATGTTTCACAATTCAAATTTCCTCCAATGATTATCAATTTAGTTCAGACTACTGACTGATCTGATTGTGTGTCAGAGAATCTTAGGCAATGGCTTTTTTCCCTGCACTGCTACCTTCAAAATCCCCCATTGATATATCCTCAGCCTACTTCTTTTCTTCAGCTACGTTCTTTCCCTTAAGTGCTATCATTCACAGAATTAGGATCATCTTTTAAATGTACAGCACTATCTCTTCACTGCCACTCTCAATCTTTCCATCCTTTGTTTTATGAGACTGTTTTGCCTAAAACCTACAGTTGGATAAAATGCAAGCTCGTCCAGTTTAATAGGTGAAGGTTTCAGCCAGTGTTTTCTGCCCCTCACCAATTGTACACTCCATGTCTTTGATTCCATTCTGCTATAACCAGACCCTGGCAATGTACTCCAAGATATTACCATTCTAGATGAGATAGAATAGAATAGACTCACTGCTGTGTGGATACAGGCCATTCGGCCCAACAAGTCTACACTGACCCTCCGGACATTATTAACCACCCAGATCCATTCCCCTACCCTATTATCATATATTTACCCCTGACTAATGCACTTTGACAATACATCCAGGAACATTATGGGCAATTTAGCATGGCTAATTCACCTAACCAGCACATCTTTTGATTCGTGGGAGGAAACCGGAGCCCCCAGAGGAAACCCACGCAGAAGCAAACAGAATTTGCAAACTCCACACAGGCAGTTGCCCAAGTCTGGAATCGAACTTGGGTCCCTGGTGCTGGGAGGCAGCAGTACTAACCACTGAGCCACCGTGCCATGCAGATGACCCCCAAATTTCCAAGCACTTGGGTGAGGAGTTAGGAGGTTACACATCCTCAATCTGGGTGAACGTGGATTGTGTTATTATTTCTTCTTGAATAAATTTACTCTTTTGTCCACAAGCATGCCTGGATTAAGGTTAATTTAAAAAGGTTGCCTCCCATGTGGGTACCTATCTTGCAGCCCAAATGAATATATGTTTGAAAAGGTGCTAGTTAATCCAGGCATGCTTGTGTTAACAAAAGAGTAAATTTATTCAAGAAGAAATAATAACACAATCCACTTTCACCCAGATTAGAAAAGGTTAAAAAAAAAAGTCAGTCTCTGGGTCATATGTGAAGATTAGTTCGTGAAGGTGGCTGGCTGCACTCAGTGCAAGAGAATACTTTATTTGCAAGATGGGGTGATTAGTGCATGGTTCTTTGACTGCAATCTTCATAGCACACTGGCACTCTAATACAGGCTAGTAAACACAAGTACCTCAGCCAATAGTCACTCACGAGAATGTCAGCTCACGAGCACACTTTCTTTCATTAGAGCACAGAAACTGGTTGAACTGGCTTTTACCTCCTGTTCGTATGTACTCAGAAAGGAGAAGGCATAAAACATGCCTCTAACCAGATTGCTGTCTCTTCTCCCATTATGTTCACACTCAAAGATTGTTTCCTGGAGATTACATATCAATTTGTAGTGCGTTTCTCCCTTTTAAATCCACCCTTTCGAAATTTCCTTGACACCTCATCAAGTGTAACATTCCAATGTCTCTCCCTTTCTCCAGAGATCTGTAGAATTTATTGTTGCAGTCATATTTTGGCTGTTTAACCTAAAAACGCTCATTTTGTAATTCATGGTACTTTAGAGTTGTCATCATGACAATTCCCATCCCTGGTTATTGTCTCAGAACCAGAGAGCACACTCTTAACCTCAGTTTCCTAGTCAATTGTGAACTCAGCTTCCAAACCCATTCCTTCTCTTTACACATTACCTCCAGTATGCCCTTAGCTCATCCTTCGTACATGCTCTAGTCAGATAAAACTATTCTATATCCTGAAAAACTATAACTCATCCCAAATTCAACAATTCCTGCTCATCTATTGGCCTCTTATCTGACCTACTTTGTTTCCCTGTAACTTTGTTACACTTCAAATTTAAATTTCCCATCCTTGAGTTTACATAGCTTCACAATCTTGTTCTGTTTTTACATTCTATAAAGAATTATATTACACTTACATCACAGAAATATGCCCCGTGGGCAAGTAGTCTACTCTGAGAGAAAAACATTCTTTCATTTACTCAACCAACATGCTTTTCTATCCTGCTGCATGTCAGATGGTTTCTTTCCCTGCTTCCTTATAAATGCATTTTGTTATTCACCTTAACCTCCCAGCGAAACAATGGATCCTATGTTTTCACGACTCCCTAAGAATTAGAATTAGAATCCCTACAGTGTGGAAACAGGCCCTTCGGCCCAACAAGTCCACACTGACCCTCCGAAGAGTAATCCACCCAGACACATTCCCCTGCATTTACCCCTGACTAATAACCTACCCTATGGGAAATTTAGCATGGCAAATTCACCTAACCTGCACATCTTTGGATTGTAGGAGGAAACCAGCGCATCTGGAGAAAACTCACGCAGGCATGGGGTGAACTCCACACAGATAGTCGCCTGAGGCTGGAATCGAACCGGATCACTGACCACTGTGAGGAAGGATATTTCTTCAAATTACTCATTGGAATATTAATGACTTCAATTTACACTCCTAATTTGGTAAGCCCCACAAGTGGGGACATCTTCCCACCACCAACTCTTTTAATCAGTCCTAAAGACATCACTGGGGCCACCCTATTCTAAAGAACAGTGTTGCAATGGTTTAATTGGTTCTGCTTCTTACTCCCTCTCAGTCCAGGTGAAACCTTTGTCAATCTTCTCTGTCTTTAGTGCTTCTATACATTCTATGACTATTCCTGACTCTGTTCCTTTATCTCACTCCTCACAATTTGTGATTATGCGTTAAAATACTAAGACTCCATGTTCTGGAGAATCTTCCCTAAATCTCTCCTCTTAGAGAGCATCCTCCTTGATTAAGCTTTTGATCCTTCCATGTAGAAGCTCATGCTTTGACTGCATCAATATTTTTGTTTGTACTTCTGTGAAGTGCCTTGAGAAGTCTTTTTACATTAAAGGCACCACATAAATAACAGTTATTGTTATGTACTTCCATTCCTAAGAGAAGATAATTTGTATTTTGTTAGAACTGATGCGTGATGATGATAAGATTGTGATGACTTGTAGAATCCCGCACTCCAACTTTACCTCACCCATACCTGACTGCTGAGCTTGTGTTAATGGCCAAGATTCTGATATGAAGGAAGCTATCAACAGGTTAACTTAAAAGTAGATAAATCTCCAGGTCTGGATGAAATGTATCCCGGGTTGTTGAGTGAGACAAGGGAAGAAACAGCAGGTGCACTTAAAATTTTCAATCCCTCTCTGGTCTCAAGAGAGGTGCTAGAGGACTGGAGGGTAGCCAATGTGATACCATTATTTAAGAAGGGAGCAAGGGATAAACCAGGAAACTACAGGCCGGTCAGTCTAATCGCAGTGGCGGGGAAACTATGAGAAGGCATGGGAAACTGATAGCAAAGGGAAGAACACAGGGAACCAAGGAAATTTGGCAAATTGGATCCACAATTGACTGAGTGTCAGGAAGCAGACGGTAATGACTGAGAGGTGTTGTTCCAACTAGAAGTCTGTGTATAGTGAGGTCCCACAGGGATCTTTCTGTTTTTGGTTTATATAAATGATTTAGACTCAAATATAGGAGGATTAATCAGTAATTTTGCAGACAGTACAAAAATTAGTGGGTTGATAAATAGTAAGGAGGATAGCCTTAGATGTCAAGAGGATGGGCTGACAGAGGCTATTGGAATTCAATTCAGATAAATTTGAAATGATGCACTTGGACAGGGCAAACAAGACCAGGGAATATGTGATGGATGTTAAGACCCTGGGAAACAACGAGGATCAGAAGGACCTTGGTGTGCATGTACACCAGGGTAAAAACAATGACTGCAGATGCTGGAAACCAGATTCTGGATCAGTGGTGCTGGGTACACCAGCTGCTTTACGGTATCAGGACAAGTTGATTATGTGGTTCAGAAGGCATTTAGTATACTCTCCTTTATTAATTGAGGCAGAGAGTTTATAAAATGTTGGTTAGACCACAGGTAGATTATTGTGTGCAGTTCCGGAATCCACATTATAGAAGCGATGTGATAGCACTGGAGAGGGTGCAGAGGAGATTTACCAGGACGTTGCCTGGGTTAGAGATTTTCAGATATGAAGAGAAATTGGACATATTGTGGTTGTTTTCCTTACAGCAGAGGAAATTGAGAAGGGACATGATTGAAATGTATACAACTATGAGTGGCATAAATAGGGTAGACAGAAAGAAAGGACGGATCAATGACCAAGGGACATAGATTTAAAGTAAGAGGCAGAATAGTTAGAGCAGATGTAAGGAAAAGCACTTTCACCCAGAGGTGGTGGGGAGCTGGAACCCACTGCCTGTAAGGGTGCTAGAGGCAGAAACCCTCATAATACTTAAGAAGTATTTGGATGTACACTTGCAATGCTGAGGCATATAAAGCTATAGGCTAAGTGCTGGAAAATGGCATTAGAATAGTTAGGTGTTGTTTTTGATTGACGCAGATGCGATAGGCCAAAGGGGCCTTTTTCTGTGTCTGAGTCCTCTGTGACTATAATGTACACTGGCTGAATGTGGGTCTCCTCCAGCAGCCAAATATCAAAGCAAAATGGAAGATGAATGAATGGGCAGGTGTGAAGCAAATATTGTGATTCAGAGAGCAGTGCACAAATTAAATTTCTTTTAGAAAAATGGTAGATGAGACTGCAAGTTTTAAAATTATTCTAATCAAAATGTCATACATTCTGGTGTATGACTTGGCAAGATTTCTGCTGGGGATAATGTAATGGTCTGATAATATAACTTTCTGATTTTAGATTCTGTGGTCCTCAGGATCAACTGGTCATTCTTTCTGTAATTGAAAGCTTATTGGCCCTGCACAAACTGTATTTTCCTTGTTGTCAAATGCAGTGCCTTGTTTGACCTAAGTATGGATAATACAAATATACGAAATAGAAGCAGACATTCAAGCCTACTTCACCATTTGTTAAGGTCACTGCCAATCTGTTTTTGTGTTCTGAATTCCACATTCCCACCTATGCACGATTATGCTTTATTCCCCTGCTAAGAAGAATGTATCTACCTCTAAAATACAAATCATCAATGACCTTGCTTCTGCTGACTACTTAACAGAAAACTTCAAAGTCCCACATCCCTCTGAGAAAACATATGATTATTTTGGAGTTCAAAAATTCACTTCCTGAAGCAGTGAGAACTCGTGGAAGAGCAGAGAGTTAAAACGGTAAGATTAGCAGGTGAAATGGCTGATAATTATGAGTTGGTCCATAAATCAAAGCTTGGGTTCCAAAATCAATTTCAATCCGTGAGGGATAGAAATTAGGGAAAAGAGAAATCCTCATATGGCAAGGGAAAGGTAGATCTCAGTGAAGATCAGAAGGATAACTTACCACAGAGTAAAAAGGAAACCCTTGAAGGGGAAAGAGCAGTTAAAAAGCTCTGGTGTTTTCACTGCAATAAAGTAGGCCACATGAAATCACAGTGTTGGTGGCTTAGGAAAAGTACTGGGAAGCCAGATGTAGGAAAACAAGATAAGCCAGGAATTTTGTTGGAGTGGCAACGGAAAGCACAGTGGAGGCTAGAAAGCTGCACCAGAATGTACAAAGTGGTCGGAGATTGGTTAAGGAGGAATACTGGAAAAACTCTCAGCTCCAGGAATTCAATTTGTTCTTGCTAATGATATAACTGGTTCGCAGGTAGGAGTGCTGCCTACTGTGTTTAAAAAAGCCAATGGAAACTCAGGCAACTGAACTATTGCAGGACACATATCCTGGGATTTTTCCTAACTGTGTGGTAACGAGGTCACAAAGTCACCAGATGAAACAGGAGAGATCAAAGAGATAAGAAGGATGAAGTGAAATTATCAGAGACCCTGTTTGATCAGATGGTGGAGACAAACCAGGAGCA
Organism: Chiloscyllium plagiosum; assembly: GCF_037043375.1. Classification (NCBI taxonomy): domain Eukaryota; kingdom Metazoa; phylum Chordata; class Chondrichthyes; order Orectolobiformes; family Hemiscylliidae; genus Chiloscyllium; species Chiloscyllium plagiosum. The sequence continues at coordinate 78,667,803 of NW_028270156.1, read as the reverse complement.
GATCAATGAAAAAGCAGACATCTTTAGATCAGATAAATTAACTGGGTTACAGCAGGAAGATGAAAATTTAAAGCAATTGTATCAAAAGACATACACAGAAAAAGAGTCTGAACATATCCCTGAATGTTACTATCTTAAAAATGATGTCTTAATGAGGAAATGGAGACCATCACATATTCAGGCAGATGAGAAATAGGCAGAAGTTCATCAAGTTGTATTGTCAGTGGGTTATATAAAGGAGGTGTGATTGGCACATGAGCTACCACTAGGGAGTCATTTAGGAGTGAAAAAACACAAGCTAACATACAAAACATTTTTACTGGCCTGGATGGCACAAGGAATGTAGTTGAATTTTGCCAGATATGTCATAATGTCAGGTAATTGGAAAACCACAGGCAGTAATAAAACCTGCACGTTTAATACCTATTCCTGCATTTGAGGAACCTTTTGCATGTTGTTGGACCAAATGGCCTGTTTCCACACTGTAGAGATTCTATGATTCTATGGAAGTTTAGAGGATTCTGAATTGGACATTCCTCAAATTAAATTGGCCAATGAGAAAATTGTCAAAAATTAGGATAAATTATTGAGTTACCTTCCAGATGAAAATTGAAATGACCTGAAAGAGTTATTACTATCACATAGGGAGATATGTGGAAATAAGGTGGGATATACTAACCTAATTATGCATGATGTGCATATAGGCGATGCTGTTTCGATTAAGCAACATCCTTATCAGCATAACCCTGATAAGAGATTCAAAAGGAGGTTGAACACATGCTCCAAGATGACACAATCAAAGTGAGTTACAGTGACTGGACCTTACCCATAGTAATGATGCCAAAACCATACAGTACCGAACGATTATGTGTGGACTATTGCAAAGTCAAAGCAGTTACAAAGACTGGTACATGTTCAATTCCGTGTTTGGAAGACTGTGTTGAGAAGTTGGGATAAGCAACTTATATTTCTAAGTTGGACTTGCTCAGAGGATACTGGCAGGTACCTTTGTCAGAAAAAGTGAAGACAATTTTGGCATTCGTAGTGCCGAATAGGCTGTATCAGTTTAAAGTCATGTCATTTGGTATGAAAAATGTGCCAGCCACATTTCAGAGACTAACCAATAAGGTCATTGCTGGATTACCGAATTGTGTCATATATATTGATGACTTGGTGATTTTTCTTCACACTTTGAAGAAACATTCACAACATTTATCAGACTTGTTCCATTGACTTCGGAAAGCAGACTTGGTGATAAACCTGACTGAAAGTGAATTTACCAAAGACCAGGTCACCTTCCTGGGAACTGTTATTGGACATGGACAAATGGCCCCACAGGATACAAAAACAAAGGTAATTAAGGAGTTGCCCATACCATTGACAAAAAGAGCAGTTCCTGGGATTGAGTGGATTTTATTAAAAATTCGTTTTAGCAGTGTGACTGCTCCTCTCACTGAATTGCTAAAGAAAGGCAAGAAGTTTCGGTGGACAGCGGACTGTCAGAAGGTATTTGACAGAATGAAAGCTGTGTTAACCACTGTCCCACCTAATTAAGCAAAGCCATTCCTCCGGGTGCTCCGGTTTCCTCCCACAGTCCAAAGATGTGCAGGTTAGGTGAATTGGCCATGCTAAATTGCCCATAGTGTTAGGTGCAGGGGTATATGTAGGGGAATGAGTCTGGGTGGGTGCGCTTCGGCGGGTCGGTGTGGACTTGTTGGGCCGAAGGGCCTGTTTCCATACTGTAAGTAATCTAATCTAATGACTATTGATACAAGTGATGTGTGTGTTGGTGCTGTTCCCTGGCAGGAAGATAGAAAAACCTGTTGGGTATATTTTCCAGGAAATTGAATCAGCAGAAATATTTGACAGTTGGGAAAGAGACTTTGAGCTTAGTGTTGGTGTTACAGCATTTCAATGTTTATGTTATCAGTAACATGTCTGAGACAATCATGTATACTGACCATAACCCATTGAAGTTTATGGAGAAATTTAAGGACAAAAATGCCAGACTGTTTAGATGGAGCTTGTTGTTATAGCCATTCAATTGTGTATGTGGCAGGATGAGAAAATGTGATTGCCGAAGCATTGTCGAGACTTGAATGAGAAACGAAGGCGTTCAGTAGCGGGAATAAAACAGACTGAAACAAAATGTAGTTGTGCATATTTATATGACTATTGTCAATGTAATGTATATGGCTGTTGTGGTGTACTAACAATTTAAGATTAAGGGGTTTTAAAATGAAGCCATGTTAGGATATTGATGGTTCATTTTTTTTAAAGGGGGAGGTGTGATAAGGCTGCTCCTTTAACAAGGTTATGGTATCCTTGGTTTTTATTTTCAGGAGGTCGTAAAGACACAGGTTCCAAAAAATCTGGATTAGATAGGTTTTAGGGCCAATTTGATTATAGCTAACAGATACTGCCTCAGTAAAAAGGCTTTTAAGTTTTTAAAAATAACACTTGTACAATGAAAGGAGAGTGGGCAGTTCTCCCTGTTCTGCTTTTCTCTGGTTTGATTTGGTTTTGCCAGTCTGGCTATTCACTGAAAGCAGTCAGAGTGTTTTGAGGCTGCTGATCCAAGAAACAGCTACACGGAAAAGGGTGTGCCATGCTGCCATCTGTCTCTCTACTGTAAGACCCTGTGTTTGATTTTACCTATTCTGCCAAGGGGTGTTTATGGGGATTGTTGCTAGTATTGGGAACAGCATTCTTAAATTGGTATAATCTGTTGGGTTTTCGGATAGGTTATTATTTACTCTGTTCTCTTTTGATTGTGTTTCATTCAGTGATCTTGTAAATAAGTTCTGTTTTGTTTAAAATTAAGTGGTTTGACCAGCTGCATCTCTTCTGGAATATCCACTCTATACCTGCTTAAAAAAAAACTAGCAAAGTTAGAGTTGGGGTCCCTTCCTGAAATGTATTGAGCAGGTCTGGCCTGGTCCATAACAGGAGCAAACCTTTTAGCAGCGAGTTGAGGAGAAATTTCATTATCCAGTGAGTGGTGAGCCTGTGGAATTCAATATCACAAAGTGGTTGGGGCCAAAACATTGTCTTTTTAAGAAGGATATAGATATAGCTCTTCTGGCTAAAGGGATTAAGGGTTATGGGGGAGGTTGAGATTAGGATATTGAGCTTGATGATCAGCCATGATTGTATTAAATGGCAGAACAGGTTGAGAGGTTAAGTGGCTCCTATCTTTGATGTTGCTATTCTCTGTAAGCAATTTAATGAACCTCCTTTGAGCCTCCTGCAATGCATTTACATCCTTCCTTAAATAAGGAAACTAAAACTGCACACAGTCTTCAAGTTGTAGTCTCACCAGTGTCCTGTATAACTGAAGCACATCCTTCCTTTTATATCTAATTCCTCTTGTAATATAAAGGATGGCATCCTATTAGCCTTCTACATTACATGCTGTGCTTATATTTAAATGTTTGTGACTGATGCACCTGAACACCTAAATCTCTCTGCACTTTGGATTTCTGCAGTCTTTCTCATTTTAAGTAGTATGCTGCTTTATCAGTTTTCCTGCCAAAGTGAAGATCTTCACATTTTCCCACATTATTCTCCATCTGCCAATTTTTTGCCCACACACTCAACATATCTATATCCACATGCAAGCACCTTATGTCCTCTTCACAACATAATTTACTACCTATTTTGAGGTTGCATGTAAATTTAGCTACCATGCCTTTGTTGCCTTCCTTCAAATCATTGATATAAATTGTGAAGAGTCGTAGGCACAGCACAGACCCCTAAATTTGTTATATCCTGCCAAATCAGGATGATGGTTCATCTCAAAAAGCAGAGAATTGCAAGATTTAATTGAACTTATTGAAGGACTTTTATTCTAAATAAATAAAATTTACTTCTTGGCTTCTGCAGATTTGTGTGAAATTGTATGAAATTGTGCAAAATAACAACGATACGCCCTCAATCACAGCTTCTTCTGCATATCCACCAGCCGGGGCTCATGATTGGAATTCTGTCTCAAGCCTTAAGGTGTTATAATGTTATTAACTACCAATGAACAGGCTCTTTACAGCTGACAGCAAAACCAACGTTATCTCGGTCAATTCTTAGCTAAGGCTAAATCAACTTGAATGAGCTCAGCTTGCAACCGTAGCAAATCTGGCAGCTCCCCTTAGCTCTGCAATTGGCTGTATGAGACCTGTGCAAATGTCTGATAAGAATGGTACACTCTGGTTCTTCGTGTACAGTGATTTAAAGCTGGGAAATATCAGTCTTGGTTAAAGCTCCTGTAGAGAGCCGAATGGGAACAAAACTCAGGAGATAGGCAGGATTCAGGCAGCTGGCAGACTTTTATTTAAACAGAAACAGGTTGATGCAGGGAGAAGGCCGAAGGATCTTCCCCGAATCTGGTCTCGATGTGAGAAAGCAAACTTTTCTTTCATCTTTGGCTCAGATTGGAAGAGAGAGATCAATGACATAGTCTGATTTTTGCAGGAAAGTACATTTTTAATATATTTTGTATTATGATGATCACACACAATGTGGTTACTGTCCTTCCCCCTTAATTGCATACACCCTATACAGATAACCGCAGGGTCCCATGATTTCATGGCATTTACCAGCCATTGTAATCGCCAGGCCTTGGGATCTTTCTATGCATTCTATTCAATCGCATTCCAAAGTTATTGGCTATACTCCTTCAGATCTGTCTCAGGCATGCTTATCTGTAAGGACAGTTTGAATTCTGCTGTTCATTGTACAGGTTGTTCTGGCACAGTGCACATTTCACCAATGCAGAATGGCTATAACATTAATAATAAATTATGGACATTTTATGGATCACGCAAACTTTGTACTGAAGGGGTATAGCGATTTTCTACAGCATGATTTTCTATTGCAGTTTTCCATTGTGCAAGGTTGCAGAGGAATGCAATTGTTGCATTTTGCCAGAATGCACTGTATTCCATGTGCTGCCTTTATCAAATTGAGATATTCCTCTTATATTTCCCACTGTCTTAATTATGTATGTAAAAATACAAAAGACAGTTAGTTTTAACTACTTGCTATAAGATCTGTAATATTGATTTTTGTTATAAAAGTTAGTTATAAAGTGTAAAGTTATACAGCTATTTCCACTGTTAGCACTTTGTAATTAATGGGCTGTGAACAATCTATTTTGTTCAGGGCATAAGAGAGGGTGTTTCTTGAGGCTAATTAACTTTCACATCTGTATTCCCCTAATGCTTTGGTTATGTATATTTATCTTGTTATATTGAAAACAACTTCTATGATTATTTGAAGAACCTTTAACTAGAACCAATTTCTTAATATTGCAAGTAACTTTAAAGAAACAACAATTTACTACAAAATCAGTGTAGTAGGATGATAGTGGGGGCGGCATGGTGGCTCAGTAGTTAGCACACAGGGACCCGGGTTCGATTACAGACTCGGGCAACTGTCTGTGTGGAGTTTGCACATTCTCCTGTGTCTACGTGGGTTTCTTCCGGGTACTCCAGTTTCCTCCCACAATCCAAAGATGTGCAGGTTAGGGTGGATTGACCATGCTAAATTGCCCATGGTGTTTGGGGATGTGTAGGTGAGGTGGATTAGTCAGGGGTAAATGTACAGGAATGGGTTTGAGTGGGGTACTCTTCATAGGGTCAGTGCGGACCTGTTGGGCTGAAGGGCCTGTTACCACACTGTAGGGATTCTATGATTCTCTAACTTTGGCTCTTGTCAGTGCAGCTGCTTAGAAAGTTAACCTGGCAAGTTCATGTGCTAAGACTCACACCTGGTGTTATTCATTTACTGGGACAACCATCCTTTCATTAATGAAGCTGGGATCAGTCATTTGTCTATCTTTAGGCATCCTTTTATCAAAACTGAGTCAGATGGTTGCTGCACAAGGTTCCTTCACTGGTCTTGGAGTAGTTCTGTTCAAATGTACCATTGTGTTTCACTTAAAGGCTAGAACAAGCTGTTTGTCCTGTTTATCTCTTTTCAACCATTTTGTGTCTTAATGCTGGGACTGGCTGTCTCATTTTATTTAATCCTTGTCGGCCATTTTGTCTCTTTCAGACATCAGCCATTTTGGTATGAGCAGATAAAGGCCACCCCTACAGCTAACCCCTTGTTAAACAGTCCTGTTATACCATTCAGGACAATGGACCTGTATTCGGATTCACAAATATAGTACTTCGATAAAAAGATGAATAACCAGATGCGAGAAACAAAGTAGAAACCTCTGACCTATATGTCAATTTACTCTGACTTCCACACCCTTAGCAAGAATTAGTTTTGAAATTCGTAGACTCATAGACATTTACAGCACTGAAAGAGACCATTAAGTCATCAACAGTCAACAAAGATCCGATTATACTTATCCCATTTTCAAACTCTCGGCTCATAACCCTGGAACATATGGCAATGCAAGTGCACACCTAAATATTGTTTAAATATCTTGATAGTTTCTGACACGACTTTTCTTTCAGGCAATGGCTTTCAGACTCCTGCTACCTCCTGACTTGAAACCATGTCTCAACTCTCCTCCTAGCCCTCTACTTCTTATCTTAAATCTATGCGCTTGGTTATTGACCCTTCTACTAATGGAAAAAGTGCCTTCCTATGCACCCTGTCTCATAATCTTATACAGATCCCTACCTGGTCACTTCTCAACCTTCACTGCTCCAAGGAAAATAATCCTAGTTTATCCAATCTTTCATTTTAGCTCAGATCCACCAGTCCAGGCAGTATCATGGTAAATCTTCCCTGCACCTTCTCAAATGCAATAATACCCATCGTGTAATGTGGTGGCCAGGACTGCACACACTACTCACATTGTGGCGCAACTAGTGTTTTATACTTTTCAAGCATAACCTCCCTGCTTTGTATTCTGTACCTCAGTTCATAGGGCAAATCAAATCCTTAATTTCCTTACTGATTAAAAATTTGTCTCTCTCAGCCTTAAATATGCTCAACAACCCAGCCTGTACAATAAGAATTCCTATATTCTGTACCCTTTGAGAGAAATTCCTCCTCATCTCTGTTTTAAATGGGCGACCCTTCCTATAAGATTAAGCCCTCTGGTCCTAGACTCTCCCACAAAGGAAAGTATTCCACCTGGATGTCAGTGCCCGGTGGTGTCCCGCAGGGATCTATCTTGCGCCTTTTCTCTTTGTAGTTTTTATAAATGACTTGGATGAAGAATTGGAAGGTTGGGTTAGTAAGTTTGCCAATGACACAAAGGTTGGTGGTGTTGTAGATGGTATCGAGGGCTGTTGCAGGCTACAACAAGACATTGACAGGATGTCTGCACATGTCTGCTGGGCTGAGAAGTGGCAGATGACGTTCAGCCTGGATAAAAGTGAAGTGATTCATTTTGGAAGGTTGAATTTGAATACTGATTATAGGGTTAAAGACAGGATTCTTGGCAGTGTGGAGGAATAGCGGGATCTTGGGGTTCACATACATAGATCTTACAAAGTTGCCACCAAAGTTGATAGGGTTGTTAAGAAGGCATGTGGTGCTTTGACCTTCATTAAAAGGGGGTTTGAGTTTAAGAGCTGCAAGGTTTTGCTGCAGCTCCATAAAACCATGGTTAGACCACACTTGGAGTATTGTGTCCAGTTCTGCTTCCCTCAATATGGGAAGGATTTAGATGCTTTAGAGAGCGTGCAGAGGAGATTAACCAGGATGCTGCCTGGATTGGAAGGAATGTCTAATGAAGAGACATTGAGTGAGCTGGGCTTTTCACACTGGAGAGAAGAAGGAAGAGAAGTGACTTGATAGAGGTTTACAAGGTAATGACAGGCATAGATAGAGCAGATAGTCAGAGACTTTTCCCCAGGGCAGAAATGGCTCTCATGAGGGATTACAATTTTAAAGTGATTGGAGGAGGCATAGGAGAGATGTCAGAGATAGGTTCTTTACACAGAGAGTGGTGGGTGCATGGAATGCACTGCCAGTGGTGGTAGTAGAGTCAGAGACATTAGGGACATTTAAGCGACTGCTGGACAAGCACATGGACGACAGTAAATTGAGGAGTGTGTAGGTTAGATTGACCTTAGATTAAGATAAATGCTCGGCACAACATCGTGGGCCAAAGGGCCTATACTGTGATGTACTGTTCTATGTTGTATGTTCTGATTTCTCAGTACAATATTTATGAGTGTAAGAACATTCCCTTCATCTTCACTGTCTTCTTCTGATATCTCCTTTGCCTGGAAAGTTTCCAGGTCAATGATTGGATTGTAGTGAGGGGATGGAAGACAAGGTGGGGAGAAAGTAAGAATTGTGTGCTTAGACTTTCTGTAGCCTCTCAGGCAGCAGTGCCTGAGAGAAGGAGCATTCCATACACAGAAACATTTCATTGCTTCAGCTGAAAATGGCCACATCTCATTGATGTACTACCAGTCATCTCTTTCATCTGGGGGATAAACTATACAGTTGTGCTTGCTCCTGTCCAGCTGTTTGCTGTCGCTTATTGTTTTGTGCTACATTCTCCTGCAAGAAAATTGGAAATGTATCAATCAGTATTATTCACCATGCAATTATACTAGAATAATTCATCATGGAACTAATCAGAGAAATTATTACTAGTTCTAAAGAAGGATCATTGCTTTCTCTGCACAGCCAGACCTGCTGAGTTTCTCTCTACTTCTGTTTTTGTTTCAGAGAAATAACCACATTTGGTTTCTGTTATGAGAGTGAGTTAATGAGGAATTTTATAGTAAGAAATTGCCTGAGAAAGAGTAATTATAATATGTTGGAATTTCACGTGGATTTTGAGAGTGACGGGGAGAGGCTTGATACTAGAGTACTAAATTTAAATGAAATCTGTTCCATATGTATGAGAGCAAATTTATTTAGAATTTAATTTAATCCTGTGTTGGCTGAATTAGCATGGTCAACATTGAAAGCAATAGTTTGTAAATCTCAATAAAAAGACATTCCACTGAAGAATAAAATCAATAAAAAAAAGTGGTCCATTTGTGACTCAATTAAGATCTTCAGGACAATATGAAATTATCATCTATCATCTGTCATTGAGTCATCTAGACTTGAAATGTTAGCTTGCTGTCTCTCTATGGGTGCTGCCTGACCCGCTGTGATTTCCAACACTTTTTGTTTTCGGTACAGATTCCAGAATCTGCAGTAATTTGCTCCTACTATGAAATTATCATTTGCAGCTGCAAATGACCAAAATATTGATTAAGCATGAAAAGCTTCTATAGGTATGTAAAAAAAAAGCAAATACCAAAAGTAAGAAAAGGTCCTTTTAAAGGCTTAGAACCAAATTATAACAGAATAAAGAAATGGTAGTACCACTAATTTATTTTTAATGAACTCATGGTAGTAGACACAGAATAAGAAATAATATAAAAGCAAGAACTTAATGAGAGTGAGGAAGTTAAAGTAATTAATATTGATAAAGTTAATATTGATCAAGAAGCTTGACAACTATCCAGATAAGGCAGCCTGCTTGATTGGCACCACATCCACAATTATCCATTCCCTCCACCATTGGCACTCAGTAGCAATGGTGTGTAAGATGCACTGTAGAAGTTCACCAAAGATCCTCAGACAGCACCTTCCAAATCCATAACCACTTCCATCCAGAAGGATAATGGCAGCAAATACATGGGACACCACTACTGCAAGTTTCCCTCTAAGTCACTCACAATTGTGATTTGGAGATATATCGCTATTCCTTCCCATTTGTCGGATCAAAATCCTGGAATTCTCTCCCTAACAGCATTGTGGGTAAACCCACAACACGTGGACTATAGCAGTTCAAGAAGGTGGCTCACCACCTTTTTGTGGGTAAACCCACAACACGTGGACTATAGCAGTTCGAGAAGGTGGCTCACCACCTTTTTGAGGGCAATTCAGGCGGGCAATAAATGCAGGCCTGCCAGTGATGCCCACACCTCACGAGTGAATAAAAAACTTTTGAGGTCATTATTGATACTAAAATCAACAAATCCAGTTGATCTGATAGTCTATATTGTTGTGTTGGCCAAATTCTGAAATGGCTCCAATTGTTTGGAAGGTATCAAATGTATCATGACTGTTCAAGAAAGATGAACGTCCCAGACAATGTCCCAGATACCACCATCATGAGTATGAACTGTGCCTCCATGCTGAGCCTTCTTGTCCAACTGGAAGCACAATGGTATACAATCTGAAGGGAGATGCCATGCAAGTCCTGAACATTGACTCATGAAGTCCATGGCGTCAGGTTAAAAATGGGCAAGAAAATCTCCTGCTGATTACCACATTCTGTCCACCCTTGGTTCATGAATCAGTACTTCTCTATGTTGAACAACATTTGGAAGAAGAACTGAGCATAGCAAGGGCACAGAATGTACTCTGGGTGGGGGATTTCAATGTCCACACCAAGAATGACGCAAGCTGGATAGGTCTTAAAGGACATTGCAGCTAGCGTGGATCTGTGGGAGGTGATGAGACCAATGAGGGAAAAATATACTTGACCTCATCCTTACTAATCTGCAGGTTACAGAAGCTTCTGTCTGGGAGAGTATCAGTAAGAGTGACCACCACAAGTTCCTGCTACCGCATTAAGAATACCCTCCATCGTGTTGTATGGCATGATCACTCTGCTAAATGGGATAGATTTCTAACAGATCGAGCAACTCAAGACTAGGTATCTATGAGGTGCTGTGGACCATCAACAGCAGCAGAATTGTGCTTCAGCAAAATCTGCAAACTCATGGCCCAGTACGTCCCCCATTCAACTACTACCATCAAGCCAGGGGGTCAACAGTGCCAGGAGCAGCACTAGGCATACCTAACAATAAGGTATCTACCTGGTGACACTACCAAACAGCATAAGCAGCAATAGATAGACAGAGCTAAGCAATCCCATAACCAACAGGTCAGATCTAAACTCTGCTGTCCTGCTACATCCAGTCAACTAGCTGGATGAGTTGGCTCCACCAGTATCTCCATTCTCAATGATGGAAAAGCCCAGCATATCAGTGCAAAAGATCATAGAATCCCTACAATGTGGAAACAGGCCATTTGGCTCAACAAGCCCACACTGACCCTTCAAAGAGTATCCCCCCATTCCCCTACCCTCTTACTCGACATTTACCTAACTTGCACATCCCTGAACACAATGGGCAATTTAGCATGGCCAATTCACTTAACCTATACGTACTTGGATTGTGGGAGGAAACCCATACAGACATGGGGAGAATTTGCAAATTCTCGCCTGAGGCCGGAATTGGAGGTCCCTGGCGCTGTGAGGCAGCAGTGCTAACCATTGAGGCACCGTGCCACCCTTGGTATGGCTGAAGTGTTAGTAAGAATCTTCAGCCAGAAGTGCCAAATGGATGCTCCATCTCGGGCTCCTCCAATAGTCCCCAGCATCACAGATACCAGTATTCAGTCAATTCAATTCAGTTCATGTGATATCAAGAAACAGTTGAAGGCACTGGATACTGTAAAGGACATGGACCTTGACAACCTTCTGGCAATAGTACCAAAGACTTGTGCTCCAGGAAGTGCTGCTTCTTTAGCCAAAATGTTCCAATACAGCTACAGCACTGGCATTGACCTGAGAATGTGAAACATTGTCCAAGTATGTTCTATACATAAAAAGCAGAGCAAATGCAACATGGCCAACTACCACCTATCAGTCTTGTCTCAGTCTCAGTAAGGTAATGGAAGGTGGCATCAACAGAGCTATAAAGCAGCACCTGCTCACTAACACCCAGTTCTGCTTCCGCCAGGATGACTGAGCTCCTGACCTCAATACAGCCTTTACCTAAACATCAGGAGTTGAATTCCAGAGGTGAGGTGAGAGTGACAGCCCTTGACATCAAGACTGCATTGACTAAGTGTGCCATCAAGAAGGCCTAGCAGAAATCAAATCAATGGGTATCAGGAGAAAACTCCCCACTGGTTGGAGTCATACCTGGCACCTGGAAGACCAGTCATCTCAGCTCCAAGACATCTTTGCAGGAGTTCCTCAGGATGGTGCCCTAGGCTCAACTATTTTCACTTGCTGCAGCAAGATCTGGAAAATATCGAGGCTTGGGCTGGTAAGCGGCAGGTAATATTCATGCCATACATGTATTATGAAGTCGAAAGAGTGTATGGTCACTTTAAGAGAGGTACCTTTTCTGAGCTGAGAGATTGTGACAGCACATGTGTCTGTGATGAGCTGACAGCTGCAGGGCGTGCTGAGAATTGATAATATGTAACAATCAGCTTGGGGTTGTGGTTTGATGTTAAGGCAGCCAGATTTGAATTTAACCAATTAATTTAAATTATGCCCAGGATACCAAAAACCTATTGAATTTGAATTTATTGTACTGACAACATCAGACCAATGAGAGAGTATAGCATGGAAGGGCATTTTGAAAATTGGTCAGAGCCAATTGCTATCCAAAGAAATAAACAACTTGTTCTCAATAGAAATCTCTCAGAAGGTATCATCTATTAAATATTGTATACAAAGACACATACAGAAAAAAGTAAGACAACAGAATTGGAAGGAAGACAGCATAAGAGACTGTTTGGACTTTGACAGATTAAGCTCATTTAATAATTGTGTTATTGGAGCAGCATTCTAATAGAGTTGGGATCAGATATGAATTAGTTTAAAAAGGGGGCTCAGATTTGATAATAGTTTTTGTTTAGTATTCACTGTTAGAGTTAGGAAAATAAATTGTTGGCTTTTCTTTAAACAGTGGAAATCAGGAGTCTTCTTTCACTCACACACTGTTAGCAGATTACGAGGGGAGGTGAGCTTTTCTGGGGTGTTTTAATTAGCAGAGCGGTTTGACCTTCATGTTGTAACAGATTGGGAGCTCATTGTCTGGGATATGAACGGATTGGGGGTTCAGGTCCCAGATTTTAATCTTGATCAGATCGGCCAATGTGCTGAGAAGTGGCAGATGGAGTTTAATTTAGATAAATGTGAGGTGCTGCATTTTGGGAAAGCAAATCTTAGCAGGACTTACACACTTAACGGTAAGGTCCTAGGGAGTGTTGCTGAACAAAGAGACCTTGAAAGTGGATTTGCAGGTAAATAGGATAGTGAAGAAGGCATTTGGTATGCTTTCCTTTATTGGTCAGAGTATTGAGTACAGGAGTTGGGAGGTCATGTTGCAGCTGTACAGGACATTGGTTAGGCCACTGTTGGAATGATGTGTACAATTCTGGTCTCCTTCTTATTGGAAAGATGTTGTGAAACGTGAAAGGGTTCAGAAAAAGTTATAAGGATGTTGACAGCGTTGGAGGATTTGAGCTATAGGGAGAGGTTGAATAGGCTAGGGTGGTTTTCCCTGGAGTGTTGGAGGCTGAGGGGGTGACCTTGTAGATGTTTATAAAATCATGAGGGACACGGATAGGATAAATAGAGAAAGTCTTTTCCTTGGGGTGGGCGAGTCCAGAACTAGAGGGCATAGGTTTAGGGTGAGAGGGGAAAGATATAAAAAAGACCTAAGGGGCCACTTTTTCACTTAGAGGGTGGTTTATGTATGGAATAAGCTGCCAGAGGAAGTGGTGGAGGCTGGTACAATTGCAACATTTAAAAGTCATCTGGGATGGGTATATAAATAGGAAGGGTTTGGAGGGATATGGGCCAGGTGCTGGCAGGTTGGACTAGATTGGGTTGGGATATCTAGTCGTCATGGACGAGTTGGACTGATGGGTCTGATTCCATACTGTACATCTCTATGGCTCTATTTGAATAGGTAGGGTCTCTAGTCTGAGATCTGGCCAGTTCATGTACTGAAACAATGGATTTGGACAGATTCAAACAGACTTGGAGGTTACTGTCCTAGACCTTTTTAAATAAAACTTAAGTGAGAAAATGTGTTTAATTGCAGTTACTTGTGGTTGGTTAGATTAAAAGTGAGAGAAATAGCGCTTTCAGTTATTAAATATTTTCTGGGGGTGGAAGAAGTGACTTTGGGAGCTTTACAAAAGGTAAGTAAGGAAAAGCTGCTGGAATTGGCAGACAAGCTGGAGTTGGGGTTTCCTGTGACTGTGAAGAAAGAAGTAATTACAGAAATAGCTTGATATTTAAATGTGCTAGAAAAGCCATCAGAATCTTTGGAAATGGCTAAAATTCAATTGAAAATGAAGCAAGAGAGAAGGAAATGAAGCTGTTTGAATACAGTTACAAGCAGATTCTTACAAGAGAAGATTCTTAGCAAAAATAAAAAAAAGAGAGTCTGATTTTCCTGACTAATGTGCAATTTCTGAAGTTAAATTTAAAAGGAGATGAAGGGGGAAGGTAGGGATATCTACAAGTATGTTACAACACTACAAAATTTGATGAAAAAGATGTTGAAGTCTTTTCTTATTTCATTTGAAAACTTGGCTAGGCAGATGGATTGGCCAGAGAACTTGTGGGGAGTGTAATTCAGACTAAGCTGGTAGGCAGAGCTAGTGAGGTGTTTGCAGTTCTATTAGATGAGGGGTCAAGAGATTATGATTTGTTTCCCTACAGTGTGGAAACAGGCCCTTCAGCCTAAAAAGTCCACACTGACCCTCCGACAAGTAACCAACCCAGACTCCTTTCTCTATTAGTAATGTACCTAACACTATAGGTAATTTAGCATGGCCAATTCACCTGGCCTGCACATCTTTTGACTGTGGGAGGAAACCCACACAGACACTGGGAGAATGTGCAAACTCCACACAGACAGTTGCCCAAGGCTGGAATTGAACCTGGGTCTCTGGCACTGTGAGGCAGCAAATATCAAACAGGTTATTTTGAGTGCCTATGAATTGCTACCAGAAGCATATAGACAGTGGTCCAGAAACGTAAAGAAGGAACCAGGTCAGACTTAGATTAAGTTCGAAAGAATTAAACATAGCAACTTTTGATAGATGAGAGCAGGCCTTAAAAATAGACAAGACGTATGAGGCCTTAAGAGAGATTATTCTTCTGGAGGAGTTTAAAAACTCCCTTCCAGAGATAAGAATTTATGTGAATTAACAGAGAGCTCAAGGAGTGAGAGAAGCTGCAGAAATGGCAAATGAATATGCTTTGGTACATAAGGCAAAATTGGGAGAAGGGGAGGTTCTTTACTATAAAAGAAAAAATAGATCACCCTGGAAATAGCTTGCCATAGGTGAAAAAAAAAGCCCAAGTAGGTAAAAGGCCCCAGGTAATTCTACTGCGGTAAGATTAGAACCATTGCTGGTTGTTGAAGAAAGGCACTGGTGGAAAAGATGTGGTAAAAGACCCAAAAACAGTGGGATTAGTGCAAGTAGTAAAGGAAACCCTAAGAAAAGAAAATTTATTTTGGGTAATTCAAGATGGAAGATGGGAAAAAATTGACTAAGAGCTGCTACTTTTTTTGAGGTATTTTAGGTGTTGGAGATAATTTATTTGAATTGTACGAGCAGTAATTACTGTTTTATAAGCTGTTGCATTGTTTTGAAACTTCTGGAGGAAAAAAAGATCAAAATAATGGCACTTTAAAAAGGAGGAAGAGACCAAAGGCAGACCAAATGGTTCGTGAGAGAGAGAGAGAGCAAGAAACCTACACTGCTGTCTGATATATCAGTGAATCTGCACAGCTATTGCCTTTGCTGTTTGAGTTAAAATATTTCTGAACATTGGACTGCATCTAAGAAATATTAAACAGTAAAATTCACAGCTGACCTTGGAGGAACCTGAGGAGAGATCTCATCATATGAGCAGATAAGTGCATGGTTTTTAAGTGTAAGCTTTTTTTAATAGTGAGAAGAGTGGGGTTTTTATTTTGGCTGTATGAATTATTGAGATCTGTTTCTTGATTAAAATTTCAAAATATAAAATATTGGTACTAAGTTAGCTCGGAGTAGTGATTTTTAGAGCAGTAAGACTGCTATTTTCTGTAGATTAAGGTGCAAAGATGGTCTTTAGTAGAGTGATGTGCTCTTCCTGTCAGATGTGGGAGATTAGGAAGAATTTCCCATGTTATTGATTATGTCTGCAGTATGTTTGGTTGCAAACCCTATCGGGTCACATGGAAGAGTTGGAGCAGCAGTTAGAATAATGAGGAATTTACAGGAGCTAGAGGATGGATAGCAGTTATAGGAAGGGAGAAAAACTGCAGATACAATCAGATAGATGGATTACTGCCAGGAAAGGTAAGAGAGGAAAGCAGGTGGTGCAGGAAGTCTGTGACTATCCCCATCTCAAACAAGAATGCTGTTTTGGAAAATATAGAGGGTGATAGACTCTCAGGGGAATGTAATGTGAAAAGCTAAGTTTCTGGGTATTAAAACTGGCTTTAATGTAATGAGTGGTACATCAGGCTCCAAGTGATCAATTGTGCTAGGGGAATCACGAGTCAAAGGGAATCTATCCTTGGGAAGGATAAAAAGAGAGAAGGGATTTTTTTTGATAAGGGATAACATTACAGCTACAGTTAGGGAGGATATTCCTGGAATATGTCCAGGAAAGTTATTTGGATGGAACTGAGAAATAAGGAAGGGATAATTACCTTATTGGGATTGTACCTTTGGCCCCCAGTAGTCAGCAGGAAATTGAGAAACCAGTTTGTAAGGAACCTCAGTTATCTGTAGGAATAATAGGGTGGTAATAGTAGGTGATTTTAACTTTCCAAACATAGCACTGCTGCGTCACAGCACCAGGGACCCGGTTCCGATCCCAGCCTCGAGTGACTGTGCAAACTCCACACAGACATTCTCCCTATGTCTGCATGGGTTTCCTCTGGTTGCTCCAGTTTCCTCCCATAATCTAAAGATGTGCAAGTTAGGTGAATTGGCCAGGCTAAATTCCCCATAGTGTTCAGGGATGTGTAGGTTAGGTGCATTTGTCAGGAGCAAATATAGGGAAGGGGATTGGGTCTGGGTGGGTGTCTCTCCCCATGAGTTCACAAGTAAACAGTCAATAACTCAGGGTTTGTGTGGCGTGATTCATTTTCTTTAATTTAGACCGCTACAAGCAAGTCGTCCACTGATAATTTCCTATCCCCAACAGTTGGTGTAGCCGGCAGGACCTCGATTTCTTGAGGTTTCCGGCCTTTTTTCCCCTTCTTTCGATTTTCTCCTTTTTTGTACAACCTCCTTGAGTTGGGATTCTTGCGACAAACGGGAGAGTTGTTTTGCTCCCTGAGTCAGCAGCTTTTATTTGCGAGTAGTTGGCAGTTTATTTTTGTGACTACTAGACGGGATTTTTGTGACAAGTGGGAGAGTTGTTTCCACCACTGTTAGTCTCTTCGGCAGGGTGGTTCAGTTGTTAGCACTGCTGCCTCACAGCATCAGGGACCCGGGTTCAATTCCCACCTCGGGCAACTGTGTGTGTGAAGTTTGCACACTCTCCCCGTGTTGGCGTGGGTTTTCTCTGGGTGCTCTGGTTTCCTCCCACAGTCCAAAGAAGCGCAGGTCAGGTGAATTGGCCATGCTAAATTGGGTGCATTAGTCAGGGGTAAATGTAGGGGAATGGGTCTGGGTGGGTTGCTCTTCGGAGGGTTGGTGTGGACTTGTTGGGCCGAAGAGCCTGTTTCCACAGTGTAGGGAATCTAATCTAATCTATCTAGTTTTAATCCTCTGCGATCTAATAGTGACACCTTGAGCTGCTGGCAACACGCTGCGGCAACATAGGTTGCATTTGGAGACTTCTCCAAAGTTTTCCCTGGCAGTTTGTGACCGTTCCTCCTCTGAGCCAACAGGCATGAGTAGGGAGCTGTTTTGACGCTGAGGCAAGATTGGGTTGAAGGAGACCGCGCCAGTTTTTTTGATTAATTCGGCAGTGTTCGCCTTGAGTTGTTGGCTAAGATCCTGAGTTCTGGTGTCTGTCTCTGCTTCTCCATTTTGTGTTATTGTATTTTTTTTTTGTTTTGCTGCCTTGTCTGTTGAACTACCACACAATTCAATGGGATCGCAATTTCCTAAGATCAACGGCGACAGGCTGCCCCCGGGTATGAGGTTACTTCATCGTGCTCTGAAGGGCGGCCTGCAACACCTGTAACCTTCAGAAAGGACTCAACAGTGCCACAGTAAATACATGAAGTGCAAGAATGAGGTAGGAGAACTGCTGGTACCCCTCGGTTTACCAGCCGGCATCATTTGCAGGGAAATGGGTGATAGCCGTTATGTTATTCTCTTTACCCTTGATCTATATGGATGGTAATTGACCTTAAAAGGGATCATTTAAATTAGATAAGATTGATTATTGGTTAGGATTTGGAGATGCTGGGTGTACAAAGTTAAAAATCACACAACACCAGGTTATAGTCCAACAGGTTTAATTGGAAGCACACTAGCTTTCGGAGCGCCGCTCCTTCATCAGGTGGTTGTGGAGGACTCAATTGTAAGGCACAGAACTTTTAGCAAAAATTTACAGTGTGGTGTAACTGAAATTATACATTGAAAAATACCTTGATTGTCTGTTGAGTCTTTCATCTGTTCGAATACCATGATAGTTTTACTTCTTTCATGTGTAAATCACAAAACCTTTTTTTAAAAGTTGCATTCTCAGGTTAATTGTAACAATTGGTGTTAGCTAGACAATATGTTGAAGATGTTAGCCTTCTCTGTCTGTGTTCTCTGTCTATGCCATGATGTTTAGATTGATTCTAATCTAAAAGTTGAGATAACAGTTTTACATGAACTCATGCAGTTTTTGAGCAAAGTACAATGTAACTCTGCAAGTACAAATTCACCCCACAAAATATGTGTGCATGTGGGTCTTTGTGTCTGTCTGTGTGTCTGACTGTCTGGATTGGGGGTTGTGAGTGTGAGAGAGAGTGTATATGTGTGTGTGTGTGTAGTGAGTGTAGAGTGTCTTAAGTCTGTGAGGGGGTGCACGTGGGTGTGTGTGTGTGTCTGGGGTGGGGGGGATTGTGAGTGTCTGTGAGAGAGAGTGTATATGTGTATGCATGAGTGTAGATTACTGGTTAGTTAGCATTCAGGGAGGGTGCAGCAATTCTGCCTGGGATCATAACTACATGCTCACGTCTTAAGAAATTTAAAGAGGTTGCTAAAGGATGCCAGCCTCCCAAAGTTAAGGACCCCACCGGCCCTCCGAGTACTCTCCTTCTCCTACACCTGCTCCCTCTGCTCCCCTGCCTTACTCCCCTCAGTAGCCCAAAATCCCTGTTTCACTTTCTGGACCTGAACCTCTTATGGATGAGATTGTTGCTTTCGTTGCCACTCACAACGGAGAGCAGGGGGATGCTACTCCCAGCGCTGCTTCTGCAATGCCTTCTGAGTCCTGCCCCCAAGGGGGTGGACCTGCGATGTCCCAACCAGCATCTGATGTTCCATTGCAACAGGTCACCTGATTCAACATTCCCTGACCATCGCTACTGGACCCGCTTAAATCGGCAGCAGTTGTGCCTTGATTCTGAGGGAGGGGCATGGCTGATGAGCGCTCTGATTGGTTAGGTAGGCATATTAGGGATGTCATTGTGAGCGCCGCCAGGCAAGAGAGTGACTTCAGTGAAGTTACATGCTGCCTGCAGAAGGCTACTGAGACGGTCCCTGATTTTCTCATTCGTTTTAGAGAAACTTGGGAAGGTTCAGCTGGCATTCCTTTGGAGGACAATGAGAAACTGACTGTCCAAACCCTTATTAATTGCCTGCTGCCTCATCATGCCCAGGGTTTATAAGGCACAGAACCTCACTTGGCGGATTGCCTCATGGAAAGATACTCTTACGACACTTAACTACATGGAGAGACATGGTATGTTTAGTAATAGAGGTGATACAGAGGCATATCCTTGATTTAGATTTTGTTCCCCCTCAATCATAGGGTTTGCCCCGTGCTGACAGACAATTTGTCAAATGTTGGTCTTGTAATCGGTATGGGCACTGGGAGCGAAACCACCATGTGGCTTCTTCATGTCGAGTTGCGCCCCCACATGCTTCCTTTGATCCCCCAACACCAGCATCAGTCTTATGGTGTTTTCCCCCGTTCCCCTAGTGCTTAGGGGGTGGTGCAGCAGGCTGCCTCGATACGACTCTCCTGGTCCCACTTGAAAATCCTATGATGACAGTGGAGATGGGAGGGCGTTCCATTCCGGTTTTGGTGGATTCAGGGGCCACTCATTCTTCTGCACCTTCCTCTGCGGATCCAACCCTCAGTTCCGATTCTGTCTGTACTATTGGTGCCTCTGGTTAATGGTAAGGTCCTAGGGAGTGTTGCTGAACAAAGAGACCTTGGAGTGAAGGTTCATAGCTCCTTGAAAGTGGAGTCGCAGGTAGATAGGATAGTGAAGAAGGCATTTGGTATGCTTTCCTTTATTGGTCATTGTATTGAGTACAGGAGTTGGGAGGTCATGTTGCGGCTGTACAGGACATTGGTTAGGCCACTGTTGGAATATTGCGTGCAATTCTGGTCTCCTTCCTATCGGAAAGATGTTGTGAACCTAGAAAGGGTTCAGAAAAGGCTTACAAGGATGTTGCCAGGGTTGGAGGATTTGATCTATAGGGAGAGGCTGAACAGGCTGGGGCTGTTCTCCCTGGAGCATCAGAGGCTGAGGGGTGACCTTATAGAGATTTACAAAATTATGAGAGGCATGGATAGAATAAATAGACAAAGTCTTTTCCCTGGGGTCGGGGAGTCCAGAACAAGAAGGCATAGGTTTAGGGTGAGAGGGGAAAGATATAAAAGAGACCTAAAGGGCAACTTTTTCACGCAGAGGGTGGTACGTGTATGGAATGATCTGCCAGAGGATGCGGTGGAGGCTGGTACAATTGCAACATTTTAAGAGACATTTGGATGGGTATATAAATAGGAACGGTTTGGAGGGATATGGGCCGGGTGCTGGCAGGTGGGACAAGATTGGATTGGGTTTCTGGTCAGCATGGACGGGTTGGACCGAAGGGTCTGTTTCCATGCTGTACATCTCTGTGACTCTCTGATACTATCCCTATTACTGTTGGGCCTGTCACGGTTCCCGAGTCGGCCAATATTTTACCCTCCTGTCCGGTTGCTTTGCTAGGCTGCGAGACTCTGTGCAAACTTAACACTTCTATTCATTGTTCCCCTAAGGGTCTTAATTTAGAAATTCCCAAATCGCGCTTGTGGCCATGACTGAGCCCCCACCATTACCCCCACCGGTGGCTGCCATTTATAGCTGGCACTGTGCCACCGAACCGCTTCGCTCGTTTTTAAATTCCCTTGTTGTGCAGCTGCAAATCGCCCCTTCGCGTTTCTTTTCTGTACTGGATCCTCTTGACTGGTCGCCCCTTTAGAGACTTTTATTGTTCCGCTACCCGGCTCTGCACTCGCTGACTGTCACCTCAACACTATTTCTGGTATTACTCTTTACTGGGCTTTGTTATGTCGGTCTTCAGGGACTATCTGCTGATGTTTCTCTTTCCTCTTTGCAATACCGGGTTTTCCACTCTGCGGTATTTCCCATTGTTCTTAAAACCCCATGGTCGGTTGATGATTTAGCCTCAATATATGCGTGTCTTCCCTGTTTGTTCGATCCCCTCATTTCCGGTGATTCGTCATCCTTAAACATTGCTGCACTTGGTCCGGACTGTTTCTGCTTGCGCCTGCCTGCTTCTACCGTTGTGCTACCTTCACTATGTTAGACCCATTGGTCGGTCGCCTGTGACTTTTAGATAATTTGCCACCTGCACTATGGGCCTTCCATCTTAACCATGCTGGTTTAGTCCTTTCTTCCCCTCCACATACTGTGTTCCTTTAAAAGTTGGCGCTCACCTACCATCGTTCCATCAGAATCCGCTCACTCCCGCTGCTACTGAGGGCGTTAGGCTTCTTATTGCTTCCCTTGTTCCTACATGAAGCCCCTGCAATATCCCTATTTTATCTGTGCTGAAACCTGGCAAGCCTGATGGGTGGAGGTTTGCCCAGGATCTATGGGCTGTCAATGCTGATGTTCCCTGCTTCCCTGTAGTCCCTGATACTAATGCTATTCTCACTTCTGTCCCTGCCTTGGCTACTTATGTTTCCGTGGTTACCTCTGGTCTGCCTTTTTTCCAATAAATTGTCCCCTGATAGTCAGTACCTTTTTTGTCTTTACTTTTGGCGGCTGTCAATACACGTGGACTCGGCTTCCCCAAGGGTATATGGAGTTTGGAGGGTTGTTGTGGACTTGATGGGCCGAAGGGTCTTTTCCCACATTGTAGGGATTCTAATTCTAATTCTAGACTGGGACTGCCATAGTGTTAAGGGTTTAGATGGAGAGGAATTTAAGAGTGTACAAGAAAATTTTCTGGTTCAGTACATGGATGTACCTACTAGAGAAGGTGCAAAACTTGACCTTCTTGGGAAATAAGGCAGAGCAGGTCACTGAGATGTCAGTGGGGGAGCATTTTGGGGCCAGCAACCATAATTCTATTAGTTTTAAAATAGTGATGGAAAAGGATAGACCGGATCTGAAAGGTAAAGTTCTAAATTGGAGGAAGGCCAAGAACTCTCAAAGGTTCACAGGTAAAGGGACGGCTGGAAAATGGGAAGCCTTCAGAAATGAGATAACGAGAGTCCAGAGACAGTGTATTCCTGTTAGGATGAAAGGAAAGGCTGGTAAGTGTAGGAATGCTGGATGAATAAAGAAACTGAGCTTTTGGTTAAGAGCAAGAAGAAAGTATATGTCAGGTATAGACAGGATAAATCGAGTGAATCCTTAGAGTATAAAGGCAGTAGGAGTATACTTAAGAGGGAAACAGGAGGGCGAAAGGGGACATAAGAGATCTTTGGCAAATAAGGTTAAGGAGACTCCAAAAGGATTTTATAAATCTATTAATGACAAAAGGGCTACTTGGAAGAGAATGTGACCCCTCAAAGATCAGCAAGGCAGCCCATGTGTGGACCCATAGGAGATGGGGCAGATACCAAATGAATATTTGGAATCAGTGTTTACTGTGGAGAATGACATGGAAGACACAGAATGCAATGAAATAGATGGTGACATCTTGAAAAATGTCCATATTGCAGGGGAGGAAATGCTGGATGTCTTGAAACACATGAAGATAAATAATTCCCCAGGACCTGATCAGGTGTACCTGAGAACTCTGGGAAGGTAGGGAAGTGATTGCTGGGCCCCCTGCTGAGATATTTGTATCATCGATAAACACAGGTGATTGCTTGAAGATGGCTATCGTGGTGCCATTATTTAAGAAAAAGCCAGGAAACTATAGACCAGTGAGCCTTACATCAGATGTGGGCAAGTTGTTGGAGATAATCCTGAGGGACAGGATGTACAGGTATTTGGATAGGCAAGGATTGATTAGGGCTAGTCAACAAGGCTTTGTGCGTGGAAAATCATGTCTCACTAACTTGGGTTTTGTGAAGAACTAACAAGGAGGATTGAGGACACAGCAGTGAATGTGATCTACATGGACTTCAGTAAGACATTCAGTAAGGTTCCTCATGGTAGATTAGTTAGCAAGGTTAGATCACATAGAATACAGGGAGAACTGGCCATTTGGATACAGAACTGGCTCAAAGGTCAGAGGGTGGTGGTGGAGGATTGCTTTTCAGACTGGAGGCATGTGACCATCAGTGTGTCATAAGGATTGGTGCTGGGTCCACTGGTTTTCATGATTTATATAAATAATTTGGATATGAGCAGAGGATGTATAGTTAGTAAATTTGCAGATGACACCAAAATTGGACATGCGGTGGACAGCGAAGAAGGTTACCTCCGCGTACAATGAGATCTTGATCAGATAGGCCAATGGGCCAAGGAGTGGCAGATGGAGTTTCATTTAGATAAATGTGAGGTGCTACATTTTGGAAAGGTAAATCAGGGTGGGACATATGCAACTTAATGATAAGGTCCTGGGAAGTGCTGCTGAACAAAGAGACTTTGGAGGGCAGGTTCATAGTACCTTTAATGTGGAGTCGCAGGGAGATAGGATAGTGAAGAAGGTGTTTAGTATATTTCCTTTATTGGTCAGAACATCAAGCATAGGAGTTGGGAGGTCATGTTGTGGCTGTATAAGAAATTGGTTAGGCCACTGTTGCAATTGTGTGCAATTCTGGTCTCCTTCCTATCGGAAAGATGTTGTGAAACTTGAAAAGGTTTAGAAAAGATTACAAGGATGTTGCCAGGATTGAAGGGTTTGAGTTCTAGGGAGAGGCTGAACAGGCTGGGGCTGGTTTCCCTGGAGCGTTGGAGGCTGAGGGGTGACCTTTATATAAGTTTATAAAATTGAGGGACGTGGATAGGGTAAATTGACAAGATCTTTTCCCTGGGGTGGGGGGAGTCCAAAACTAGAGGGCATAGATTTAGGGTGAGAGGGCAAAGATTTAAAAGGGATTTAAGAGACAACTTTGTCACGCAGAGGGTGGTGCATGTATGAATGAGCTGCCGGACGAAGTGGTGGAGACTGGTACAGTTAATTAGAACATTTAAAAGGCATTTGGATGGGAATATGAATGAGAAAGGTTTAGAGGAATATGGGCCAAGTGCTGACAAATGGGACTAGATTAATTTAGGATATCTGGTCAGCATGGACTAGTTTGACTGAAGGGTCTGTTTCTATGCTGTACATCTCTGACTCTAAAAGTCAAGGAGCTGCAGGAGAGTGCACAGCCTAGGCAAGGGCTGGATATTGAGTTAGTGTCCAATCTCTATGAAGACTTCACTTCTGTGAGTAAAGTTTACTCAGGAAGAATGGGGAAAAGGGAAACAAGTTAAAATATTGAGATATGGAATCTAATCAGTCTCTAATACTAGGCACGGTGGCTCAGTGGTTAGCACTGCTGCCTCACAGCACCAGGGACCCAGGTTCGATTCCAGCCCCGGGTGACTTTGTGTGGAGTTTGCACATTCTCTCCGCGTCTGCATGGGTTTCCTCCGGTGCTCTGGTTTTCTCTCGGAATCAGAATGTATTCCTAAGAGTTATTATCTGAAGGATAGAATTCGAAGGTGAAAATGGAGACCACGGTAGGTTAGTATAGGGGATAAATGGGCAGAAATGTACCAGATAGTGTTGCTGGTAGCGCACAGACAGGAAGTACTGTTGGTAGCATGTAAATTACCTGTATGAGATCATCTAGGTATGAGGAAGACTCTGTTTAAGATACAAAAGCACTTCTATTGACCTGTACTGCATAAGGATGTGGTTGAATTTTGCCACACCTGTAAAATGTGCCAGGTGACAGGAAAGCCACTGCAGAAATACCTTAATTACTGCCCTGAACAGTGAGGAATAAAATCCCAATGATGTAGATTTTGCTGTGTCTCACATAACAAGGGAGTCTTTGAAGAATGGGATAGGATAGTGAGCCACTTGTCTCAGGAGCAAAGAACTGAGTTGAAAGGTTTGTGGCAGCAGAATGAGGACGTGTGTAGAAATAGATTGGGGAGGACTAACACAATTATGCATGAAGTGGAAGTGGGGAATACAGTTCTGATAAAACAATACCCCTACAGGCTTAATCCTCTAAAGCCACACAGGTCCAGAAGGAAGTGGATGCATTGCTCAAGGAAGATATAATTGAACCGAATCAGAGTGAGTGGAGTTCGCCAATCGTGTTAGTTCTCAATCCTGACTTGACTCAATGATTTTGTGTGGACTATCAGAAGATCAACACCATTACTAAATCTGACTCCTAGCCAATACTAAGGTTGGAGCACTGTATAGAGAAAGTTGGACAAGTCACTTACCTCACGAAGTTGGACTTACTGCATGGTTATCGACAAGTACCTTTTATTGAAGAAAGTGAAAGATTTCTGCATTTGTAACACCAAATTGGCTATATCAATTCAGTGATGCCTTTTGGAATGAAGAATGCACCAGCCATATGCCAAAGACTCGAACAGAGTTGTGGCAAGATTAAGTAATTGCCGTTTATCTTGATGCTGTGATCTTTAGCCACTCATGAAAACCTCATGTAGTACAGTTGGCAGAGCTGGTAATAAACTTAAAGAAAATAGAATTTGCAAAGGGAAAAGTGACAGTCTTGGGACATAATATCAGGCATGGAAGGATGACCCCCAAGGAACATGAAGATGAAGGCCATCACGGAATTTCCACACCATCCTCTGAGAGAGAGAGAGGTGCTTCAACTTTTGGGACTGAGTGGATTCTACCAGAAGTTTGTTCCACACTTCAGCAGCATGGTGACACCACTGACTGATTTGTTTAAAAAAAACATGAAATTTCTACATAGAGAATGAAAGGAAGCATTTTGACACTTTAAAAACCGTGTTCACCACCACACCAGTTCTAGCTACATCAAATTTTTTAAAAACCTTTTTCAAGTTGCAATCGATGCCAGTGATTATAGGGGTTGGAGCTGTGTTAATGCAGGAGGATGATAATTGAATTGAAAGGTTATTTTTCAAAGACTCTATATACACAAGAGAGAATAACTCCACTGTTGTAAAAGAGTTATTGAGTTTGGTATGGGCTTTACAACATTTTAATGTTTGCGACGAACAATGTGTCGGAGTTGGTTGTGTAATCGGACCCCAAACCCCTTTTCTGAAAAGATTTAAACACGTATGAGGCTATTTCATTGGAATCTTTAATGTTACGGACTTTTAATTTACAAACTCTACAAGTTGCGGGTCGTAAAAAGGTTGTTGCAGGTGCGTTATTGCAAATTTCAAAAAATGTGCAGACAAGATTGGACCGATTACAGTCCAATGTTGTGTGCAGAATTAATATGAAACATAGATTCATGACGTGTATTTAATAACAATGGCTTTAAGATTTAGAAGAAAAAGAAGCAATTGCTTCATTATGATTTTTTTTTCTGAAGTGGGGAATGGAGGGGGGGAAGAGATGTTACCAAGTAAGAAGAGTGTATGGGACACTTTGAGAGAGGTATCTTTTCTGAGCTGAGAGATTGTGACAGCACGTGTCTGTGATGAGCTGACAGCTGCAGGGAGTGCAGAGAGTTGATAATGTGTAACAATCAGCTTGGGGTCGCGGTTTGATGCTAAGGATTTGAATTTAACCAATTAATTTAAATTATGCCCAGGATACGATAAACCAATTTAATTTGTATTGATAACATCAGACTATAAATTAATGGGCTTAAAGAAAGGAAGGGCATTTTGGTCACAGCCAACTGCCATCTGAAGAAATAAACATCTTGCTCTCAATAGAAATCTCTCAGGCATCATCTATTAACAGTACCAAGAAATTATATACATAGAACATTACAATGCAGAACAGGCCCTTCAGTTCCCGATGGTTTCACAGGGTGGTGCAACAACCTGAAGCCCATCTAACCTATACTTCCATTCTCGTCCATGTGCCTATCCAATGACCATTTAAATGCCCGTAAAGTTGGCAAATCCACAACTGTTGCAGGCAGTGTATTCCATGCTCTACTACTCTGAGTAAAGAAACTACCTCTGACATCAGTCCGAGATCTATAATCCCTCAATTTAAAGCTATGTCCCCTCCTGCTAGCCATCACCATCTGAGGAAAAAGGCTCTCACTGTCCACCTGATCTAACCCTCTGATTATCTTATATGTCTCAATTAAGTCACCTCTCAAACTTCTCTCTAACGAAAACAGCCTCCAGTCCCTCAGACTTTCCTCATAAGACCTTCCCTCTGTTCCAGGCAACATCCTAGTAAATCTCCTCTGAACCCTTTTCAAAGCTTCCACATCCTTCATATAATGCGGTGACTAGAACTGTACGCAATACTCCAAGTGCAGCCGCACCAAAGCTTTGTACAGCTGCAGCATGACCTCATGGTTCCGAAACTCAATCTTTCTACCAATAAAAGCTAACCCACTGTATGCCTTCTAACAGCCCTATCAACCTGGATGATAACTTTGAGGGATCTATGTACCGGGACACTACCAAGAATCTTACCATTAGCCATTCCTGTCACTTCTTCCAAAGTGAATCACCTCACACTTTTCTGCATTAATCTCCATTTTCCACAGCTTATCTATGTCCCTCTGTAATCTACAACATTCTTCAGCATTATCCACAGCTGTACCAACCTTAGTGTCATCCGCAAAATTACTAACCCATCCTTCTATGCCCTCATCCAGGTCATGTAAAAATGACAAAAGGTAATGGACCCAAAACAGATGCTTGCAGTACACCACTAGTAACTGAACTCCAGGATGACTATTTCCCATCAACCACCACCCTCTGTCTTCTTTCAGCTAGCCAATGTCTGATCCAAACCACTAAATTGCCCTCCATCTCATTCCTCCGTATTTTGTGCAGTAACCTACCATGAGGAACCTTATCAAAAGCCTTACTGAAATCCATATACACCACATCAACTGCTTTACCCTCCATCCACCTGTTTGGCCACCTTCTCAAAGAATTAACAATCCATTGATAATACTACTAGTCCTTCACCTTCCAAATTTAATTTCTACATTTCCTGCTTACTACTGTTGTAATTACCCTTCACCCAATTCAGCATTTTCACCCAAGGACCAGTCTTATCCTTCTCTCTTACTATCTTAAAAGCTACAGAATTATGATCTCTGTTTCCAAGATGCTTCCCTCACTGAAACTTTGAACACCTATCCAGGCTAATTCTCCAATACAGCTCATTCTACTTTAGCGTGCATTTCCCCACCACAAACTCACTATAATGCGATTGATGGAATTGGGGGTGCTATTTATAAAGCACAAACTTAAAACATGTTTTGACATAATGTGACTACAAAGCCAACACTTTAAGTGCTGTTTCTAAAATATGATTTTTCTATAATGCAGGTTTGCACAAGAATGTGTGCAAGATAGGGGACTCTGCGACCCCCATCAGGCACTCTGCTTCCCTTCCCAAGAACAAAGACACGGAGGAGCTCGTCCAAAACTATTTATTCAATTCTGCAGAACCGGGTGTTACCTCAATGGCTTCCCACGAGGCACACACACAGATTGTAATCCCCGCACGTGATATACATGTAGGAGTCGGCGGGGCCTTCTACTGTCTCAGCCAATGAGTGTTAAAGTTCCCCACTGTCCTCCTGATGGATGAGATTATTTGGTTATTCACCCAGCCAATCAGTGTTCGAGTTCCCCGCTTCTCCCTTATATGGACGATGACGTACAGCCGTGGTTGTGGGTGGTCCCTCAGCCACGAGGAAAGCTGTTTCCATTGTTCCATTCATGAAAATCTGGGGGAGTGTCTGCTCGTGCTTACTACAAGGTAGAGAAGACTAAAATGGTGGCTTTGTACTTACTATGTGCTTACTACAGCAGTTAATGATTTAAAAATTACACCACCCCCTACAAATCCCCCGTGTCTTTTCTTACGGTTTGTAATTTTTAAACTGGGAGTTTCTTCTCCAGGGCGTCCAATAGCTCCCGCGCTTGTTTATCAAGCTGCCCGTCTCTAATGCTACCCCCGCCCAAGAGGGATTCAGACTGTTCTGTCTCGAGGTTCATCCTTTCGACCTGCCCATAGGGAACATCCCTCTTAGTAAGGGCGGTTTCGATCAGTCGCTGAGTTAACCCCCTGGCGCAGGGAATGATGCAACACCCGAGGGCAGTTAGTACCCCTGCCACCACTATACATGAGACGAGAAAGGAAACGACCACCCCCTTCCATTTACCGAACCAAGCTTCCAACCAACCCGTGAGGCCAGAATCGATGCCCGAGTTTTCGGCGAGTTCATCCGCCAATGTGGTGAGCCCATCCAGGGCGCGGGTGATGGACCCATCAGGGGCTGTGTTGTTGGGGATGAAAGTGCAGCACTGAGTGCCTATCATGACACAAACACCCCCCTTCTCTGCTAACATCATGTCCAGGGCCAACCTATTTTCCCACGCCATTCTGCTAGTGGCGTCTAGTTGTTCTGCTATTCCCTTCACTGCATCCCGAGTATAATTAATGAACCTCTGCTGATTGTAGTAAATATAATTAATCCAATCCACGTTCTTATTGATGGTCACCCACCAGAACAGTGACGACTCAAAACCCGCCGCTATCTGGTTCCTAGCCTTGTATTCATCAGGAACACCCCTGGGGACCCCTATGACATCTAAATATATATTATCATCAAAAGAGGTCTCCAAAGCCCTCTTAGTTCTTCTACTGGAACGGGGTTGCTCTTGTTTTTCGAATACCAGGGTGAATGGGATGGCCAATTGAACGATTGCACAAGTGCCCGCCCATTTTTGGGGCAGGGTCGGTCGCAGAATCCTCCCACCACAGTACCACCAGAGGTCTGCCCTGGGTACATGAATGTGGGAGTAATTCCTGCCCCCGGTAGTTTCGTTGACCCGCCGAATTGATCCGCTGCACTTGTCAAATGTCCCCACATCATTGTCCCATTGCGGTCCCGTCCGAGAGACGCAGGCTTGGTGCGTACCCGTTACCCCTGTGAATGACGGAGGGCGGGGCGCTCCTTTAGACCTGCCGGGAGGAAACTTCAAACTTAAGGGTCGACAAGTGGGGTCGTTCCAGGCCTCTCGGTCCTGGTACAGCCTTACCATGCAGTCCAAGGCTTGTGGATGTTTCTCCCATCCCAGCGGGAATGGGACCACCTGAGGGTTAGGACGGGCACCCATGCACGCGTAGCAATCACTCTTTTTCATGCTCCTTACCGTATATTTGACCCATTCCATCCAGGCATTCGCCTCCCCATATCCCGTTTCTATTTCAAAGGTCCTTTCCAAGTCCATCACCTCAATTATCCTAACCTTTTCCTGCTCATCGGGGGTGGATGAGGCCCCAGACCCAGCTTCAATGACCGTGATGGTTGTGCAGCACAGCTGCAACCCCTTCTGTCCTGCCTGGCCCCCAACCCTAATACCCAGGATCGTTCCATTAAGGCTCGTCCCGTTGTTCCCCAAGGTCTTTATGGTCAGATAGAGTGGATTGCACTGATTCTGCTCACAATTCCGCCCAGGGGTGATGGGATCACGGACAATTGACACCATAGCCTGGACCCCGGGGGCCGGAGGCCTATTGATGCCTTCTTTGCCATGCAACTGTAATACTAACGTCTGACCCTGGAATCCCCTTTCTCTCTCTCTAGGTTACGCTTAGTCTGATTCAGTTCACTTTTAGTCGCACAGGGCACCAACCCACATAGGTCTAAACAAAGTGTCTGTGTTGGCTTGTTGACGGGAACGGAGATGGAGAGCCACCGACGGTCCTCTGCCTGTTTTTTTTCCAGAGGCCGAATTGGGTAACACGCACACTATGACCCAGCCGAAGGATAATGGCAAAGCAAGTTAACAATACGATTGACTGCATTTTGTTGCAACACTAGTGTCCGGCCGGAGGACACAGTCCTTTAAACTTGCCAAAGTCCAATTAGTCTGTTCTCAGGGTCTCTGTTCCTTAGATGCCTCTGTCAGAGAGGTTTGTTCGTCCTCCGTCGGTTGTGGCACCGGTCCCTTGATCCGAATATAATGTGTCCAGCCCTTTTCGGCCGTGCGGACAGCCGTTTCGGTAGTCAAAAGTACTAGGAAGGGACCGTCCCAAGTTGGTTCGAGGGTGCGTTGCTTCCAGCTTTTAATCAGGACCCACTGACCCGGCTTGACGGTGTGCACCGCAAACTCGAGGGGCGGTGTCTGTGCCAAAAGTCCCTGTTGGCGTAAACGAGATAGAGCAGACCCCAGAGCCACCACATATTTTTGCACAAACATGTCCCGAGACTCGAATAAGGGAGGTTCTCCCTTCGGCCCATGGAACGGGAGGCCAAACAGCATTTCGTAAGGGGAGACGCCCAAATCCCGTCTTGGCTGGGTGCGAATTTGCAACAGGGCGAGGGGTAGGCATTTGGTAACTGTCTTCAGGCCCTGCCTCCCTTCCCAAGAGATGGGGTATTGGTGCACTCTGACGTCGTGGCTCTGGGGCTTTAATTTTACCTCCACAGGTCGAATTGCGAGCCCCCCCCCGGTTCCCTTTGGCGACCCAAACCCTAGGGTCTATCTCTGTCAATCGGGACTCACTAAGGTATGACATGGTAATGGCTAATTCTTCCTCTTCTCCCACTTCTATTCGTAGTCCGAAACGGACTATTAAATCCCGTCCCAACAACCCATAGGGAAGGTGCGGGAGGTGAAGGAGTTCCACTTAGAGCTCCTCCTCCTCCAGCCGCAAGGGTTGTGGTTCAAATATTCTTGCACTGAAAACCCCACCCTTTACTCCTGAAATGTTTAATGTTTTAGCCTGGAAGCCAACCCCCCTAGGATGGAGGGGGATTGAGGACCTGCCGGCGCCTGTGTCAACTAAGAAAGTAACATCTTGTCTAAATGGGCCCACCCGTAAATTTACCAGGGGTTCTTGGTAGGCCCGTGTTCCGATCCTCCCCTGACTTCCCTAATCCATTTGTTCGTGCTCCATTTCATACATCCCTTCTCGCTCCCTTTTAAAATCGGGACAATCCCTCTTGAAGTGTCCCAGTTTCCCGCAATGGTAACATCCGGCCGCCTGAGGCCGTTCGATTCCATAAGATCCTCCTCTCCCACTTCTATTCGTCTCGCTCCTCTCCCTCTCCAACTTTTCCTCGACCTTCCTCTTTCCATCCCATAACCTTCTTCCCCCATTCCGGTGGATTTACAAGCTTCCCGTTCGGCTGCCACCATCATTTTTGTCTTCTGTTTCTCCCTCTGAACGTACACCTTCTGTGCTTCCCGTAATAATTCTGCAACATCTTTTTCAGCCCAATCCTCCACTTTCTGTAATTTCTTCTGAATGTCAGGCCATGACTTAGTCACAAAGTGCACCTTAAGCATGCCCTTGCCTATTTCCCCATCGGGGTCTAAACCTGAATACTTTCGTATGGACTCCCGCAAACGGTCTAAAAACTCACTCGGGGATTCATCCTTTTTCTGTCCAACTTCGAATGCTTTCGCTAAATTCCGCTGTTTAGGCACGCAGGTTTTGATTCCCCTGATTATAAGGTTTCTGAGGTCTGTCATATTAGCCCGTCCCCCC
Source organism: Chiloscyllium plagiosum (assembly GCF_037043375.1). Lineage (NCBI taxonomy): Eukaryota > Metazoa > Chordata > Chondrichthyes > Orectolobiformes > Hemiscylliidae > Chiloscyllium > Chiloscyllium plagiosum. Next base: position 78,635,016 of record NW_028270156.1, on the reverse strand, counting down.
TCATCATTATGATCCCACCGGGGGTCCTCTAAGGGGTACTTCTGCTCTCCACGCTGAGGGCCGTCCTGATGCTCCCTATCCCAAATGGCCATTGCACTATTCCGGATCATGACAATTTCATCGTAATTAAATAGTATTCTCATCATGGCCTGCAATTCGGCCCATGTGTATATACTGGGCCCCAGAAATTGGTCTAGTTGTGTTCCCACACTGACAGGGTCGTCCAGTAGACGGGGTAGTTCATTACGGAGTTCTCGGATATCCCCAGAATTTAAAGGTTGTACTACGAATCCGGTCCGTTCGTTCCCAAACGGCACCTCTCGTAAAGGGTTCATCTGTTCAACATTGTTAACCCTCTCAGCACCCAATCTCTCTTCTTGATCTCTCCGCATCTCAATTCGGGCTGATCTCCTAATGCCTGGGGTGGCCTCTTCTTCCCTTCCTGTGTCCCCCCCAGCAGGCTCTCCCTCACTGAGCATGACCTGCCGGGAACCGGGATTATCCGACGCAGGAGGGACGTCCGCGCTGGACGCCTGGCCGTGCGCGGGTTGTACATACGGGGGCGGGGCAGAAGGGGGCAAACCGTCGGTGAGGACGTCCCAAGACTTCTGGGGCTTTCTCGGGTCTGTTTGGGGAATCAGAGGATAGAGACTCGTGGGGTCCCCGCAGTCACTCGCCAACCAGGCGGCGGCGTATTTGCTCTCTTCTGGGTTAAACGGTTGTTTTCTGTTAACATATATATTTAGGAGTTGACACACCCAGTCTTCATCAGACCCATACTCGGGCCAAACTACCGAGGGGGCGCGGATAGGTTCTTTGGTCCATATAAAACAACAATATTTTATCATAGTCTCTTTCTTTAAGTCCGTTGTCCTACTGCTTTCCGTCCATAAACTCAATTTCCGACCTAGTGGACTATCGGGGGGTATTTCTTTTCCATTTACAGTCCTCCCTGACTTGTCCTTAGTGGACCTAAAAGTCTGATTTCCCATGGTCTATCTTCGGTCCTGGTCTTAAACGCCTAAAGCATTTTCACAGATAACCGTCAAAACCTCAATTTCCCGTGGTTTATCTTCGGTCCTGGTCTTAAACGCCTAAAGCATTTTCACAGATAACCGTCAAAACCACAATTTCACGTGGTTTATCTTCGGTCCTGGTCTTAAACGCTTAAAGCGTTTTCACAGATGACCGTCAAAACCACGTGGCCAACAAGGAAGAACAAAAAAATCTCTTACCTTGATTCGTGCACGAAGTTGTCTGGCCTTTTTAAATGTGTGTACCCCCGTGTATAGTCACTAACCGGTCGTCCCAGCACTCGTCCGTGTGTTCCTTTTCTCGGGATCCAAAATTATTTTAATGAGCCGGGTCACTCTCTTGGCCGACGGCTGACGGACCAAGCCGATCCAGTGAGCAGTATAAATATATACCAGACGCGTCTTTTTGTATCAGACTTGATCCACGAGCCGAAGAGAGCCCCGGCAATAATTATTGCATCCCGGAAGAGCCCCCAATTGTGCAAGATAGGGGACTCTGCGACCCCCATCAGGCACTCTGCTTCCCTTCCCAAGAACAAAGACACGGAGGAGCTCGTCCAAAACTATTTATTCAATTCTGCAGAACCGGGTGTTACCTCAATGGCTTCCCACGAGGCACACACACAGATTGTAATCCCCGCACGTTATATACATGTAGGAGTGGGCGGGACCTTCTACTGTCTCAGCCAATGAGTGTTAAAGTTCCCCACTGTCCTCCTGATGGATGAGATTATTTGGTTATTCACCCAGCCAATCAGTGTTCGAGTTCCCCGCTTCTCCCTTATATGGACGATGACGTACAGCCGTGGTTGTGGGTGGTCCCTCAGCCACGAGGAAAGCTGTTTCCATTGTTCCATTCATGAAAATCTGGGGGAGTGTCTGCTCGTGCTTACTACAAGGTAGAGAAGACTAAAATGGTGGCTTTGTACTTACTATGTGCTTACTACAGCAGTTAATGATTTAAAAATTACACCACCCCCTACAAATGCAACCATTGCATTATTGCAGAACTGACTGCACAAGGCTAATACAATTCTTTATTGGACTATCTACATATTGTTTCAAGAAACCTTCTGGATGTGACTAAAAAAATCTTGTCCCATCTAAGCCTCTGGCACTAAGGTAGTCCCAGTCAATATTGGGAAATTAAAAACACCCACTGCAACTGTTATTTTAACATCTTTCCAAGATCTATTTCTATAGGTGTTCCTGGATCTACTACAGGGAAGCCTATAGTATAACTCCATCATAGTTATTGCACCTTTCTTGTTCTTGAGTTCTACCCAAATGACTACACTGGATGAGTACTCAAAGATGTTCTCTCTTAGTATGGCTGTAACATTCCCCTTAATCAGTCATACAATTCCCCCATCCCTTTTACATCTTCTCTATCAATCCTGAAACATCTAAACCCTGGAATGTTGAGCTGCCAGTCCTGTCCTTCTCTCAAGTTTTTGTAATGGCTACCACATTGTAGCCCCATGTACTAATCCAGGCTCTAAGCTCATCTGCCTTCCCTGTTACACTCATTACCTTTTTATTTAAATAACTTTACATCTCCATTTCCAGTGTGTTTATTAACCTGGTCCTGTCTGTTCTTCCTATTAGACTTGACAACCTCTACATTCTTCTAAACCAAACCATATGCTGACCTCCTGAGTGGCACTAACATACCCCCTGCCAAGATATTGATGCCCTCCAGTTTAGGTGTAACCCACCCTTCTTTTACAGGTCCCACTTGCCCTGGAGAGATCGCAATGATCCAGGTATCTGAAGTCCTCCTGCCTACACCAGCTCTTTAGCTGTACACTCAACTCTTATTTTCTATATATCTGGCCTCACTAGCATGTAGCACAGGGAGTAATCCTGAGACTATAACCCTAGAAGTACTGTTTTTCAACTCTCTACCTAACTCCCTGAACTCTGCAGGATCTCATCTCTCTTTCTGCCTATGTCATTAATATCAAAATGGACCACAACCTCTGGCTTCTCACCTGCCCCCTTGGCACCAGGGAGGCAACACAACGTCCTAGACCCTCTCCCATAACCACAGAAACACCTATCTGTGCCCCTGGCTATAAAGTCCCCTATCACTACTACTTACCTACACTTCAACCTTCCCTACCGCAAAACTAAGCCAGTCGTGCTGCCACTGATCTGGCTGATTATAGAACATAGAACAGTACAGCACAGAACAGGCCCTTCAGCCCACGATGTTGTGCCGACCATTGATCCTCATGTATGCACCCTCAAATTTCTGTGGCCATATGCAAGTCCAGCAGTCCCTTAAATGTCCCCAATGACCTTGCTTCCACAACTGCTGCTGGCAACGCATTCCGTGCTCTCATAACTCTGTGTAAAGAACCTGCCTCTGACATCCCCTGTATACTTTCCTCCAGCCAACTTAAAACTATGACCCCTCGTGTTAGCCATTTCTGCCCTGGGAAATAGTCTCTGGCTATCAACTCTATCTATGAGGAGAAAGTGAGTTCTGCAGATGCCGGAGATCAGAGCTGGAAATGTGTTGCTGGAAAAGCGCAGCAGGTCAGGCAGCATCCAGGGAACAGGAGAATCGACGTTTCGGGCATAAGCCCTTCTTCACGATTCCTGAAGAAGGGCTTATGCCCGAAACGTCGATTCTCCTGTTCCCTGGATGCTGCCTGACCTGTTGCGCTTTTCCAGCAACACATTTCCAGCTATCAACTCTATCTATGCCTCTCATTATCTTGTATACCTCATTTAGGTCCCCTATCCTCCTCCTTTTCTCCAGTGAGAAAAGTCTGAGCTCAGTCAACCTCTCTTCATAAGATACGCCCTCCAGTCCAGGCAGCATCCTGGTAAACCTCCTCTGAACCCTCTCCAAAGCATCCACATCTTTCCTATAATAGGGCGAACAGAACTGGACGCAGTATTCCAAGTGCGGTCTAACTAAAGTTTTATAGAGCTGCAACAAGATCTCACGACTCAAACTCAATCCCCCTGTTAATGAAAGCCAAAACAACATATGCTTTCTTAACAACCCTGTCCACTTGGGTGGCCATTTTAAGGGATCTATGTACCTGCACCCCAAGATCCCTCTGTTCCTCCACACTACCAAGAATCCTATCCTTAATCTGTACTCAGCTTTCAAATTCGACCTTCCAAAATGCATCACCTCGCATTTATCCAGGTTGAAATCCATCTGCCACCTCTCATCCTATCAATGTCCCGCTGCAGCCTACGACAACCCCCTATACTGTCAACGACACCTCCAACCTTTGTGTCGTCTGCAAACTTGCTGACCCATCCTTCAATCCCCTCATCCAAGTCATTAATAAAAATTACAAACAGTAGAGACCCAAGGACAGAGCCCTGTGGAACACCACTCACCACAGACTTCCAGGCAGAATATTTTCCTTCTACTACCACTTGCTGTCTTCTGTTGGCCAGCCAATTCTATATCCAGACAGCTAAGTTCCCCTGTATCCCATTCCTCCTGACCTTCTGAATGAGGCTACCAGTGGGGAACCTTATCAAATGCCTTGCTGAAATCCATATACACCACATCCACAGCTCGACCCGCATCAACTTTTCTAGTCACATCCTCAAAGAACTTGATAAGGTTTGTGAGGCACGACCTGCCCCTCACAAAGCGGTGTTGACTACATTTAATCAAGCCATGCTGCTTCCCGCCTGAGGGGCTCACCTCCTTCAAACAGTATGCAACAAGGTATAACTGTTTGAGAGGGAAATGGTCATAAGGGACCACTGCCTGCCAACACTTCTGGTGGTCACCCCATTTTTCAGTTTGTGTACTACTGGTGGTGTGACCAGCTTGCTATCCACCACATTCTCAGCTTCACTGAATTTCCATAGTGAGTCCATCTGCAGCTCTAAGTGCTTCATTTGGCAAATCAGGAATTGCAGATGAAGACACTTCCTGCATACAGGATCACCATAGACACTGGAAGTCTGATTTCCCATACACTGCAGGAGCACTCCATGGGGTCCAGTTCTCCTGCCATTGTAAACCTTACTGTGAATCCTCTTGCAAGGATGTCTGCCTTGAAGAAGTTCTCCTTCTCTCTCTACAAGAATCTCAGGGAGTTCCTCTCCCACTGCAACTCCCAGGTCATTTCCTCTGTCCTAGTGCTACTTTCTCCCCACCCCCACCCTCCTCTCACTTATCTCTCCACCCTTCAGGCTCTCTGCCTGTCTTCCTGATGAAGGGCTTTTGCCCAAAACGTCGATTTTACTGCTCCTCGGATGCTGCCTGAACTGCTGTGCTTTTCCAGCACCACTCTAATCTAGACTCTGGTTTCCAGCATCTGCAATCATTGTTTTTACCCAATTACTCAAACATTCTGTTCCTAACAAACTACGAACCACAAAAATAAGAACATTCCATGCCTTCTGGGTATTGCTCTCACTTGGTCTCTAAAGCTAGTCCGAAAGCAGCCAATCCTACACCACTTTTTGAGTTATGATGTCATGTCTGAAGCTCCACCCCTGGATTCAGCTCCTCCTCCCTCCCAATCTATGTCAAACAAAGTACAACTCCCTACAGGTAAGGCAAATTAAACATTCATCCTGTTCTTCAGTGCTTTCATTATTGTATTGTCCTCCTGTTTCTGTACCAGTCGAAGCAAACACTCAGAGACACAGTATGGCTCTACCTTCTTCATCTTTATTCCGAGCCCTGGAGAGACCGCAATCGCCCATGTACACAAAGACATGAGTTTGTGGTCTTCTCCTGAACAGCAGATTCTTAAAGAATTATATATCCCTTACAGGGAGCAGCATCCAAATAAGGCAACATCTATATTGATTGGGTGACCATTACAATCAGCAAGTATCAATAGTAAAGATTAAGCCACCTAGCATTACACAATAGATGTTATGATTTGGAGATGCCAGTGTTGGACTGGGGTGTACAAAGTTAAAAATCACAACACCAGATTATTGTCCAACAGGTTTATTTGGGAACACACTAGCTTTCGGAGCGACGCTCCTTCATCAGGTGATAGTGGAGGGCTCAATTCTAACAGAATTTATAGCAAAGATTTACAGTGTAAATTTATAAAATTGGGATTGAAATCCCAGTGTACATCACACTGTAAATTTTTGCTATAAATTCTGTGTTAGGATTGAGCCCTCCACTATCACCTGATGAAGGAGCGTCGCTCCGAAAGCTAGTGTGCCAATTAAACCTGTTGGACTATAACCTGGTGTTGTGTGATTTTTAACAATAGATGTTCTTCACCTCGCTAAACACTAACCTTGCCTCCAGCACCTCATTGTTTACTGGTCAAAGTCGTGTTAGCTGAGCCTTTGTCCCTCAACTTAACTCTTTCCTCACTTGCTCATACCTTATACACATTCTCAATAGAATCCCAACAGTGTGGAAACAGGCCCTTCAGCCCACATCAATCCCTCTAAAGACCATCCCTGCATTCCCCATGGCTAACCTAGCTAGCCTACACACCCTGGTCACTAGGAGCAATTTAACATGGCCAATCCACCAAACTTGCACACCTTTGGACTGTGGGAGGAAGCCCATGTAGACATGGGGATAATGCACAAACTCCACACAGAGAGTCACCCAAGGCATGAGTCGAACCCAGTTCTCTGGAGCTGTGAAGCTGCAGTGCTAACCACTGAGCCACCTTGTGGTGTACAGTTTATCTAAACATGTGCAGAATCACTTTATATCTTTATAAAGATGAAGAAGGTTGAACAACTCAGAGTGTAACCCAAATTATCTTACAAACTGAAATCCCAAATCTGATAATTAGTAGATAACAGCGTTGTGCAAAGGCTCTTGACATGCAGTGGTAGTGTCACTAACTCTCACTTGAGAGGCCAGGATTCTTGTTGCAGGTGTGTATAATAACAAATCTGAACAAGTTAATTAAATTAATCTAGAAAAGCACTGTGATAGAAGAACCTTCTCTGTTCAGCAAATTTGTTTGACAGTCAAGAGAAAGTTGACGGTAGTGTTATGCTGCCACCTACTGGGTATAAGGAGGTCCAGGTACAAATTAACCAAGGTTACCCGGCGACTTGATAAGGAGAAGTACAGCCACCTGATGAAGGAGCGGCGCTCCGAAAGCTACTGTGCTTCCAATTAAACCCATTGGACTATAACCTGGTGTTGTGTGATTTTTTTTAACGTTGTACACCTCAATCCAACACCGGCATCTCCGAATCATGATAAGGAGAAAGTGAGGACTGCAGATCAGAGTCGAAAAATGTGGCGCTGGAAAAACACAGCAGGTCAGACAGTATCCGAGGTACAGGGGAATCATCCGGAAGGGCTTATGCCCGAAACGTCGACTCTCCTGCTCCCCGGATGCTGCCTGACCTGCTGTGCTTTCCCAGCGCCACATTTTTTTGACTCTGGCTACTTGATAACTTTATCACAGGATATCTGTGCAAGTGAAAACACTGATTGGGACATGAGGAACTGAGGGTCATTATTTGTGATTGTCAAAGGTAAAGGCTCAAAACATAACAATGAGCTGGAGAAGAAATCCAACACTACGTACCAACTTCTCTTTTGTTTGATGTTGGTGGCGATCCCTCACTCCTCTTGCCGTTGTATGACTATCGGGCCACTATCAATCACTCATAGAGGCGGTCGGGCGACAAATCATTTAGCCCTGTGCATATTGATTGGACCCAGTCTGAGTCCACCACTCGTTTTGAACTGGTTCCTCACTGAGTTCGCCTCTGATTTTGATCCTGTTCCACTCTGGATGTGTCTTTGGTTTTGATCTGGCTCCAGTTCCATTGGATGTCCACCTCTGATCTTGTTTGGGTCCTGGCCAGGGCTGTCTCTGACCTTGTTCCATGCCGGTCATTTATCTGATTTTGAACAGTTCCAATCCAGGAAGATCTTTGCTCTGGTTCCAGTCCGGGTCCATCTCTGATCCGTTCTTTTCCCGAGTCTATCTCTGATCCAGGTTCACTGTACTTCTATTTCTGATCTGGTTCCAGTCCGGTCTGTTCCTGATTTCGATCCACTTCTGATCTGATTCCAGTCCAGGTGTAACTCTGAAGTAGATCCAGCCTAGATCTATCTTGATCTGGTTCCAGTCTACATCTTGTCCCTGGTTTATATTCAGTTCATGACTATCACTGCTGCAGTTTCAGTTTGGGTGTATTGTTGATCTGGTTCCACTCTGTACCTTCCTCTCATCTCGTTCCAGTCTGGGTCTATCTCTATTCTTATACCCGTAGTCAGTCAATCTTTGACTTGTTTCCAGTCCCGGTATACCTGACCTGAATCTGGTCCGGGTCTATCTCCAATCATGTTCCAGACCAGGTCTGTGTATGTTTTGGTTCCAGTTCCGGCCCGTCTCCGATCTGGTTCCAGTCTAGATCTGTGTACGAACTTTTTCCAGTCCTGGTCTATCTCTAATTCGGATCTGTCTCTGGTTTTGGTCCGGCTCCAGTTCGGGTCATGTGCTGTGTGAGTGAGTGGGGACAGCGAGACGGAGCTAGAGTCCGGCAGTCATTGCAATAGCGGAGTCAGTGGCTCGGTCCCGAGCTCTCTCTCACCGGGCACCGGGACTCGGTCCCGAGCTCTCTCTCATCGGGCACCGGTGGCACAGTCCCGGGCTGTCTCTCACCGGACACCGGGGGCACAGTCCCGGGCTGTCTCTCACCGGACACCGGGGGCACAGTCCCGGGACAGAGCTGCTCTCTCCGGGATGGCACGGCGGCGCGATGAGTCGGGCAGCCCGGCTGCAGAGTGCAGTCTGGAGGCGGGCAGCCGGGAGATGAGTGAGCCGTGGAAAGGTGCTCTGGGCTGTGTGGGGGTGGCCCTGCTCTTCCTCATGACTATCGGTGTACTGTACTGGCAAGTGGCCGAACGGCCGGAGCCTGCCTGGCTGCTCAAGGGCCAGCTCAGCGGGTTGGTGTGGCACAGCAAGAGGTCAGTGCTGGCACTTCGATCCGTGTTCGGGGAGCAGTCTTTCGCCCTCATCCAGCCTCGGCACCTCCCCCTTTCCGGACACACGCTCCTTACCAACCGCTGCTGGTACAACCAGAGCCTCCTGTGCTCCAGCTGGGATGGCGTGAGTGAGCTACAGATCCTGCTGGAACCCATCAACCAAAGCCTGGCCGAATGTTACCGAGTGGAGTGGACCCCCAGACACTGCCAAGTGGCTCTCAAGGTAAATCTACTACTCCCAGGCAAGCTGCGACTTGGTCAGCAGTTCAGTATCTGTCATTAACAACAAACGGCAGGTACGATTCGATCCATTGTTAGCACCAAGTAATACATGGAGTTGTGTGTGGCACCAGGGATCGGTGCTGACACCTCAACTGTTCACACTTGATAGCAGTGGCTTCAATGACCCTAACCTTATGGTTAGGCAAAAGTGAAGACTGCAGACGCTGGAAATCAGAGTCGAGATTAGAGTGGTGCTGGAAAAGCACAGCAGGTCAGGAAACATCTGAGGAGCAGGAAAATCAGGATGCTGCCTGACCTGCTGTGCTTTTCCAGCACCATTCTCATCCTAACCCTTTGGTTGACAAATGAACGTATGGTACAGAAATAAGTAGCAAAGCTACAAAAAGGTGAGGTGGGATCTGGCAAACAGGGTCTAATGGAGGGAAATGTGAAGTTGTCCATTTTGGCAGAGAATAAAAAACAAAGAGCATGTTATCTAAATGGTGTGTGCAGAGGTTTCAGATATGTGAGGCGGGGGGTTTGGGAACTGTAGTCCATGAATTTCAAAGGAAATCCAGTAGGATGTTGTAATTTATTTTTTGGAGAATTGAATATAAAAGTGGGAAGGTTATGCTTCAATTATACAAGACACTGGTAAGATTGCATCTGGAGCACTGTCACAGTATTGGCCTCCTTACTTAAGAAAGGATGTAATGCATTGGAGAAGATTTACCAAACACATCTCTGGAATGAAGAGCTTGTCTTATGAGGAAAGGTTTGACAGGCTTGGTTTGTTGTACTGGAGTTTAGAAAGTGAGAGGTGACTTTTGAAACATTCAAGATCCTGAGAGGTTTTGGCATCTTGTGGAGTTGTGCTTATCAAGCAGTCTGCTTTGTCCTTGATGTAAAGCTTCTTGACGGTTGTTGGAGCTACATTCATCCAGGTAAATGGGGAATATTCTTTGTGCCTTGCATATGATTGACAGGCTTTGGGGAATCAGGAGATAACTTAGTTGCTGCAGTGTTCCTAGCCTCTGATCTGCTCCTGTAGCCATTGTATTTACATGGCAGATCAAGTTCAGTTCTGGTCAATGGTAACCCCAAGATGTTACAAATAATCATACAACCCCATGATGTGAGTGATTTGGCATTTGTAATGCCACTGAATGTCAAGGGACAGTGGTTTGATTGTCTCTTATTGGAATTGGTCATTGCCTGGCACTTGTGTGGTGTAAATGTACTTGCCACTTGTTAGCCCAAGCCTGGGTACTATCCAAGTCTTGCTGCTTATGGACATTGACTGATTTGAACATTAACCGAGCCAATTAAATATTAAGAGTGGCTGTAGTGGAGTGCACAAACTCCTACAGGAGAATAGATAGGATGCAGTATTACAGGAGACACCATATGATGGGCTACAAACATGTTATCTTGTGTACTTTCACTGTTATATATAACACTAGTGCTATGTTACACAGTGTCTGATGCAAGCAGGCTGTTTTACATGAATCTTCCATATATTGGCTGCATTGTGTTAATATTATGGTTGCATTCTACGTGTTGTAGGTTACAGCGAGGACATGGGATCCAGGAATAGCTGGATACATGGCAGATGAACTTCAGTGTGAAGTAGTATGAGGTGATGCAGCAATTGATAAAGTGTCTTTATTATAGGAAAAAAATCTAAGGTGCTTCCAAGGACCAATGATCAGAGAGAATTTGGTACTAAGTCATGTAAGGAAATGTTAGGGAAGATAACCAAGCTTCTAGTCAATCATTTAAGTTTTAAGAAGTATCTTAAAGGAGGAAAGTAGCGAGGTGCTGAGGATTTGGAGAGAGAATTTGAGAACTCTTGGCCTAGGCTGTTGATGAGACGTGGAGGGATATCTTAGTTTGTAAGACTGGAGGATTTTCGTAATGTGAAGACAGGACTTCACCTCTACAAGTGCAGTGGTCACTCTTACTGATACTGTCATGAACAAATGTATCTGCAGCTAGCAGATTGGTGAGGAAGAGTTCAAGTATGTTTTTCCCTCGTCACTTGCCACATACCCTGTCCAGCAGCAATATCTTTAGGACTCGAACAACTTCCTCAATACAGCGGCTACTGCATGGTCATTGATGGTAGTGGATATTGAAATTCCTCACCCAGAGTACATTTTGTGCCCCAGCCACCCTCAGTGCTTCCTCCAAGTGTTGTTCAACACGGAGGAGTTTTAATACTTTTTATTCACTCGTGGGGTATCGATGTCGCTGACCGGGCCAATGTTTATTATGTTTTCCTGGAGAAAGTGGTGATGAGCTGCTGTCTTGAACTGCTGCAGTCGACGTGCTGTAGTTAGACCAGCAATGCCATCAGGGAAGGAATTCCTGAATTTCGTCCCAGCAACATACATTTTCAAGGCGATATATGTCTAAATCATGATGGTGAGTGGCTTGGAGGGGAACCTGCAGGTGGTGGTGTTCCTCTGTATCTGCTGCCCTCCTCCTTCAAGATGGAGGTGACTCTGGGTTTGGAAGGTGCTGTCTATGGAGCCTTCTACAGTGCATCCTGTAGATAGAACACATTGCTGCTACCGAATATTGGTGGGGGAGGGAATGGGTGTCAGCCAAGTGGATTGCTTTGACCTGGGTGGTGTTGAGTTTCTTGAGTAACATTGGAGTTGCAACCATACAGGAAAATGGGCAGTGTTCCATCATGTTCCTGATTTGTCTTGTGGATGGTGAACAGGCTTTGGGGAGTCAGGAGGTGAGTTGCTTGAAACAGTATTCCTAGCCTCTGACTTGCTCTTGTAGCCACTATATTTATATGGCGAGTCCAGTTAAGTATCTGACTGATGGTAACCTCCAGGTGGTTGATAGTGGCCGATTCGTAATGGTACCTCCATTGATTGTTAAAGGGTGGTGGTTAGTTCTGATTCATCATCCAAGGAAGAAATGTATAGAACATAGAACAGTACAGCATATTACAGGCCTTCAGCGCACAATGTTGTGCCGAACATTTATCTTAATCTAAGATCACCCTAACCTACACACTCCTCAATTTACTGCTATCCATGTACTTGTCCAGCAGTTGCTTAAATGTCCCCAATGTCTCTGACTCTACTCCCACCAGTGGCAATGCATTCCATGCACCCACCACTCTCTGCATAAAGAACCTATCTCTGACATCTCTCCTATACCTTCCCCCAATCACCTTAAAATTCTGACCCCTCATGACAGCCATTTCTGCCCTCTGGCAGAAAAGTCTCTGGCTACCTACACTATCTATGCCTCTCGTTACCTTGTACACCTCTATCAAGTCACCTCTCTTCCTCCTTCTCTCCAGTGTGAAAAGTTCTAACTCTCACAACCTCTCTTCAAAAGTGAAGCCCTCCAGTCCAGGCAGCATCCTGGTAAATCTTCTCTGCACCCTCTCTAAAGCAGCTACATCCTTTCTACAATGAGGCAGCCAGAGCTGGACACAATATTCCAAGTGTGGTCTAACCAAGATTTTAGAGAGCTGCAGCAACACCTCGCGGTTCTTATACTCAATCCCCCTATTAATGAAAGCCAAAACATCATTCACCGCCTTAACACCCCCATCAACTTGGGTGGCAACTTTCAGAGATCTATGTGTGTGGACCCCAAGATTCTGCTGTTCCTCCACACTGCCAAGAATCCTGGCTTTAACCCCTGTATTCAGCATTCAAATTTGACCTTCCAAAATGAATCACTTTGCATTTATCCAGGTTGAGCTCCATCTGCCACTTCTCAACCCAGCTCTGCATTTTTTCCATGTCTTGTTGTAGCCTGCAAAAGCCCTCACCGCTATCTACAGCTCCACTGACCTTTAACATAAGAACATAAGAATTAGGAGTAGGAGTAGACCATCTGGCCCTTCAAGCCTGATCCACCATTCAATAAGATCATGGCTGATCTTTTCGTGTACTCAGCTGGATTGTAAATCATTGGTAAACTTTCTCACTCACCCTTCTTCATCCAAGTCATTTTTTAAAACTACAAGGAGCAGAGGCCCAAGAACAGATCCCTGTGGACATCACTGGTCACCGACCTCCAGGTGGAATCCTTTTCATCACTACCACTCACTATCTACTTTCGGTCAGCCAATACTGTATCCAGACAGCTAAATTTCCCTCCTAACTTTCTGAATGTGCCTACTGTGGGGAACCTTATCAGTTCCTTACTGAAATCCATATACACCACATCCACTGCTCGACATTTGTCAACTTGTCTTGTCATGTCCTCAAAGAACTCAATAAGGCTTGTGAGGCATGACCTGCCCCTCACAAAGCCATGCAGACTACCTTTAATCAAACTATACTTTTCCAAATAGTCATGAATCCCATCTCTCAGAATCCATTCCAGTACCTTGTTTACCATAGATGTAAGACTGACAGGTCTGCAGATCTAAGGGATTTCACTATTCCCTATCTTGAACAGAGGAACAGCATTCGCCTCCCTCCAATCATCTGGTACTACTTCCATGGAGTGTGAGGATGCCAAGATCATCGCTAGAGGCACACCAATCTCATTCCTCGCTTCCCATAGTAACCTTGGATTTATCTGGGCAAAAGTGAGGATTGCAGATGCTGGAAACCAGAGTTTAGATCAGAGTGATGCTGGAAATGCACAGCAGGTCAGGCAGTATCCGAGGAGCAGGAAAATCGATGTTTCAGGCAAAAGCCGTTCATCAGGATAAAGGCAGGAAGCCTCCAGAGTGGAGAGATAAATCACTTTATCTGGATCTGGATTTATCTGGTCCGGCCCTGGGGAATTATCTATATTGATGCTTCCCAAAATTTCCAGCACATCCACTTGCTTAATATCAATCTGTTCAAGCCTATTAGCCTGGTTTACGATGTTCTCACTCTCAACAAGGTCCCTCTAGTGAATACTAAAGCAAAAAATTAATTTTGGCCCTCCCCCACATCTTCAGACTCCAGGCACAATTTCCCTCCGCTATCCCTGATCGGCCCTACCCTCTCTCTGATCATTCTCTTATTCATCACTTAAGTGTAGAATGCCTTTGGGTTTTCCTTAATCCTTCCCGCTCCTTAGTCCATTTTTGAGTTCTTTCCTAGCTACTCTGTAATCCTCTAAAGCTGTGCCAGAACCTTGCTTCCTTCTTCCTCTTGATGAGAAGCTCCTCTTCTCTTGTCATCCAAAGCTCCTTCACCTTAGCATTCCTTGCCTCTCTCAGTGGGACAAAGTTATCCAACACTCCCAACAAGTGCTCCTTAAACAGCCTCCACATTTCTGTTGTGCACTTCCTGTAGAACAATTGATCCCAATTTATACTCCCCAGCTCCTGTCTACTTGCAGTATAATTTCCCCTCCACAAATTACTTTCCCATACTGTCTATTCCTATCCCTCTCCATGGCTGTGATAAAGGTGAGACAGTTGTGGTCACTGTTGCCAAAATGCTCCCCTGCTGAGCGATCTGACACCTGGCCTGGCTCATTACTTAGTAGCAAATCCAAGATGACATCCCTGCTAGGTATGTGGTAATCAGCAGGAGGTTTCCTTAGCCATGTTCAACCTGAAGCCATGAGACTTCATGGGGTTTGGAGTCATGTTGAGGACTCCCAAGGTAATGTGCCCCTGACTTTGTAATAGTGTATATCACCTCTCCTGCCAATCAGTCAGGATATATCCATGAGCGGTGATGATGATGTCTGGGACGTTGTCTGTAAGGTATGATTCCATGAGTACAACTATGTCAGGATGTTGCTTGACAAGTGTGTGAGCCAGCTTTCCCAACTTTGGCACTAGCCCCAGATGTTAGTAAGGATGACTTTGCAGAGTTGACAGGGCTGTTTCTGCCATTGTTGTTTCCTGGCTAGACCAGCTATGAATGGCAGATTTCCTTCCTTGAAGGACCTTGGTCCACTAGATGGGATTTTCTGACATCATTCGTGTTTTAGACCATAAGACCATAAGAAATAAAAACAGGAATAGACTGGTCTGCCCCTCAAGCCTGCTGCACCATTCAGTGGGATCATGGCTGATCCAAAATTCCTCATGTCCTGTGTTTTCCCCATAAAACTTGATTCCTCTACTGATCAATAATCTATTCATCTCAGTCTTAACTATACACAAGGACTCTGCCCCCACAGGCAGGGTATTCTAAACTTGCTCAATCCTCTGAGAGAAGAAATTCCTCCTCATCTCAATCTTAAATTGGCACCTCTTTATTCTGAGATTCTGCCCTTTAGTACGAGACTCTCTCATGAGGGGAAACATTCTCTTAGTATTTAACTTGGCAAGCTCCTTAAGAATTTTATTATGTTTCAATGAGATCACCTCCCATTCTTCTAAACTCCAGTGAGTAGAATCCCAAACTGTTTAGGCTTTGCTCATAAGACAATTCTTCTGTACCAGGGATCATCCTAGTGTTTCCTGCCCATTAGCCAATTCTCTATCCATGCCAATATGCTACTTCTGACACCATAGGCTCGTATCTTATGTCTTAAGCTTTTGTGAGGTACTTTGTGAAACATTGTCTGGAAGTCTAAATAAAACTCATCTACTGTTTCCCTCTATCACTCTGGTTGGGGTTTCTCTTTCAGACATGATTTCGCTTTCATGATGCCATGCTGGCTCTTAATTCCAGATTTATGTTGTTGAATTCAGATTCCCCTATCTGCTGTGGAGGGATTTGAACCCCAGTCCCCAGAGCATAACCTGGGTCTCTGGATTAATCAGGTACCAATAATTATCAGCTCTCACTCTCACAACGTGCAGCCCTCCACTCCCTCGCTCCAATCCCAACCTCACCATCAACCCAGCAGATAAAGGGGGTACAGTGGTAGTTTGGCGCACTGACCTCTACACCGCTGAAGCCAGGTGCCAACTCGAAGACACCTCCTCCTATCGCCCCCTCGACCATGACCCCAGCCCCCCATCACCAAACCATCATCTCCCAGACCATCCACAACCTCATCACCTCAGGAGATCTCCCATCCATAGCTTCCAAACTCATTGTCTGGGAACCCCGCACCGCCCTATTCTACCTCCTTCCCAAGATCCATAAGCCTGACCATCCTGACTGACCCATTGTCTCATCCTGCTCCTGCCCCACTAAACTCATCTCTACCTACCTCAGTACTGTTCTATCCCCCCCTAGTCCAGGAACTCCCCACATAGGTTCGGGACACCACCCATGCCCTCCACCTCCTCCAAGACTTCCATTTCCTCGGCACCCAACGCCTCATCTTCACCATGGACATTCAATCCCTCTACACCTCCATCTGCCATGACCAGGGCCTCCAAGTCCTCCGTTTCTTCCTCTCCCGACGTCCCCAACAGTACCCTTCCACTGACTCTCATTCATTTGGCTGAACTGGTCCTCACCCGTAACAATTTCTCCTTCGAATCCTCCCACTTCCTCCAGACGAACAAGGTAGCCATGGGCACCTGCATGGGCCCCAGCTATGCCTAACTCTTTGTCCATCTTCCGTAGTTACATCGGCACCACTCCCCACCTCTTCCTCTGTTACATTGATGACTGCATCGGCGCAACCTCGTGCTCTCGCGAGGAGGAGGAGGAGCAATTCATCAACTTCACCAACGTATTCCAACCTGACCTTAAATTCACCTGGACCATCTCTGACACCTTCCTCCCCTTCCTGGACCTCTCCATCTCCATCAATGATGACCGACATAACGCTGACATTTTTTACAAACCCACCAACTCCCACAGCTACCTAGATTACACCTCTTCGCACCCTACCTCCTGCAAAAATGCTATTCCATATTCCCAATTCCTCCGCCTCTGCCGTATCTGCTCCCAGGAAGACCAGTTCTACCACAGAGCACACCAGATGGCCTCCTTCTTTAAAGACCATAATTTCCCCTCCCACATGGTTAAAGATGCCCTCCAAATCATCTCATCCACGTCTCGTACCTCTGCCCTCACCTTGATCCATAACAAGGATGGAACCCCTCTGGTCCTCACCTTCCATCCTACCAACCTCCGCATAAATCACATCACCTGCCGACATTTCTGCTACCTCCAAACGGACCCCATTACCAGGGATATATTTCCCTGTTGTGGTTCTGTTCGCCGAGCTGAGAATTTGTGTTGCAGAAGTTTTGTCCCCTGTCTAGGTGACATCCTCAGTGCTTGGGAGCCTCCTGTGAAGCCACGAAATGACACGACCAGCTATCCTTAGTAGCCACGCACGCAGATGACAAGCAACATGAGTTCGACTGGGACAACACTACTATTATAGGACAAGCCAAACAGAGAACAGCCAGGGAATTCATAGGGGCATGGCACTCATCCACAGATTGAATCAATAAGCACCTCGACCTGGACCCAATATACCGACCGCTGCAACGGACAGCTGGAACTGACAACCGGAAGCGGCAGAGATAAACCACTATAAATGCCGGAGGAAACATAACAGAAGCGCTTCACAGGACGCTCCCAAGCACTGAAGCTAGACAGGGGACGAAATGTCTGCAACTCAAATTCCCAGCTCGGCGAACAGAACCACAACAATGAGCCCCCGAACTGCAAATCTTCTCGCAAACTTTGGATATATTTCCCTCCCAACCCCTTTCCGCAAAGTCTGTTCTCTCTGTGACTACCTGGTCAGGTCCACGCCCCCAACAACCCACACTCCCGTCCTGGCACCTTCCCTTGCCACCGCAGGAATTGCAAAACCTGCGCCCACACCTACCCCCTCACCTCCATCCAAGGCCCCAAAGGAGCCTTCCACATCCATCAAAGTTTTACCTGCACATCCACCAATATCATTTATTGTATCCGTTGCTCCCGATGTGGTCTTCTGTACATTGGGGAGACTGGGCGCCTTCTCACAGAGCGCTTTAGGAACATCTCTAGGACACCTGCACCAATCAACCCCACCGTCCCTTGGCTGGACATTTCAACTCCCCCACCCACTCTGCCGAGGACGTGCAGGTCCTGGGCCTCCTCCATCGCCACTCCCTCACCACCCAACGCCTGGAGGAAGAACGCCTCATCTTACGCCTCGAAACACTTCAACCACAGGAGATCAATGTGGACTTCACCAGTTTCCTCATTTCCCCTCCCCTCCCCCCACCCCCCCCAACCTTCCCCAGTTCCAATCTGCCAGCTCAGCACCATCCTCATGACCTGTCCTACCTGCCAATCTTCCTTCCCACCTATCCACTCCACCCTCCTCTCTGACCTATTACCTTCATCCATACCTCCATCCACTATTGTACTCTTGGCTACCTTCTCCCCAGCCCCACCCTCCTCCCATTTATCTCTCCACCCCCAACGGCTCCCTGCCTCATTCCTAATGAAGGGTTTTGTCCGAAACGTCGATTTTCCTGTTCCTCGGATGCTGCCTGACCTGTTGTGCTTTTCCAGCACCACTCTAATCTAGACTCTGATCTCCAGCATCTGCAGTCCTCACTTTCGCCATTACCTTCCCCTTGTAAAGGTTTTGTATTGTATGTAGTATTCAGTTGGTAGATGGGATATAATGTCTCAAAGTCAAAGAGATTCTCCGCACAGAAAAATATCCATCGTGTCCATGCTGGTCAAAAACAACCACCTAACTATTCTAATCCTATTTTCCAGCATTTAGCCCATTTCTTGTATGCCATGGCACCGCAAATGCATGTAAATACTTCTTGAATATTGTGAAGGTTTCTGTCTCCACCACACTTACAGGCAGTGAGTTCCACATTCCTATCACCCTCTGGCTGAAAGTTTTCTTCCTCACATTTCAGATTTTGATGGTCTAGTGTGCGTGCCATGTCATGTGCATGGGCTGTCTACTATATGTGTTCTGTCATGTGTGTGAGATGTCTAGTGTGCCTACTGTGCTGTGTGCACAGAGTGTCATGTGCACAATGTATCGTGACTATTAAATGCACAGCTGTGTTGTATCCGCCAACAGTTACACACGCTGCCCACATTTCTCACTCTCAAGGCAGCATACCAACATTAAGAGATTTCTTGGCTTGCTGCACCTGCCTCTGGAAAAAGTGCAACAAATAAGTTGAACTTTGTTTCTGGTGGTGGGTGAAGGATGGAGCCAGGTGGGTTAGCTACAAGGCCTGACCGAGTTCATCGAGATTTGATTTAGTTGGTGAATATTAGATCCTCCAGCTCTCACCTTCCCATTGCATCATCATCCACACACATCCCATGTCCCATTCATGCCATGTCACCCATATACCTCAAATGGCCCCTTAATCACTGTCGGGCAACCCATGCTTTTCCACTTGTAGCTAAGGTTCCTAAAAGCCCACTCACCTGTCGTCTCTTTCATTCATACCCTTAATGTTTGCCGTTCTAGGCACCTCAACAATCACACCGGATAGTGTACAGAGCTGGAATAATGTAGGTCTGAAGAAAGATTGGCTAGGCTGAGGTGGTTTCTTTTGAATAGAGGAGGCTGAGCAACTTTAATTGAGGTGTACATAAAATAGTGAGAGTCTTGGATGGAATGGATGGGCAGCACATATTTGGGGTAGGCGGGCGTGAATTTAGAGTGATTGATGGTAGGGCTAGAGGGAAGTTGAGGAAATATGATATCTACCAAAGGATGGTTTGGTTCTCAAACTGACTGCCTGAAAGGGTAGATGAGGCAGAAACCCTCAGATCATTTCAATTGTGTCTGGATATGCACCTGAAGTCCCATATCATCCAATGATATGGGACCAAGTGCTCGTTCATGGGATTAGGCTGGATAGTTTGTTTCTCGATAAGTGCAGACTCACTGGGCAGAGTTGCCACCTTCTGTGCTGTAAATGTTTGTGTTTCCAAAATATTGAAAGAGAAGTAAGATGCAGGGATATTGAGAGAGGGTTGGGCAGTGTCAGTGTATGAATTGCTCCTTGGGACAGTCAGCCCTGTGAGTCGATTGGGTCTCCACTTCTGCTGTAATGATTTTAGGATTCAATGATACAACAGCGGTCAAGTGTTAATTTTTCCTGATACCCTTGTCAACAGCAATTAAAGTTAATAATAATGATTATTTTTCAACTGAAAAATGCAAGCTTTTATTGTAAATTAAAGGGATGATGATTTAGATACTACTACAGTTTGATTATTCCATAGACCTCAACCACCTTTATTGAGTATTTAATGTCCACTGTAGCAAAAAAAAAGGTCATGAGATGCAGATTGCATGATAAGGTGAGAATGAGGTCTGAATGATTTTGTGACAGGTCCTGTGTGAATGAATTATCTGCACTGTGTTCTGGAATTGCCTAACTAATCTTCCTGCCTCCACCAATTGTAGTACTTGGTCATTTATTTCCTAACTGTTCAGGTCTTAGTGTGGAAATCAGCTGCCTTGTTGCTCAAAAAGCATAAGTGACAGCGTTGATATGTTCTGGGCTATTTCAGATGTTATAATTGATAACAGGATTTCAAAATTACATCTTTGAATGTTTAAATTGGCTATTATGTATCAGAGAATGATTTTGTAAACCTGAAAAGCCCTGTCTATATATGTGTAAGCATTCATAGGCCAGAGCTGGCATCTGATGTGAGGGAACCAGCAGTAGAATTGGATTAATGAGCCATTCAAAGACCAACTGTAATCCCTACAAGAATTTAGCAGATTGTATCTGGCTTTGAGAGTTCCAGCAAACAGAGAATATTAATATGAGGCTCAGACAGAAAGGATCAAGGCTCAGTGTCTGAGCTTTACATCATGCATAATTAATCAGCCCCACCTCCTAGTTTGATGACACCGACATCACCATTATGACAACTCAGGAGTGTGGAAAAACTGTTATGGCTGTCACTCACTGTGAACTCTGTGAGAGCGTAGCAAGGATCATCTCCTTGGTAACTAATACCTTTTAAGTATATGTAACAGGAAACCTAAATGATTAGTCAATGAGTTAGATGAAAATTTTTTTGGATTAAGTTCCCTACAGCGTGGAAACAGATCCACACCGACCCTCCGAAGAGCAACCCACCCAGACCCATTCCCTTACATTTACCCCTGCACCGAACACTATGGGCAATTTAGCATGGCCAATTCACCTAACCTGCACATCTTTGGATTGTGGGAGGAAACCCACACAGACATAGGGAGAATGTGCAAACTCCGCACAGACAGTTGCCCGAGGCAAGAATTGAACCCGGGTCCCTGGCTCTATAAGGCAGCATTGCTAACCGCTGAGCCACCGTGCTGCCCCAGTTTGGGTGTGCAAACTTCCTTTGGCTTGCTATGCAATGAAGTATTATCATGTGAAGCGATGTTATTGTAGGGGAAGTCAGGAAAGCTAAGCAGAGGTAAGTCATGCGGAATGGTTTTTGATCTGCTAATCCACAGGCCTGGAATCCACTAAACTGAAGTGGTAATTGACAGTAAAAAAAAATTAGTCTTTATTCAATGCCGTGGCATGGCATAAAGTGCTTTGTTGGCAATCAGGTACTTTTGCAGTTTTAACCACTTGTAATATAGGAAGCTAGACAGACAGTTGAGCTCCCATGAATGCAGTACGATCATGGGCAGGTATCCTTGCTTTTTCTGTCATTCATGAACATTGGCCAGGTATAGATTCCCTGCTTTTCTCTTTCAAAAAATGGCAATAAATCATTTGCATTCGCCTGAAAGGGTAAAAGTTTTATGGTCTCATTTAATGTAATACTAGACTGGCAACCGGGAGTATTGTGCTTAAGGTCTAGCTCAGGACTTGGCCCATCAGACTTGTGACTCAGAGACAGGGATACTCCCACTGTTCTGTGACTGTGATGGTAAAAAGGTGGGACTTTTGTGTGATTGCTTGGCCTCCACAATGACAGGATAGAATTTGACAGAATATAGAACAAAACCAGGTGCTTCAGTGACATAATCCTTCCCCCCATGCTCACTGTCTCGCACTCTGGATAGCAGGAAGAGGTGGCACATGGATTTATTTTTCTTTTCTCATTCATATAAGAACACAGGAATACAAAGTAAGGATTAGGCCAATTCACCCCTTCAGCCTGCTCTACTTTCAGTAACATCTTGGCTGTTCTGGATATGTCTTAACTGTACCTTTCTGTCATTATCCCCAAAATAATCCTTGAATCCCTTGTCAATTAAGGATTGTCTAACTCTACATAGAGTTCAACAATCCAGCCTCCTCTATGGTGAAGAGAATTCCACAGACTAACAGCATTTGACATAAAAGTAATTCCTACCTCATTTTTAAATTAGTGAACCTCTTATTTTTAATATGTTTTAGATTTCCCCAAAGAAGTAACATTCTCTCAAAATCCATCCTGTCAAAGTTCCTTTGTTTCACTAAGATCACCTCGCATTCTTCTAGACACAAGCGGATTCAGGCCCAACATGTCCAGCCTTTCTTCATAAGATAACCCACTCACTTCAGGAAGAGGTTGAATCACTCTACTGCCTTGAGTTGCAATTACAGGGTATATCTTTTCTTTGGTGACGATACCAAAACATGATGATGTATTTCAGATGTGGTCTCACCAAGCCTGTGCAGCAACACAACATTTGTACTTGGTCTCCTTTTCACTAAAGCCCAACATTTCTTTTGCCTTCCTAATCACTTGCTGTACCTGTAATCTAATTTCTTGTGTTTCATGTACCAGGACATCCAGACCCTTCTTTAATATAGAATTCTATTATCTCTCTTCACTCAGAGGGTGTGCAGTTTTGCTATTCTTCTTACCAAATTGGACAAGTTCACATTTTCCCACATTAAATTCCATCTTGCCCAGTCACTTAACCTACCTTTGCTAACTTCTTTTGTCCTTTTGCAACTTAGCTGATTTTCTAATGTCACAAGGATAAGTTGGAAACTATCATACATTCAATTCCTTTACCCAAGTCACTGAAATAGATTGTAAATACTTGAGGACCCAGCACTGACTGCTGTGGCACTTCATTAGTTCAGCTTACCAACCAGAAAATGACAGGCAAACCTCTCCATCTCCATTAATGACGACTGACTTGACACTGACATTTTTTACAAACCCACCGACTCCCACAGCTACCTGGATTACACCTCTTCCCACCCTACCTCTTGCAAAAATGTCATTCCGTATTCCCAATTCCTCCGCTTCCGCCATATCTGCTCCCAGGAGGACCAGTTCCACCACAGAACACACCAGATGGCCTCCTTCTTTAGAGACTGCAATTTCCCTTCCCAAGTGGTTAAAGATGCCCTCCAAAGTATCTCAACCACATCCCGCACCTCCGCCCTCAGACCCCACCCCTCCAACCATAACAAGAACAGAACGCCCCTGGTGCTCACCTTCCACCCTACCAACCTTCGCATAAACCAAATCATCCGCTGACATTTCCGCCACCTCCAAAAAGACCCCACCACCAGGGATATATTTCCGTCCCCACCCCTTTGCGCCTTCCGCAAAGACTGTTCTCTCCGTGACTACCTGGTCAGGTCCACGCCCCCCTACAACCCACCCTCCCATCCTGGCACCTTCCCTGCCACCGCAGGAACTGCAAAACCTGCGCCCACACCACCTCCCTCACCTTCATCCAAGGCCCGAAAGGAGCCTTCCACATCCATCAACGTTTTACCTGCCAATCCACTAATATCATTTATTGTATTGGTTGCTCCCGATGCGGTCTCCTCTATATTGGGGAGACTGGACGCCTCATAGTAGAGAGCTTTAGGGAACATCTCCGGGACACCCGCACCAATCAACCACACCGCCCCGTGGCCCAACATTTCAACACCCCCTCCCACTTTGCCGAGGACATGGAGATCCTGGGACTCCTTCACCACCGCTCCCTCACCACCAGACGCCTGGAGGAAGAACGCCTCATCTTCCGCCTCAGAACACTTCAACCCCAGGGCATCAATGTGGACTTCCACAGTTTCCTAATTTCCCCTTCTCCCACCTCACCCTAGTTCCAAACTTCCAGCTCAGCGCTGTCCCCATGACTTGTCCTACCTCCCTATCTTCTTTTCCACCTATCCACTCCACCCTCCTCCCCGCACCCGACCTATCACCTTCATCCCCTCCCCCACTCATCTATTGTACTCTATGCTACTTTCTCCCCACCCCCACCCTCCTCTAGCTTATCTCTCCACGCTTCAGGCCCTCTGCCTTTATTCCTGATGAAGGGCTTTTGCCCAAAACGTCGATTTTACTGCTCCTCGGATACTGCCTGAACTGCTGTGCTCTTCCAAAACCACTAATCCAGAATCTAGCTACAGGCTGTCAGTTCAGGAGCTAGAAACAGGAAAAATATTGTGAATGGGATTATAGCGTTTGTAACGTAAATTGATAAATTCTGTTTTGGGATTGAAAACTGAGCTTCAATAAAATAGGTGGTAATTGATTAATTAAAGTATGAGATTGCATTGCTTCAGTTGTAACCTCAACCGTCTTTTGAAGGTAAGGTGATGGCTTTTTGTGAGTAAAAGTGTGCGTCAGTACCTTTGAACAAATATTGATTGCTAACTTGTACCTAATGTTTTGTACCAATTTATATATGGTGTCTGGGAGCTTGATGCTTTTGTATGACTTGGCTTTCATTTTAGACAATCGTGATAATTGGTGAGGACATTGATGAATACTTGCGGTTCTGCTACTACACGAGTGTAAAACTGGTACTTTTTAAATATTTCTATGTTTTGATTTGTTTCTCAGTTTTTCTATGACTGTGGACTGAAATGGGAAAGGAAGATTTAAAAGGGACCTAAGGGCAACTTTTTCATGCAGACTGAGGTGCCTGTATGGCATGAGCTGCCAGAGGAAATGGTGGAGGCTGGTACAATTACAACATTTAAAAGGCATCTGGATGGGTATATGAATAGGAAGGGTTTAGAGGGATATGGTCCAAATGCTGGCTAATCGGTTAGGCTATCTGGTTGGCATGGACGAGTTGGACCAAAGGATCTTTCCGTGCTGTACAGCTCAATGACTTTATGACTGGTTTAAAAGCAAAAGATTGTAGAAAGATTGCTGCACTTTTTAAAAGCAAGTTACTTGACACTCATTGCAAGTGCTTTTTACATTGATCTTTGTTGAAGTGGTGGGGAATGTTACTACAGAAAAGCTGGAGACAGTGGAGTGTGTGAACAGAGATTCAACCAGCAACGAGTAGTTGATTGGCCTGTGGAATGGTGACCAGTTGTTAATGTCCAGGCCCTCTGCTTGCTGACAATTATGTGATTGGCTTGCCGCTAGCTGAACAGCTTGTGTATGTTTGGTAAGAAGCCATTGGACCTTCAGAAAGGAAGGTGCTGCCCTTTTCTCTGCATTTAAAAAATAAAGACGCCACAAGCCGAAGAAACCAGTTTGTTTTCCCTCCTTGGTTGGTTGTTGTTAGCTGTGGTTTTTAACCAATAGGTCAAAGATTTTAAGAGTCACCTTGTTGCTCCATGTCTCCTGCAAGCAAGTGATGGTATCTGAAGAAGGAAGATCAAGGAGCAGTAGGTTCTAAGAATCAAAAATTATCATCTCATTTTAGTGATTTGGGTCTATGGAACGGGGGTCATCCTAGTTTTTTCCTCCACCCATAATGACCTTTTTTGTGAGTGTGTGCGCGTGCACATTTGTCCCTCCTTCCCTCTCCCCCTGTCTCCCTCTTGATGGTTCATAATTGCTTACCTGTAGCTAAAGGTTATTTATTTCAAAGCATTAGTATTTCTGAAGTACAGAAACCTGGACTGTGCTTTGTCAACCTGTGTCTAAAAGGTAAAGTGGAGAATTTTGCATTCTTTGATAACACTTTTAATCCTTTTGATGACTTTGGGAATAATGAAGCTTAATTTTCAATGCATTGAATTTCTTGGAGAACATTGCATGTTGTCTGGTTTCTTAAAGCCTGTTAATTGTAGAAGGTTTGAATGTCTCTCCTTGTGATGAATTGCAAAACTAGGGTTAGAACTATAAAATAGTCACTAACAGATTCAGTGGGAATGTTGAACCTGATGCCACATGGACTTTTAGGGGACCCATACTGATATGTTTAACAAAAGCAATCCACCCATGTGAGGGAGGAAGGATTAAAAGATTATACTAATAATATAAGATGAAAACAAAATAAGTGATGATGAGTCCGTGGATGACATTCCCCAATTTTTTCAGTTCCAGATGAGGAGGGATGTTGGCTCCCCTCCTTTATTCACTCATCTTTCGTTGGTCCTGACAAGATTGATTTGTGAAGGATCCCTTCCCAATGGATACTTTCTCTTGAACTCAAATTCATTTGTTTTAAGAAGGGAGCCAATTTAATCAGACCTCCTTGAGTTAACAAAAGAGGAAGTTTTGCTAATTGCAAAAAAAACCAACATTCAGACTAGCAATGAAAAGTGAATCCGAAGAAAAAACTTACAAACTCAATCAGTCTCTGAGACATTGGACAATTGTGGTTGCTATATTGACGGTTGAATACTCTTGGCTTTGCAAGTTAATGGAAATTCTTTTATCCTGGTTTCCTTTGACAATTGCTGTCTGGTAGCACTAAGAGTGAGAGACATTTGATTTTCTTTACCTGTAATGCAAGGGTTTAATAACTGTCCTCAAATGGTGAACTTCACAGCACACTAGTACATCAGGCCATGAACACAGAGACCAATGGTTGCAGTTCGTTTCGAGCCCTAACATTTTATTTATGCTTTCTTGAAAGGGTAAAACATAAACATACCTGCACAGAACACTGTTGCATAATCACTGTCACCTTTTGACTGTAGCAGTCCTTTTTTTTTAGAAAAAAACACATTGACTTAAAAGTTCAATGTGTTCATAAGTACTTTGAGGTTTTGATCTATTGTTATAAGAAATAGGACCCCACCACCAGAGATATATTTCTCTCCCTACCCCTTTCAGTGTTCCAGAGCGACCATTCCCTCGGTGGTTCCCTCGTCATGTCCACGCCCCCACCAGCCTACACCCCATTCACAGCACCTTCCCCTAACACAGCAGGAAGTGTAAAATCTGCGCCCACACCAATCCCTCACCGCCGTCCAAGATCCCAAAGGACCCTTCCACATCCAACAGAAATTTACCTGCACCTGACCAATGTCATCTACTGTATCTGTTGCATCCGATGTGGTCTCCTCTACATCGGGG
Organism: Chiloscyllium plagiosum; assembly: GCF_037043375.1. NCBI lineage: Eukaryota > Metazoa > Chordata > Chondrichthyes > Orectolobiformes > Hemiscylliidae > Chiloscyllium > Chiloscyllium plagiosum. Next base: position 78,607,795 of record NW_028270156.1, on the reverse strand, counting down.
AGACAGGACGCCTACTTGCACATTGTTTCAGAGAACATCTCTAGGACACACGCACAAACCAATCCACCGTCCCGTGGCTGAACACTTCAATTTCCCCTGCCACTCTGCCAAGGGCATGCAGGTCCAGGGCTGCCTCCATTGCCAAACTGTTACCACCCAACGCCTGGAGGAGGAACGCCTCATACTCCGCCTTGGGACCCTGCAACCACATGGGATAAATGTGGATTTCAACAGTTCCTTCATTTCCCCTCCCACCACATTATTCCATTCCCAAGCCTCCAACTCGGCACCATCCTCCTGACCTGTCCATCATCTTCCCCAACAATCCGCTCCACCTCCACCTCCCCTCCCCCTCCCTCCGACCTATCATGTTCCCCCTCACTTTCTTCTACTTATCGCATTCTCAGTTACCTTCCAACCCCACCCCCCTCCCATTTATCTCTCAGCCCTCTTGCCTACAAGCCTCAGTCCTGATGAAGGGCTTCTACCCAAAACGTTGATTCTCCTGCTCCTCAGATGCTACCTGGCCTGCTGTGCTTTTCCCGCACCACAGTCTCGACTATGAGAAATAGGAGGTGATGAGTGTGAAGCATAAACTGTAAATTTGACAAAATGGCCTGTTTCTGTTCTGTAATTTCAATGGAGTTAGTCATTGGGTTCTCTGTTCACAGGATTGTTTTTCCATGGACAATGTGTCATGGTATGGAGGAGGAAGCATGCATTCTCAATACTGGCCCATTAACAATGCTGACATTGACTCCCAACCTTTCATCATCAGCAACCTACAGGACACCCCCTCAGGCTACGGATCTGTGTTAGAGAGGTATTTCCTTGGATCAACAGGTGAGAACGTTGACATTCTGTATATTTGATACAAATTGAATTCTTCTGGGAATCTGGGCATCAGCTTTAATGGCAAGGTTGAATGTTGGGCTGGTTGAGGAGCAGATCACTGTGATTCTGTGTATTGATTTGAGCTTGTCTCAGAATATGAGGAAGATTGGGTTTATCAAGAAGTTCGGGGTGGTTTATATACAGCATAACAGATACCCAGGAATGTGATACAGACTGGAATCAAATCAAGGGTTTAAAAAAAAACAGGTGGCACAGTGGTTAGCACTGCTGCCTCATAGCGCCAGAGACCCGGTTTCAAATCCTGCCTCAGTCAACTGTCTGTGTGGAGTTTGCACATTCTCCTGTGTCTGCATGCGTTTCCTCCGGGTGCTCTGGTTTCCTCCCACAGTCTAAAGATGTGCAGGTTAGGTGAATTGGCCATGCTAAATTGCCCGTAGTGTTAGGTGAAGGGGTAAATGTAGGGGAATGGGTCTGGGTGGGTTGCTCTTCGGAGGGTCGGTGTAGACTTGTTGGGCCAAAGGGCCTGTTTCCACACAGTAAGTAATCTAATCTAAAAAAAAAGTGTAGTGCAGTCACTGCTCTGGATGAACACTTATTCACTGTTGGTGAAAGTAGATTGGCTAAGTTTCCTTGCTAAAGAAGCTGTTGGCATATTCCATGTCTGGGTGAAGAATGGGTTTAAATTCTCCTTGTGGAGGACTTTGGTGTTCTTCATGAGAAGTTTTTGAGAGTTGGGTCACCATCACAGCAGATGAATCATTGTTGTCCAACCATCGTTTTTATGACATGTATATGTCAAGTGTTGCATATTGACTGAGTTCCATGCAGCTACTGAGACTGGGTTGATTCGCATCCAGAACATCTGCCCAATTCCTCTGATTTACAAATTCCTCTGATACAGAAACCTTGTTCAGAGACTAACTGTCTTCACCTCCTGAAGTGACTATCATAAGTTGAGTTAGGATTTCAATCAGTAATTAGTGTAGTATTCAAGTGATTCAAAGACGGAGGATGAAGTTTCATGAGAACCTCAACATTAATGTAATCCCAGTTGTTTGTTGTTATTACACTAACAATTTTCCAAGCAGTCCTACTCCAAAGTCTACATATGGGCTGTGGAAGGTGATTAAACAATTGGAGAAAATGAGAGCTCTCTATAATTCCTATGTAAGAACATTTTGAACAAAGCGTGTTGTGGCATGAAATTAATTGAAATTCTTTTGTCCTGGTTCCTTTTGACAGTGGCTATAAGGCAGCACTAAGAGTGAGAGTGATATTTGTATTTCTTTATCTGTAGTGCATGTCCTCAAACTGTGACCTTCACAGCACACTAGTACATCAGGCCATCCAGGAACCACAAACCACCCATACCATTGCTCACTGGAGCTGACCTGTTTAACCTCCTTCCATAGAAATGCAGTTGAATTTATTTCTAAAGTGGTTCAAGTGAACAGATGTTGTACATTTCGCTGGATCACCTTTGGAGATGAAGGAGATCGCTTACAGGATTTCTCCTCAAATTAAAAATGTGATATGGAGAAAAACAAAAAATCTGTTTACCAGATTTATAAAGCTCAATTGACCTGTCATTTATTGAGAGATTTCCGCATTTCCATTGTCCTTAACATGAAAAATGTTCTATAATCTTTCTTCTGAGTGGCCTAGCTCTGATTTCAAGTGGCCTAACCTTGGGTAAGATTTTACCTTACCAGAGGTGGGGAGAATAATGATGAATGTAATGGCTCCAATGAGTGAGAGTCTGTGTCGAGAAAAACTCTTGCAATTCACTTCTACCTAGATAGCAAGATCCAATTCTTACCATCTGATGACAATAAAATTTAGTTGCATGAGTTTGTACCTCATTAATTATGCTTACTCTGCAAACCTCCCCTTCCCAAGTAATGTTTTCCTTGGTCATAATTCTCAATGTCTCAAAACAGAGTGGATACCTGTTAAGAGTTTAGATCAGAGTGGTGCTGGAAAAGCACAGCAGGTCAGGCAGCATCTGAGGAGCAGGAAAATCGATGTTTCGGGCAAAAGCCCTTCATCAGACAGCATCTGCAGTCCTCACTTTCGCCCTGGATACCTGTTAAGTTCGTACCTCAGCATCGAGTCATGGCTGTGCCAACCATTTTCCTTTTCTTTACTGGCAATCATGTCAACTGCAGCAAGTGCCTTCATGGAAGTTGAATCCCTTCATCAACGTAACAGGGCATTGTCAATGTATCCACCTCAGAACATCAGACTACTTGAGATTGGGCACACTTGGACACTATTGATGCTTAGAGATAGTACTGACAGATTTGGACTGCCTGGCACCTTTTTCCTTTGTAATATTATTTTCACACAGATGGACAGATAGTCAGCTTCTGGCTTACTGGTTTCACACATTCCTGATGAAGGACTTATGCCCAAAACGTCGACTCTCCTGCCTGACTTGCCTGTGCTTTTCCAGCGCCACACTTTTTGACTCTGATCTCCAGCATCTGCAGTCCTCGCTTTCTCCCGGTTTCTCACACAAACAGGTTCAGAAACCTTCTGGCTTGAGGAAACATTGAAAAATACCAGTTCTCAAGGGTGGAGGAATTATGGGTCATTTTGCCGTGCAGCGTCAAGGCCAGAGGGGCAGGATATGTCAACAACTTACATTATGAGGCAATGTGAATGTTTGAAGTGATGTGTGAAAGTCAAAGCAGAGGGGCTGGACTCCAGCCACTCTATTCAGGAGCTGGGCCTTTTAGAGTCTAGGGGCTGGGCCGCTGTCAGTCACGTGGTCGGTGCAACATGAGTTATGGATTTCATACAGTTACGGTCTGCATCATTGTCCATCCTGATGGTCAAATAAAGCAGTTTCGGTCAGTCAGAATGATATTATGGTGTCAGTCCAGGCTGCAGTCAGTTGAGCTGCCCTGTACATGGGCATGGGCCCATGTTTGGTCAGGGGCTGGGAATTGTGTAGAATCTGGGAATATAGTTCATGGCATTCTTCAAGGCTGTGGTCAATTTAACTCTAGGATTGGCCTCATTCTATGTAGTCACTGAGGAAATGGTCATGGTGTTATGGACTAAGCCAGACCAATCAAAATATTCTTAAGCAGGCAGCTCAGACCATCACTTTGCAATTTGTTTCGGTAAGTATACAATGAAAATTACCTGGATTAAGTTAGCTAGGTTGACTACTAGATTTTAAAACAGACAAAAATTTATTCACTGAATTACACAATGAAACACAAAGAACAGAATAAAGAACCCCCACAGACCTGAAACTATCCTACTAGACTTAATTATGCTGATCCGAATACACACAACAGTCCCAATAAGCAAATTCCCTTTAAAAACCAGTATAAATGGAGTACATGTTTACAGGTTGAAGTTCAAGGGCAGAAAGAGAGAGAGAGAGAGAGATTCAATATAGCTCTCTGTTGAACTTGTCACCAGATCAGACTAAACTAAAAAATGAGAGAAAGTGAGGACTGCAGATGCTGGAGCTCAGAGTCGAGGGTATATTGCTGAAAAAGCACAGCAGGTCAGGCAGCATCTGAGGAGCAAGAGAATCGATGTTTCAGGCACAAGCCGTTCATCAGGAAACTGTTCCGCTCAGCTCGAGAGCTGACCACTCCCCATTCTTATACAGGTCACTTTTAAAACATGGCGAAAGTGAGGACTGCAGATGCTGGAGATCAGAGTCTAGATTAGAGTGATGCTGGAAAAGCACAGCAGGTCAGGCAGCACCTGAGGAGCAGGAAAATCGATGTTTCAGGCAAAAGCCCTTCATCAGGAATGAGGCAGGAGCCTTCAGGATGGAGAGATAAATTTATGGTGTTATGGACTAAGCCAGACCACTCAAAGCTTTATTAAGCAGGCACCTCAGACCATAACTTTGCAATTTGTTTCGGTTAGTGTACAATGAAAAGTACCTGGATTAAGTTATCTCTCCACCCCGGAGGCTCCTGCCTCATTCCTGATGAAGGGCTTTTGCCCAAAATGTCGATTTTCCTGCTTCTCGGAAGCTGCCTGACCTGCTGTGCTTTTCCAGCACCACTCTAATCTAGACTTTTAAAACATGACCACTTTGGCCTGAAGTCTCATCTGTTTACATATAAACAAAAGGCCTCTCAAAATCCTTTTCATCTCTGTACCAAACCAGACTGATTGGAGCCCAACCTGGTTTATTACCCCTCTGAAAAAAATCAAGGACAGAATCTCCTTGAGTCAAGGAACAGCTTTTGGCAAAAAAAGGAATGGGCTTTATTCTCAATGGGGTTAGTGTAGACAATACAATAGAAGTGATATCACAGGGGACTGGTGGTCTCAGTTGTGCAGTAAAATCTGAAAATGTAATGAACCACTTGCAAAGTTGGAGGAGTCAATTGCTCTTCTTTTCCTAAAGTGCAGGACTGGAATGTGAGCCCTTCGAAGGGTTTTTGCATTTATCATTATTCAAGTGGTTAAACAATGCTCACCATTTGTTTTCAATTCACCATTAATCTGGAAGTTAACATTCTTTTTCATTCTTCAGCCTCACTGAGTGTGTTATGACATGGCGGGGAGGATTTCAACCCAGATCTTCAACCCAGAGATTGAAGTATAATCCAGTTAATCCCGCATAAATATCCCACATAATCCAGTTTGGACATGCAATCATGAAGGACCCATGAAGAGGGCTTTGTGTCCACTGATTGCCATCTTATGATCAACGATACTCAATGTAATGACAGTGCCTTGTCACAGCCTCATCTTCTCAAATGACCGATATACACAGTCTGGAGGATTTGAAGCCTCCATTTTCCAACTGCTATATCTTGTGATACCATTAACAAAGACAGAGAGGAGGTTCTGCAGATCTGACAGGCTTAAAAACCATAAGACATAGGAGCAGAAATCAGGCCATTTGGCCCATCAAGTCTGCTCTGCCATTCAGTCATGGCTGATACATTTCTCAACCCCATTTTCCCTGTAATCTTTGATCCCCTTGACAATCAAAAACCTTTCCATCTCTGTCTTAAATATACTCAATGACGTGGCCTCCATTGCATTCTGTGGCAATGATTTCCATAGATTCACCACTCTCTGGCAAAAGAAGTTTCTCCTCATCATTATTGTAAAAGGTCTTCCTTTTACTCTAAAGCTGTGCCCATGGGTCCTCGTTTCTCCTTCTCAACATCCACTCTGTCCAGGCCATTCAGTATTCTGTAAGTTTCAATTAGATTGCCCCTCATCCTTCTAAACTCCATTGAGTATAGACCCAGAGTCCTCAAACGTTCCTCGTATGTTAAGCCTTTCATTCCTGGGTTCATTCTCGTGAACCTCCTCTGGACCCTCTCCAGGACCACTACATCCTTTCTGAGGTATGGGACCTAAAAGTAGATAAGTATTCCAGGTCGTTAAGTGAGGCAAGGGAGAAAAAACCGGGCCACTTACAAAAGTTCTCAATTCCTCTCTGGCCACAGGAAAGGTGTGGAGGACAGCCAATATGGTACCGTTATTCAAGAAGGGAGCAAGGTATAAACCTGGAAACTACAGGCCAGTCAGTCTAACTGTAGTGATGGTGATACTATTGGAAACAATTCTGAGGGACAGAATGCATCTGCATTTGGAGAGACCGGGATTAATCAAGAACAGTCAGCATGGTTTTTGTAAGGGGAGGCGATGTCTGACCAACTTGATTGATTTTTTCAAAGAGCTGACCAGATGAGGACAATGCTTTTGATGTTGTCTGCTTGGACTTTTGATAAGATCCCACATGGGAGACTGACAGAGACCCCCTGGGAATCAAGGAAATTTGGCAAATTGGGTCCACAATTGGCTAAGTTGCAGGAAGCAGAGGATGATGGTTGAGGGTATTTTTCATCAGGAAGTCTGTTTCCAGTGAAGTTCCATGGTGATCAGTATTGGGGCCCATGCAGTTTGTGGTTTTTATAAATGATTTAGATTTGAACACAGCGTGGGTTTGATCAATTTGCAGATGATTCAAAAACTAGTGGGGTGGTAAATAGCGAGGAGAATAGCCTTAGATTACAGGAAGATATGGTCAGATGGCTGATCAGTGGCAAATACAATTCAATCCGAATAAAGATGTCGTGGTGCGGTTGGGCAAAACAAATAAGGCAAGATGAATGATGACATGATAATCGGTAGGATCCCAGAAAGAATTCTGGATCAGAGGGACTTTGGTGTATATGTATGCCGGTCCCTTAAGTTATCCGTGCTGGTGGATAAAGTGGTTAAGAAGACATATGATCTACTTTTATTAGACAAAGCTTTAAAAGTTTAAGAGCAGGGATGTTGTGCTGGAACTGTACAAAATGTTAGGCCACGGAGAGATTGGACAGACTTGGGCTGTTTTTCTGAGAGGAGAGGAGACTGAGAGGGGACATGTTTGAGACTGATGAAATTATGAGGGGCATAGATATTGCTGACAGAATGTAACTTTTCCCTTTGGAGAAGGGATCAACGACTGGGGACATAGATTTAAGGTAAGGGATAGAAGATTTAGAGGAGATGTGAGAAAATACCTTTTCACCCAGAGGATAGTGGGAATCTGGAGCTCACTGCCTGTAGGGTAGTAGAGACAGAAACGTTCGAAACAATAAGGAAATATTTTTGATATGCATTTGTGCTGCCAAGGCATGCAACCTATAGGCCAAGTGCTGGAAAAGGGGATTGGAATAGGTAAGATTGTTTTTTGACCAGTGCAGACATGATAGGTGGGAGGGCTTTTCTCTACACTGTGGATCTCAATGACTCCTGATGAGCGACAATCAGCTGCACTGACTTTACTCCTGAGCGGCACTGGTGCAGAGTGTGGTATATTTACAAGGAGCAGCAGCCTCATATCAAGCACAAAGGCAAAAGTTGTTGGGTCACTATCCCTGAGTAAAGGATGCTGAACTCTGTATTCTTCATCAACTCAGGATCAGAGTTCTGTTGTATTGTTTTAAGAGCACACTCTGTGAGGTCATGTCTTTGACAATGAATTTGAATATTGTCCCCGATTTGCATTTACTGAGCACATACTGCTGTGGCTAATCCAAACAGACTGTCTTCTTGAGAGTCTGTTTCACCGATGGGACAGGCACAGAAGGCAACAGGGAGCAGAGTTGCTGCCAGCTTAGAAGGAGATTGAGCAAGATATTATTCAGCAATGAATTCTGGCAGGGAACTATATCTCCAGACTTTGTTGGAGTTAATTACTAATAATGTAGATTCAATATGTCATGTTAAGGAAGTCCTGGGCCAACGTGTCACACCTATTCCAGCTGCTGGATGCAGACACGTGTACCACAAGGTCTGCATGCCAATCCCTCTCCATAGCCCTCAAGGTTACAGCTGCCCTTAGTTTATTTGTCAGTGGTTTGTTTGATGGGGACCTCTCAATCTGGAGCTGGGGACCTCTCTGGTATCTCTCAATCGCCTGATTAAAAATGCCTTTGGGATGTAACTAATGTTGTGTTTTCCAGACCCACTCCCTTCGTTTTGTAACTCACCTTGTCAGTGCCAGTCAGAGACCAAGATTGCCTTCTCAAAGGGGCAGGGTGTTATTGATTATAACCATGTAGTTATGCAAGCTCCCTATCATCAACCGAGTTCATGAACAGAAAGTATTTCTACTCTCTCAATCATAAAGTATTTCTGACATATCAGCCAGATTTCTCAGTCAGAGTTAGATATCAAGGCAGCAGTCAGTGATCATGCTTGCTGGACAATTCACAGGTACCTACCTCTTGTAAACACCCGTAGCTTGTAGAAATGAAGCTGCTGGTAGACAATGGCTGGTACAAAACATGGTCCCCTGTAAGAAAATCTCAGACCGACCCAACCATAGATATAGCACTGTACAGGTTTGAACAAGGCCCACTGTGTACCAGACCAGACCAGGGAGCATCTACAATCAGGTTCCAGTGCCAGGCCCAGTCAGGCACAGCCAAGCAATATAGGCTTGGTGCTGTGCCCTCTGTAATGTCTATTGCTAAAGGGGTATGTGTTGCACTATCCTATTACTATACTTCCTGTTTTCCCAGTGTCGATAATAATCCCACTATTACATGACACCATTACCCTGGTGTGGCTAATGATCCCGTTAACATACTCTCCCTTAACCCAATGTGGATAATGATCCCAATGTAACATATTCCCCACTACCCCAGTATGGATGAAGATTCATTATTATACTCTGTGTTATTCCAGTGTGGACAATGATCCCATTATTATGTTCCCCATTACTTCCTGTGTGATAATGGACCCATATACTATGATACTCTCTATTACCCCAGTTTAGTTAGGTTGTAGATCAGCTCTGATCTCGTTGAAAGGTGGAAGAGGCTTTTAAATGGTTTTATCATAGAAGTGATCATAGAATCCGTACAGTGTGGAAACAGACCCTTCAGCCCAAAACGTCCACACCGACCCTCCAAAGAGAAACCCAACCAGACCTATTCCCCTATATTTACCCTTAACTAACACATCCCTGAACACTATGGGCAATTTAGCATGGCAATTCACCCTAACCTGCACATCTCTGGACTGTGAGAGGAAACCGGAACACCCAGAGGAAATCCAAGCAGATGCAGAGAGAATGTTCAAACTCCACGCTGACAGTCATCCAAGGCTGGAATCAAATCTGGGTCCGTGGTTCTGTGAGGCAGCAGTACTAACAACTGAGCCACCATGCTGCCGTGTGAGCAGTTGTGGCTGCAATATCTTGGGTAAGATCAGAAGATATAGGAGCAGATTTTGGCCATTCGGTCCATTGGGTCTGCTCTGCCATTTGCTGTTGGCTGTCAACCATATATTCTCCTGCCTTCTCCCCATAACCTTTGATCCCCTTACTAAGCAAGAACCCATCTCTCTCTGTCTTAAATACACTGATTCATTTCTATAGTCACCACCCTCTGTGAGAAAATTTCCTCACCTCTGTTTTAAATGGACGACCCTTGTTTTGAAACAGTGACCTGTTGTTTTATATTGTCCCCACAAGAGGAAACATCCTTTTTCCATCCTGCCTGATTCCCTCAGGATCTGATCGGTTTCAATCTGCCTCTTACTCTCCTAAACTCTAGCCGTTAAAAGCTGAGCCTGACCAATCTTCCTTCATAAGCCAATTCAAAGAGGCAACTCCCTGCAGGGTATTGTGCCCTTCAGCATAGACTGGTGAGCACTATTTCAGAAGGATGCCAAAGCTTTGGAAAGGGTCCAGTGTTGGTTCATTAGAATGGTGCCAGGGTGAGGGATGTGAAATAATCACAGAAACTGCAATTTGGCTGCTTAGAGGGGTGGATTGAGGAAGTCAGGAGAAACAATTTCAATGCTAATTAGATTATGACCCAAAAGTCAGAAATTTTAAAGTAATTTGTCAATGATTTATATTTCCGAAGGAAACTGGATGTGTGTGGGAAGAGGGAAGAGGACTCATTTGTAGGTTTCATGGGGAGATACTGGGGTGTGAGTTATGCAATTGGACAGTATTTTCAAAGAGCTGGCACATGCTCGATGGATCAAATAGATTCTGGAAGATTGTATGATTCTGTGATTTGCTTCATCCTGTGCCACATTCTCACTATTCACTGGAGAAAGGGTACGCCTTCAAGGTCCCTGTTTGACCTGTCAATTTTCCCACAAGTTTAGATTGTTAGACAATCCCCTGGTTGTGCTTCTCACTTTGAATCTCTTGGCCTGTGGGCTGAGTTTCCCATTCACCTGAGATGAAATGCGGCCTTTGATTTGGGTGGCTCAGTGGTTAGCACTGCTGCCTCACAGCGCTAGGGACCTAGGTTCAATTCCTGCTTTGGGCAACTGTCTGTGTGGAGTTTGCACATTCTTCCCGTGTCTGTGTGGGTGTCCTGCGGTTGCTCTGGTTTCCTCCCACAGTCCAAACATCTGCAGGTTAGGCGAATTGGCCAAGCTAAATTGCCTGTAGTGTTAGGTGCATTAGTCAGGGGTAAATGTAGGGGGGTGGGTTGCTCTTTGGAGGGTCAGTGTGGACTTGCTGGGCTGAAGGGCCTGATTCCACACTGTTGGAAATCTAATCAAAAAAAACTTCAGGCGGCACGATGGCACAGTGGTTAGCACTGATGTCTCACAGCGCCAGAGACCCGGGTTCAATTCCCGCCTCAGGCAACTGTCTGCGTGGGTTTCCTCTGGGTGCTCCGGTTTCCTCCCACTGTCCAAAAATGTGCAGGTTAGGTGAATTGGCCATGCTAAATTGCACGTTGTGTTAGGTGAAGGGATAAATGTAGGGGAATGGCTCTGGGCGGGTTGCTCTTTGGAGGGTCGGTGTGGACTTGTTGGTAATTTAATCTAATCTAATCATTTCATGGCCCCACAATCTTGGGCCAAACTCTGAGCCCCATTCGAGGAGAAAGTGAGGACTGCGGATGCTGGAGATCAGAGCTGAAAATGTGTTGCTGAAAAAGCACAGCAGGTCAGGCAGCAGCCAAGGAACAGGAGAATCGACATTTCCTGAAGAAGGGCTCATGCCCGAAACGTCGATTCTCCTGTTCCTTGGATGCTGCCTGACCTGTGCTTTTCCAGCAACACATTTTCAGATCTGAGCCCCATTCCCAATGCATGCAGCTCCTCACACTAGCCTGAGGCTTCCCCCACACACAGCACTCTGTGCTAAGACCCAACACAGTAGTTCCAGCTGCAGCTTGCTAACTTCCTGCTAATTTGGGACACTCGTTATTGAGTAGGAGTCAGTGAGGATGCAAGGGGCGTACTGAGCTTTTCATGACAAGGCAAGCCTCACAGGGGTAATATCATATTTCTCTGAAACCATGACAGCCGCCCAGGCTGATCAGCTCTTATTGATAGACGGCAGGTCTCCTTGACGACGTTCCCTTGACACTGTAGAGTGTGTGTTATTTTAGGAAGTGCTCAGCTTGGACTGTTAAGGCTGGGAGCTCCCTGTGGAGCCTCAGTTTGGGAATGCTGTGTCCAGTACATAACCGAATCCCTCAGTCAAGAAACATTCCTGATCTATGCCAGGCAGGGCTAACTGGGCAGTGAGTGGTGTCAGATCAGACTGTAGTGGTCCCTTCTCTCAGCCTAACATAACCCAGTCTGCCTAATGCAAGAACAACTGCTTGGCTGAATCAAGAGGAATGTGAGGGACAGCAGCTGGAGAAGGAGAAAAGCCTGAGCCAGGCAATAACAACTTGCATTTACATATCCTTTACCACAATAAAAATGTCCTGAACAACATTATAAAGCAAAATCTCTCACTACAATGTATCGAGAGATATTACAACAAAGAGGAGAAAGTGAGGTCTGCAGATGCTGGAGATCAGAGCTGAAAATGTGTTGCTGGAAAAGCGCAGCAGGTCAGGCAGCATCCAGGGAACAGGAGAATCGACGTTTCGGGCATAAGCCCTTCTTCAGGAATGAGGAAAGTTTGTCCAGCAGGCTAAGATAAAAGGTAGGGAGGAGGGACTTGGGGGAGGGGCGTCGGAAATGTGATAGGTGGAAAGAGGTCAAGGTGAGGGTGATAGGTCAGACTGGGGTGGGAGCGGAGAGGTCAGGCAGCATCCTGTTCCCTGGATGCTGCCTGACCATTACAACAAAGAGGCAGGTTTGAAAGGAATAAAGAGAGAAAATGTAAGATTTAATGTGCGAGTTACCCGAGTTCAGTGTCTTGGCTGCTAAAGGTACTGCTGCCAATTTTGGAGCCACTATAATCAGGGATGGAAGAGGATATTCGAGGGTGGTGGGGCTGGAGATTACAGCATAGGGGAGGGAGTTTGGCCATGGAGAAATTTGAAAACCACGATGGGTATTTTTAAATAGAGGTATTGCTTGAAGGGAGTCATTGCCGGTTAGTGACTGGTCTGGGAGTTGGGATTTGAGGAGTTTCTGATGACACAGGGAGACCGAGCCCTTGTCAGTTATGTAACTGGTTCGGGCGTGCCATCACGGTTCCTTGTGTTTGCTTTCTGTCCGAATGAGCTTTCAGACTGCATCTGTCATCTTGCAATTCCCAGCACGACAAGCTCTTGCCAACAAGGTTTTTACGGCATTAGGCTGCAATCAGGTGACAGCACACTGTGAAATGGGAGAGCTAGGAGGGGGTGGGGAGGAAGATATAGACTTGATATGACCTCCTTCAGGCACATGCCGCAATCTGTAAATCAAGAGTGCGTGCAGATGGACTGACGTGATGTTTGTAGCTCATGTGGCTTTCCCTGCACTACAAACATGGATTACTGGGCCCAACCCATTCAGCTGGCAGGGGGGCAGAGAGAAGACAGAGATTCCACTCTGGTCAAGACAGTAAATACCCAAGATGTGTGGGCTAGCTGAGTCCACAGTTTTAAGTCTAAATCCTATGCCTGTATACTGTATTAAGTGACCCGAGGCTAACAAGGTCAACAGGAATCTTTCCGCTAGGCTGTCACTGCTGTTGGAAGGCTTTTTGGGGACAGGTACTTTGATGTGCTTTGTAGTTTTCTGTATGTTAATCCACATAACATTAACCAGAGAGCTGTGTTCTTGTGGAGTCAGATACCTTGACATTTGTGAGTAATATTTACTATTTGAGGAGCCGGTGCTCCAGTGGTATTATCTTGAGTCTATTAATCCAGGTGCCCAAGTAATGTTCTAGAGACCAGGATTCGAATTCTGCTTCAACAGGTGATGGAATTTGAATTCAATAAAATATCTGGAATTAAGACCATGTAACCATTGTCAATTGTCAAAATAAAAACAGTCTGGTTCACTTATGTCCTTGAGTGAAGGAAAACTGCTGTCTTTAACTAGTCATGTCTCCAGGTGACACCTCCCCCTCAGCAATGTGATTGACTTTCAACTGTCCTAGTTAGTGACACCCACATCCCATGAGTGGATAAAAAAATCATGGTTACAATGTCCAAGGCTTACATACACATTCTGGGTTCTGTGCCTATTGATGTTACAATGCATTACAAACACTATACTGAACCCCCAAAACGGACTCCACTAAGAACAGACTGGAGCCAGTGCAGGTACCTTTATACAGGAACCTCAAATGTTGAGATGTCAACTCGCTGTCTTAAAGATACAGGCCTATCTGATCTGGATTCTGCACTTTAGCGTACACTGTGCAGATAAAGGTGTGGCCAAGGTATGAGGTTGGCTGTAGTGGGATTATACGTCAGCAGAGATAGTGGTATAGAGAAGATCCCAGAATCTCAGAGTTATTAGAAGAAGGCTATTTATCTCGTGGTAACTGCACTGGATGTGTTTCTACCCATCTTATATTGTGTTTCTCTGCTGTTAGGTGTGGCAGTTCAAATTCACCCAGAAGTCCCACTACACATTGGGATTGAGAGCAAGAAGTGGCTATGCCTGGGGGTTCCGCCAAATGCTGAGATGGTACCTCTGAGGTACACCATGTGTGTCAGTGACAACCTCACAGCAGTCCACCAGCAAGTTGGAAGAATGATCCCTGCGGCTCTCCCAGATACTGACATCCTACAGTAAGAGGCAACAGTTTGAAACTTCTTGTCACCAGGATTAGACCTCCTGTGGTAGTGCTGACATGAATGTTCACAGTTTTATTTAGTCGCAACTGCTTTTCTCTTCAGAATAAAAGTACCAAGCAGTTTGGGTTTCTTTAAAAAGCAGCAGGGTATGCATGTCAGATTGAAGGCAATGTCTGCCAATGTAAGTGAATGTTTAAAAGTCCCATTTTTGGTTCTGATGGAGACTGAGGACAAGAGGGGGACTAGAGATTCAACAGCAAGTAAGACTGGGGACCACAAAAGCAGAATACTGTGGATGCTGGAAACCTGAAATTAAAGCAGAAATAATCAGCCAAAAGAAGAAAGAGTTCAGGTTTCAGATCTGTCAGCACTCGGAGCTAATTGATCTAAAACAGGAATGAAGGAACAAAGTAAATGATGAGAATAGTTTAGTGACTAACAGGAAATCCAAACGACACTAGTAAATATTAAACAGTGATAGATTAGACCAAGGGACATGTATACTTATTTATTTATAAAGGTAAGGAGACAAGAGTTGGGTAACTATAGGCCATGTTAGCTTGACACCTGTTATTTAGAAAATGTTAGTCTATTATAAAGGATATAATAGCAGAGCATTAAAATATATATAATATGGTCAAACAGAACTAGCATAGCTTCATGAATGGGAAATTATAGCTAACAAATTTACTGGAACTCTTCAAAGTGGCAATAAGCTGATAGATAGGTGGGAAGCAATACATGTCAGATATTTGGACTTTTAGAAGGCGTTTGATAAGTAAGCACATGTTATGCTACTTAATAAGATAAGAGCCCATGGTATCGGGGTAACATATTAGCATGGATAGAGGATTGGAATACTAGTAGACGCCACAGAGTTGGGATAAGAAGGGCATCGTCCCCCATGGTGTCCTGTAACTACTGGAATGCCACAGGCATAATTGCTGGGACTACAACTATTTACAAAATATATAAATAACTTTGTTGAGGAAGATGAATGCACTATAGCCAAGTTTTAGGCAAGCTTCTTAAATAGCTGGGAAGGCAATTGTAATGATGACACTAACAGTCTTTGGAGGGATATCCAAGGCAAATTGGCAAACTAGATCCAAAATTGGCTTGCAAATAGGAGGCAAAGGGTGATAGCGGAGGATTGTTTTTAAGACTGGAAGCCTATGAGCAATGGTGTATCACAGGTGCTGGGACCCTTGCTATTTGTTATATACATTAATGACCTGGTTGTGAATGTAGATAGTATAATTAGTTTGCAGACAACACAAAATTGGTGATATTGTTGATAGTGAGGAGAATGGACTAAGGCTTACAGTCAACTGGTAAACTGGGCAGAGCAATGGCAGATAGAATTTAATTCTGATAAGCGTGAGGTGATACGTTTTGGGAGTTCTAATAAGGGAAGGATTTACATAATGAATGGTAGGTCTCTTGAGAGTACTGAGGAAGAAAGAGACCTTGGTATATGAGCCCGTAGATCCATGAAGGTGTCAGCCAAGTAGACAGTGATGACGAAGGCATATGGGATGCTTGCTTTCATTAGCTGGGGCGTAGAATATAAGGCCATAGATAAAATATTGTGAGCAGCTCTGGTCACTGGAAGTTAGAAAGATGAGAAATGACGTTATTGAGACATAAATGATTCTTAGTGGATTTGATTGGGTAGATGCAGAAAGGTTATTTCCCCTTGTGGGAGAGTCTAGGAGCAGAGCGTATAATCTCAGAATCTGTGGAATTCATTCCTATAGAGGATTGTTGAAACTGGGTCATTAAGTACAGAGGAACCTCAATTATCCAAAGGGCACTGGCAGGGAGTATTTCATTTGGTTTATCAAATTCCAGATAACTGAATGCCGGATAACACAGTTGAGCCGAGCATCGTGACCTTGTGATCTTGCTGGATAATCTGAAGATTGGATAATCGAATGCCAGATAATCAAGGTTCGTCTGTATATTCAAGGCTGAGATAGTCAGACATTTAATCAGTAAGGGAATTGAGGGTTAAGGAGAAAAGGCAGGAAAGTAGAGTTGAAGATTATCAGATCAGCCATGACCTAAGTGAATGGTGGAGAACTCTCATTGGGCTGAATGGCCTGCTTCTACTTCTCTAGCTTACAGAAACATCGAACAGTACAGCACAGTACAGGCCCTTCAGCACACGATGTTGTGCTGAGCATTTATCTTAATCTAAGATTGACTTAACCTACACACTCCTTAATTTACTGCCGTTCATGTACTTGTCCAGCAGTCACTTAGATGTCCTAATGTCTCTGACTCTACTACAACCGCTGGTAGTGCATTCCATGCACCCACCACTCTCTGCGTAAAGAATCTATCTCTGATATCTCCCCTATATCTTCCTCCAGTCACCTTAAAATTTTGACCCCTCATGACAGCCATTTCTGCCCTGGGGAAAAGTCTCTGGCTAATTACTCTATCTATTCCTCACATTACCTTGTATGCCTCTATTAAGCCACCTCTCTTCCTTCTTCTCTCCAGTGTGAAAAGCCCGAGCTCACTCAACCTCTCTTCATAAGACATGCCCTCCAATCCAGGCAGCATCCTGGTAAATCTCCCCTATATCGTCTCTAAAGCATCAGCATCCTTCTTATAATGAGGCGACCAGAACGGGAGTCAATATTCCAAATGTGGTCTTAACAGGGTTTTATACAGCTACAGCAAAACCTTGTGGCGCTTAAACTCAATCCCCCATTACTGAAAGCCAAAACACCATATGCCTTTTTAACAACCCTATCAACTTCAATCAAGAGCGTGGTGCTGGAAATGCACAGCAGATCAGGCAGCATCCATGGAGTAGAAGAATCGGTGTTTCGGGCATTAGCCCTTCATCAGGGCTTGATGAAGGGCCTGAAGAAGTGTTTATGCCTGAAAAGTCGATTCTTCTGCTCCTGACCTGCTGTGCTTTTCCAGCACCACCCTCTTGACTCTGAGCTCCAGAATCTGCAGTCCTCACTTTCTCCTATCAACTTGGGTGTCAATTTGCAGGATCTATGTATGTGGGCCCCGAGATCCTGCTGTTCCTCCACACTGGCAAGAATTCTGTCTTCAAACCCAAATTTGAATGCTGAAGGTCAAATTTCAGCATTCAAATTTGACCTTCCAAAACGAATCACTTCACATTTATCGAGGTTGGACTCCACCTGCCACTTCACAGCCCAGCTCTGCATCTTATCAATGTCTTATTGTAGCCTGCAACAACCATTGACAGTATCTACACCACTGACCTTTGTGTCATCGGCAAACTTACAAACCCACCTTTCCACTTCTTCATCCAAGTCATTTATAAAAACTACAAAGAACAGAGGCCCAAGAACAGATTCCTGCGGGTCACCAGTGGTCACTGACCTCCAGGTGAAATACTTTCCATCCACTACCACTTGCTGTCGTCTTTTGGTTAGCCAATCCTGTATACAGACAGCCAAATTTCCCTGTATCCCAAATCTCCTGACTTTCTGAATGAGCCTACCATGAACCTAATCAAATGACGTACTGACATCCATATACACCACATCCAAAACGCGACCTTCATCAACTTGTCTCATCACATCCTCAAAGAATTCAGTAAGGGTTGTGAGGCATGACCTGCCCCTCTCAAAGCCATGCTGACTATCTCTAATCAAACTATGTTTTTCCCAAATGGTCATGAATCCTATCTCTCAGAATCCTTTCCAGTACCTTGCTTACCACAGATGTTAGACTGACTGGTCTGTAATTCCCAGTGATTTACCTGTTCCCTTGTTGAACAGAGTAACAACATTCGCCTCCCTCCAATCATCCAGTACAACTCCCGTGGAGAGTGAGGATACAAAAATCATTGCCAGAGGCACAGCAATCTCATTCCGTACTTTCCGTAGTAACCTTGGATATATCTGGTCTGGCCCTGGGGTCTTGATGCTTCCCAGAATTTCCAGCACATCCTCTTTCTTAATATCAAACTGTTCAGGCCTATTAACCTGGCCCAGGGTGTTTTCACTATCATCAAGGTCCCTCTCTTGAGTGAATACTGAAGCAAAAAACTCATTTAAGACCTCCACTACCTCTTCAGACTCCAGGCACAAGTTCCTCCGCTATCTCTGATCAGCCCTACCCTCTCTCTGATCATCCTCTTATTCCTCACAAAAGCGTAGTACACCTTTGGGTTTTCCCTTATCCTTCCCACCAAGGCTTTCTCATGCTCCCTCCTAGCTCTCCTCAGTCTATTTTTGAGTTCTTTCCTAGCTACCCTGTAATCCTCTAAAGCTGTGCCAGATCCTTGTTTCCTCAACCTTGAGTAAACTTCCTTCTTCCTCTTGATGAGAAGCTCCTCTTCTAATTAGTTAAAAACCATGATAGTTTCACTTCTTTCATGTGTAAATCACAAAACCTTTTTTTTAAAACGTTGCATTCTCATCTTAGCTGTAACAATGGGTGTTAGCTAGACACTGTTAGCTAGATATTGTCTAGCTAACACCCATTGTTACAGCTAAGCTGACAATGCAACTTTTAAAAAAAAGGTTTTGTGATTTACACGTGAAAGAAGTGAAACTATCATGGTATTCAAACAGATGAAAGACTCAACAGACAATCCAAGTATTTTTCAATGTATAATTTCAGTTACATCACACTGTCAATTTTTGCTATAAATTCTGTGCCTTAGATTTGTGCCCACCACAGTCACCTGATGAAGGAGCGTTTCTCCGAAAGCTAGTGTGTTTCCGATTAAACCTGTTGGACTATAATCTGGTGTTGTGTGATTTTTAACTTTTGTACACCCCACTCCAACACCGGCATCTCCAAATCATCTCTTCTAATTAGATTAGATTAGATTCCCTACAGTGTGGAAACAGGCCCTTTGGCCCAACCAGTCCACACCGACTCTCTGAAGAGTAACCCACCCAGACCCATTTCTCTCTGACTAATGCACCTAACACTATGGGCAATTTACCATGGCCAATTCACCTGACCTACGCATCTTTGGACTGTGGGAGGAAACCCACGCAGACACGGGGAGAATCTGCAAACTCCACACAGCCAGTCGCCCGAGGCCGCAATCAAACCTGGGACCCTGGTGCTGTGAGGCATCAATGCTAACCACTGAGCAACTGTTCTCTTGTCATCCAAGGCTCCTTCACCTTACCATTCCTTGCCTGTCTCAGTGAAACAAGGTTATCCAACACTCACAACAAGTGCTCCTAATACAGCCTCCATATTGCTTTTGTGCAATTCCTGTAGAACAATTGTTCCTAATTTATACTCCACAGGTCCTAACTAATTACAATATAATTTCCCCTCTTCCATTAAGTACCTTCCCATACTGTTAAAAATCACACAACACCAGGTTGTAGTCCAACAGGTTTATTTGGAAGCACTAGCTTTTGGAGCGCTGCTCCTTCATCAGGTGGTTGTGGAGAATAAGATTATAAAACAGAATTTATAGCAAACGTTTACAGTGTGATGTAACTGAAATGAACTCTTGAAAAAAACCTGGATTGTTTGTTAAGTCTCTCATCTTTTGGAATGCCTTGTTGGTTTCAGTTCTTTCATATGTAAATAGCAAAACTTTTTTTGGAAGTTACATTCACAATTAAATTTTAACAATTGGTGTCATGTGGCCCAGATAATGTATTGAAGGTGTTAGCTTCCCTGTGTGAAGGTGTTAGCTGTCGGTGCCACAATGGTCAGACTGATTCTAATATAAAAAACGGATTTACAGAATCGTACATGGATTCATGCAGGTTTTGAGCAAAGTAAAATGTAATTCTGCAAGTACAAATTCACCCCACAAACTTGTGTGCGTGTGTGTGTGTGTGTGTGTTGAGGGGAGGATGGGTTATGCGTATCTATGAGAGATTATGTGTATGTGTGTCAGTGTGAGTGTAAAGGGGCATAAGTTGAAGAGGGTGTGTAGTGCAATTGGGTCATCTATAGTGTGACATGAACTCAAGGTCCCGGTTGAGGCCATCCCCATGGGTACCAAACTTGACTATCAGCCTCTGCTCAGCCACTTTTCGTTGTTGCCTGTCCAAAGTCCACCTTGGAGGATGGTCACCCAAAGGTGCAAGGTCGAATGTCCCGGACCGCTGATCTGTTCTCCAACTGGGAGGGAACACTCCTGTCTGTTGATTGTTGTGCGGTGTCCATTCATCCATTGCCGTAGCCTCTGCTTGGTCTCACCAACGTACCATGTCTCAGGTCATCCTTGTCTGCAGTGCATGAGATAGACAACGTTGGCTGAGTCGCATGAATACCTGCCACGTACATGGTGGGAGGTGTCTCCACGTGTAATGGTGTTATCCGTGTCGACATTCTGACACGTCTTGTAGCGTCTACCGTGCTTCCAAATAAACCTGTTGGGATATAACCCAGTACTGTGTGATTTTTAACTTTGTACACCCCAGTTCAACACCGGCATCTCCACATCATGATTCCCATACTGACACTGGCCTGTTCGGTGCCAAGCACCAAATCTAATATGGCCTCCCCCCTCTAGTTGCCTATCTACTTATTGAGTCAGGAATCCTTCCTGGACACATCTGACAAAATCGTCTCCATTCAGACCATCTGCGCTAAGGACGTTCAAATTGATATTGAGAAAGTTGAAGTCACCCAGAATAATAACTCTGTTACATAGAACATAGAACATAGAACATAGAAGAATACAGCGCAGTACAGGCCCTTGGGCCCTCGATGTTGCGCCGATCCAAGCCCACCTAAACTACACTAACCCACTATCCTCCATATACCTATCCAATGCCCTCTTAAATGCCCATAAAGAGGGAGAGTCCACCACTGTTACTGGCAGGGCATTCCATGAACTAACGACTCGCTGAGTGAAGAACCTACCCCTAACATCTGTCCTATATCTACCCCCCCTTAATTTAAAGCTATGCCCCCTTGTAATACCCGACTCAATACGCGGGAAAAGGTTCATACTGTCGACCCTATCTAACCCCCTAATCATCTTGTACACCTCAATCAAGTCACCCCTAAACCTTCTTTTCTCTAGTGAAAACAGCCCCAAGTGCCTCAGTCTTTCCTCATACGATTTTCCTTCCATACCAGGCAACATCCTGGTAAACCTCCTCTGCACCCGTTCCAATGCCTCCACATCCTTCCTATAGTATGGCGACCAAAACTGCACACAATATTCCAGATGCGGCCGTACCAGAGTCTTATACAACTGCATCATGACCTCAGGACTCCGGAACTCAATTCCTCTACCAATAAAAGCCAGTACGCCATATGCCTTCCTCACCGCACTATTTACCTGGGTGGCAACTTTCAGAGATCTGTGTACATGGACACCAAGATCCCTCTGCTCATCCACACTACCAAGTATCCGACCATTAGCCCAGTACCCCATCTTTTTGTTATTCTTCCCAAAGTGAATCACCTCGCACTTAGCTACATTGAATTCCATCTGCCACCTTTCTGCCCAGCTCTGCAGCTTCTCTATATCCTGCTGTAACCTGCCACATGCTTCCTCACTGTCAACAACTCCTCCGACTTTCGTATCATCCGCAAACTTGCTCACCCAACCTTCTAACCCCTCTTCCAGGTCATTTATAAAAATGACAAACAGCAATGGTCCCAAAACAGATCCTTGCGGAACACCGCTAGTGACGGCACTCCATGAAGAAACTTTGCCATCAACTACTACCCTCTGTCTTCTTCCATCCAGCCAATTCCTAATCCAAACCTCCAACTCACCCTCAATGCCATATCTCCGTATTTTCTGCAGTAGCCTACCATGGGGAACCTTATCAAACGCCTTACTAAAATCCATATATACCACATCTACCGCTTTCCCCTCATCAACCTCCTTCGTCACCTTTTCAAAGAATTCAATAAGGTTTGTGAGGCACGACCTGCCCTTCACAAAACCATGCTGACTATCCTTGATCACATTATTCCTATCCAGATGTGCGTAAATCCTATCCCTTACAATTCTCTCTAAGACTTTGCCCACAACAGAAGTGAGACTCACCGGCCTATAGTTATTAGGGCTATCCCTACTCCCCTTTTTGAACAAGGGAACCACATTTGCTATCCTCCAGTCTTCTGGGACTACTCCTGTAGACAAAGAGGACATAAAAATCAAGGCCAATGGCTCTGCAATCTCCTCCCTTGCTTCCCAGAGAATCCTAGGATAAATGCCATCAGGCCCAGGGGACTTATCTATTTTCACCTTTTCCAGGATTTCCAACACCTCTTCTCTACATACCTCAAAGCCATCCATTCTACTTATTTGTGCCTCAGTATTCTCATCGACAACAATGCCCTGTTCCTGAGTGAATACTGAAGAAAAGTATTCATTCAGTGTCTCCCCAATCTCTTCCGCCTCCACACGCAACTTCCCCCTACTATCCTTGACTGGACCTATTCCTACCCTAGTCATTCTTTTATTCCTAACATACCTATAGAAAGCCTTAGGGTTTTCCCTAATCCTATCTACTAAGGACCTTTCATGTCCCCTCCTTGCTGCTTTTAGCTCTCTCTTCAGGTCCTTCCTGGCTACCCTATAACTCTCAATCGCCCCAATTGAACCTTCACGTCTGGACCTTTCCAAGATCTGCTGTCCAGTCTGTTCTTCTATCTCTCTGCTGCTAATGATGGGTCTACAGAAAACACCCAATAAAGTGACTGCACCTTTCCTGTGTCTGACTTCAACCCACACTGACTCAGTAGACAAACCCTTCTCAACAACCTCCTTTTATGCAGCTGTAATGCAGTCTCCAATTAACAATGATCCTGCCCCTTCTCTTTTACCACCCATTGTTTTTAAATGATCTGAACCCTGGAACATCCAGCAATCATTCCTGCTTCTGTCAAAGCTATATGCCTGTTATGGCCACACCATAAGTAATGATCCATGTTCTAAGTTCATCACTCTTATTCATGATATCCTTGCAATGAAACAAACAACTTTAACTCATCCCTTTGCTTTATCAACTGTGTATCTTTCTGTCAGACTCTCTGCATTCCATATCTGCTTGTTCAACAACTAACCTTTCCTCTAATCTGTAGGTCTGGTTCCCATCCCCCGCCAAACTAATTTAAACCCTCCCGAAGTGCTCTAGCAAATCTCCCACCCAAGACATTGGTGCCCCTCCAGTCTAAGTGCAACCCGTCTTTTATGTACAGGTCCAACCTTCCCCAGAAGGTACCCCAATGATCTATGTATCTGAAGCCCTCCCTCCTGCACCAGCCCAGTAGCCACACGTTTAGCTGTACTCGCTCCCTGTTCCTCACCTCACTGGCACATGGCACCAGTTATAACCTTGAAATTACTACTCTGCTTGTCCTGCTTTTTAGCTTCCAACCTAATTCCCTGAAATCACTTTTTAGATCCTCATCTCTTTTTCTAGCTATGTCATTGATGCCAATGTCCTTGGTGCCTCATGGGAGCATGCACAGATTAGTGACAGCATGCGCATTGCTTGAACTGTTGGCTAAGAGTCAGAGAGTGCAGTGAAGGGCTGATTTGATTGCAGGAAGGAATTGCAGTCACTTTTCTTTGGATCACCACTGGGAGCACTGCTCTTTGTGCTATATATTAATGATGTGGAGGTGCTGGTGTTGGACTGGGGTAGACAAAGTCAGAAGTCACACGACACCAGGTTATAGTCCAACAGGTTGATTTGAAATCACGGGTTTTCTGAGTGCTGCTGCTTTGTCAGGTGATGTCCTCCAAAAGCTTGTAATTTCAAATAAACTTGTTGGACTGTCGCCTGATGTTGTATGATTTCTAACCTTCTCTACATATTAATGACATGGTCTTGGGTTTTCACAGTATCGTTTACCAGTTGGCAGTTGACACAAAATTCAGAAATTTAGAAGGTGATGAGGGAAATAACAGCAGGCTTTGGGAGGACATTGAGAAACTAATAAAATGGGTGCACACATTGTAGGTAATATTTAATGTAGAGAAATATGAAATAATAAATTTTGGTCAGAAAGATGAAGGGAAACAATATGAGTAAAGGTCAGAATTTTAAAAATTTGTGCAGAGATCAAAAGACCTGAGAGTGTACACCTTTTTTTGAAGGTGACAATACAATCAGAGATGGCTGTTTTTAAAAAAAAGACGCAATCCTGTATTCCCCTCATTCCCTCACTCCCACCACACTCCCTCACTAGCCCCCCCTGCCTCCTTCCCCTCTTTTCCCCACTGTCCCTGACTCCCCTTGGTCTCCCTCCCCTGCTTTCTCCCACTTCACCCTCACTGACCCCACTCTTCCTCAAAACCCTTTCTCCGTGCTGACTCCAGTGCCCACTGGTCTCCCTCATTGCTCTCCCTAGTTTTCCTTACTCTCCCTGCTTTCCCTCACTGCCCTGCTCTCACCGGCTCTCTGCTATCCCTCACTGCCTCAAGCTCTCTCTCCCTGCCTCAAGCTCTCTCTCCCCTTGCTGTCCCATCACTCTTCCCTCCCCTGCTTTCCCCTCGCTCCTCCTGTTTTCCCCTCACTCCCCTACCCTGCTCTCCCCTCACTCCCCCACCCTGTGCTCCCCTCAGACTCCTGCGGCTGTCCCTCACACTCCCTCCCCTCTCCCCTACATTCCCCCCCCCATGCTGTCTTCCCCCTCTCCCACTCTCCCCTGTCTATCTTCACTCTTGCCTCCTACCCCTACTTTCCTGCCTCTGCACTATCCCACCACCTCACCCCCCACACCCCCCACCCCCTCCTCCAGTGGCCCCGTCTCTCCATTGCCCCCCCTCTCCAGTGGCCTCCTCTCTCCTGCAGCTCCCCCCCTTGTGCTTCCCTCTTTACCCCCAGCTCTTTTCCCCCCCACTACCCCAGCTCTTTTCCCCCCCACTACCCCAGCTCTCTTCGCCCCCCCCCCCCAGCTCTCTTCCCCCCCACCTCAGCTTTCACCTCCCCAGCTGTCACCCTCCCAGCTCTCTTACCTCCACTTACCTCCCACTGCCCTCTTATCCCTTCGCGCTCTGTCCTATCCCCCCTGTCACGGGAGAAGTGGAATCCTGGGGGATGACTGGGCGTTAGGGAGAAAGTGGAAGGTGACCTCTCTCTGTTTCTCGTCCCCTCTTTCCTTGTTGCCTGCACTTTCAACGAGATTTTTTTATATTGTTGATGGGGAATGTTTCTTTACTCCTCCTGACTGCAGGCTTCCATTCTGGAGATTACAGAAAGCTGCTGATATCATTGCAAAACTCGAGCACAATGCCAGATCATTGTCCAACAAACTGAAGCAGCATCAGCTGGGAGATGGAGTCCTCGATCTCACTGAGCAATACACACAGCTGTTACTTGCAGAGGTATGAGAGTGTTCCCAGCAGACCCAGGCCCCGGGTGAGCTTCCCCAGTTGGTTCCTTCCAGACAGGATATCCCAAATCATTTAGCTCAGCTAAGGAGGGATGAACTAGTTCACCTTCATTATTTGTCCACTTCTCAATTGGTCATTACAAGTTTAATTCCTATGGATCCCTTTCTCCCAGACTCAAATAGAATCATTTTTAATAGTAATCAATTTAACCAGACTTTTTGACTTCTCAGAAGAGTGAATTTATTAATGACTAAATATTGGAAGTAGTAATGCAACAAACATACAATGAAGTTGATTTCCAAAAAAAAAAGCTAAAAGCTCTATGGTTCAGTCTCTGGGTCCTTTGTGAATAGGAGAAGGAAGAACGTTTCTGCTGTTAGTGGTTTTTACCAGTAATCTTGACATTGGTAATTACACCACTGATTTCAAGATTCTCGGTTTTGCATTTCGTTGAAAATCTTTATATTGATTCCTTTCTAAGAGTGGCTGGCTGCTGGCATTTAGAGTGAGTGGTTGTCCTTTTCCTTTCTTTACCTGTGTTGCAATCCTGTTTAATGGCTGATTTCAAAACTGTTACTGTAATAGTAGACTTCAATGTTAAGGCACAAACATATACGAACTGTAGGATAGAAACTCATGTTTAACCCCAGACCCTACATATACCTGAAAGGGAAAAATGGAGGTTTGTCTCACCCAGATGACTATCTTTTCTTCCATCATTTTTGCAGACTCAAATGCTCATGGGAGATTACGTTTCAGTTTGTAGTATATTTCTCTTTTACGTTCATCCCTTTGAAACTTCCTTGATACTGTTATCAGTTTTTGGACACATTGTTTGTGTTAAAAACATTTTACCCAAGTGGCCTTGTCAGTAAGATTGACATGGGGACACAGAATTTGAATTTAACTTGATTTTATTCACAATATATTCCTTACTAAAATCACCATGTGAGCATTTTCCAAATTCCCACAATATTTACTCTCTATCTAGCTCCATCTGTCTGAGAAAGGATATTACCTGCAGCAAACCCCGTCTTTGAGCTGGGCCATTGGAGTCTTCTTCCTCTCTGACATAGGGCTGGCTTTCTTCCACGAAGGTAGGTCTCACTGGTCAGGGCGGATCTTCTGGGTCTTCTTGGGTTGCTGCACGTTCTTCTTGCTGTGACTCTTCATTGATGGGATGGCTTCCATGTGTGTTTTATCTCCCTTGACCCAGACCTTCCAGAATGTTCTAAGCTTTTGGCCAATGGGGTCATGCGTGGGGTTTTAAGCATCCAATGGGGTAGTGCCAGCACTCTTCACTGTTGCCATGCTGGGGAGGTGTAAAGTGCACATCTTCAGGCACTGGCTGGAAGTCAAGGTGCCAGAAAGTCTAATCGATTCTTCTCCAATACATAACCCTTGGGCTGGTTATAACTGGTTCCCCTTGAACCTTTGTGACCTCTTTGACCTTGGTTTCCATTGTCCTCTGTAGCCAATAGCTGCTAGTTGCTTTTTAATTTGGCTTGTCCACTTTTCTGTCAGTCCTGATTTCTCTAGCTGTGTGTTAATTTAGAATGTACAATTTTGGGCTCATGGTTGTTTGACCGTCGTCCCTCCTGTTGATCCCTTGAAGCATCTATGAAAATAGAATCACAAGCTCAAACCACGGTCTCATGTAGGCATGTAGAAGGTCTCAGAGCATCTGGGTTTGACATTGTACATAGACAATAGTACCCGATAAAATAATTTTTTTCCTTCTGCACATCAATAAGCTTAAAAGTACTATGTTGAAACAACTTAATACATAAAATAAGAATTAGCCACTTTACATATATTGGTTTGCCATCTTTGGTAATTAGCAGCATTCGTTAGTGTAAAGTTGAAACCGCACAACAATTTGCATCGTCCATTCACGACAGAGTCTGGATTAATTAGTTTTTTGGTTCCTGGTGTTGGATCATAGATTAGTGTCTGGATTTGTCCTCCTTTCAGCAGATGAAGTTAACAGTGAGGATGGTGTGGTAGATCAATGTAAACAGGATGAACAACACAACCAGCGCAACAGGGCACATACGCACGGGTATATCTGCGTGTTTAAGCACTACTCCCAGCAGTCATCCCACGAATTAGTCACTGATTTCCCTGATACCCTTTTGAATTTGTTGTCTGCCGATTAACAGTAATAACAACATTTTGTGCATTTGCCATTTCATCCGGACCTGCTGTAATTTTTCTGTTCAGGGTTCAATGCCAGCGTCATACTTTTCCCAATAATCTGCTAAGGTTTGTCACTGACATTGACAAAGTTCTGACTCCTGCTGTGGATGCCTGTGACTCATTTAGGCCTAGCCTGGCTGGGATGTGTGGCCTAATACAAGTGGTGGTTTTGGATATTACATCTAAAGGTCATGTAATGATAGTATTTTCAGAAAGTTCTGATGCAGTATTCTCCCTTCCCCCATATGCTACCCTGATGATGCCTGTGTTCAGGCTCTGGACTTCCAACAGTACAATTTAAAGCAGCATTTGCCTGTAAACTACACAAGGCATGTTCATTTGAATATACAATATTTGCACAACTTCTTTTGTCTGCTGACATTTATCCAAGAGTGATACATAGAAGCATTCCGTCTTTCTCAACAGCTGGCAAAAGGGTGCCATTATATTCTAACCATGCTCCCCCTTTGGATGATGCTGACATTTTGTCTTTTCCCATTTCTGACCACCAACACAATCCCTTAAGTCTGACAATTGTAGCTTGATGACTATGAACATCGTGGCATTGATTTTTGGTTCTGCACCAGTATCACATACTGTCCACCTTTGAGAACCAGACCGTCCTTAGCACTTACCTTCTTCTCCTGCTTGCTATTCAAGGTGGATATCGTTCTCTCCTGTACTTGCTTTAACTTGCTGCTCTGAGGCCGGACCCGATCCTCAGCCTGGCTCACAACAATGGCATCTATTTGATCCAGAATGGGGACTGCCATGGATCTCCTTCATGGACTCCTTGCTTAGATATTTTATCTGCGAGGAGAAAGTGAGGACTGCAGATGTGGACCTGATGAGGGAGTCACAGAGGGAGTGGTCTTTTCGGAACGCTGATAGGGAAGGGGAGGGAAATATATCCCTGGTGGTGGGGTCCGTTTGGAGGTGGCGGAAATGACGGCGGATGATCCGCTGTACATGGAGGTTGGTGTCGGGACACCACCCACGCCCTCCACCTTCTCCATGATTTTCGTTTCCCCGGTCCCCAACGCCTTATCTTCACCATGGACATCCAGTCCCTGTACACCTCCATCCACCATCACAAAGGACTCAAAGCCCTCCGCTTCTTCCTTTCCCGCCGTACCAACCAGTACCCTTCCACTGACACCCTCCTTCGACTGACTGAACTGGTCCACACCCTGAACAACTTCTCTTTCCAATCCTCCCACTTCCTCCAAACCAAAGGAGTAGCCTTGGGCACCTGCATGGGCCCCAGCTATGCCTGCCTCTTCGTAGGATATGTGGAACAGTCCATCTTCCGCAGCTACACTGGCACCACACCCCACCTTTTCCTCCGCTACATCGATGACTGTATCGGCGCTGCCTCGTGCTCCCACGAGGAAGTTGAACAGTTCATCCACTTTACCAACACCTTCCACCCCGACCTCAAATTCACCTGGACCATCTCAGACTCCTCCCTCCCCTTCCTAGATCTTTCCATTTCTATCTCGGGCGACCGAATGAACACGGACATTTACTATAAACCGACCGACTCCCACAGCTAACTAGACTACACCTCCTCCCACCCTGCCCCCTGTAAAAACGCCATCCCATATTCCCAATTCCTTCGTCTCTGCCGCATCTGCTCCCAGGAGGACCTGTTCCAAATCTGTACAACCCAGATGGCCTCCTTCTTCAAGGACCGCAATTTCCCCCCAGACGTGGTTGACGATGCCCTCCACCGCATCTCTTCCACTTCCCGCTCCTCCGCCCTTGAGCCCCGCTCCTCCAACCGCCACCAGGGCAGAACCCCACTGGTCCTCACCTACCACCCCACCAACCTCCATGTACAGCGGATCATCCACCGTCATTTCCGCCACCTCCAAACGGACCCCACCACCAGGGATATATTTCCCTCCCCTTCCCTATCAGCGTTCTGAAAAGACCACTCTCTCCGTGACTCCCTCGTCAGGTCCACACCCCCCACCAACCCAACTTCCACTCCCGGCACCTCCCCCTGCAACCGCAAGAAATCCAAAACTTGCGCCCACACCTCCCCCCTTACTTCCCTCCAAGGCCCCAAGGGATACTTCCATATCCGCCACAAATTCACCTGCACCTCCACACACATCATCTATTGCATCCGCTGCACCCGATGTGGCCTCCTCTATATTGGGGAGACAGGCCGCCTACCTGCGGAATGGTTCAGAGAACACCTCTGGGACACCCGGACCAACCAACCCAACCACCCCGTGGCTCAACACTTCAACACCCCCTCCCACTCCACCAAGGACATGTAGGTCCTTGGACTCCTCCATCGCCAGACCATAGCAACACGACGGTTGGAGGAAGAATGCCTCATCTTCCGCCTAGGAACCCTCCAACCACAAGGGATGAACTCAGATTTCTCCAGTTTCCTCATTTCCCCTCCCCCCACCTTGTCTCAGTCAAATCCCTCAAACTCAGCACCGCCTTCCTAACCTGCAATCTTCTTCCTGACCTCTCCGCTCCCACCCCACTCCGGCCTATCACCCTCACCTTGACCTCCTTCCACCTATCGCATTTCCAATGCCCTTCCCCCAAGTCCCTCCTCCCTACCTTTTATCTTAGCCTGCTGGACACACTTTCCTCATTCCTGAAGAAGGGCTTATGCCCGAAACGTCGATTCTCCTGTTCCTTGGATGCTGCCTGACCTGCTGCGCTTTTCCAGCAACACATTTTCAGCTCTAGATATTTTATCTGCCCGTATGTTCCCTTTTGGGGAAGTTAGGTGGTGGGCTCCAATATTAATTCATGACCTTGGGCAGGTTGGAGCATATGATTGAGCAGCGGTACAGATGGAGATGTTTCCCCATCTGCCAAGACAAACCCTCTATCTTCCTCCAGTGGCAGGAAGTCCGTCAAGTCATTTTAGACATACACGCTGTCTCAGTGTATGTCTGCTGGAATGTTTTTCAGGATGGCTGACCAAATAAGTTTCAGCTGCTAGTTTGGCAGCCTTAGCTCTCGTTTTGTTGGGGAGCTTCTACAGCAACTCTCTTTGGGATTGGCCTCTTTGGTTCTCTGACTGACAGAACTGTTCTGTGGAAGGGTCACTCGACTGAACATTAGCTCTGATTTCTGATCACAGATCCTGCCAGACCTGCTGAGCTTTTCTAGCAATTTCTATTTTTGTCAGATTTACAGCACCGGCAGTTCTTTTCAGTTTTTATTTGATTACTCAGTGGAACTATTCTGTCTTGACCTCCATGTGACCAGTACTTTCATTTCCAAACTTTTTACAGTTTTATTTTCCCCTCTGAATCTCCCAGCGAAGGCCCTTCTCCAGAGGGGAAATAAAAGTAAAAGAGAAACAGTAATGGTTCAGAATGAGGATATTGGTCACCTAGAAGCTCTTGAGGCATACAAGATATACAAGGCCAGTATCCACATAGGTGTCCATGTGTCGGACCCCAGAAAGGAAAACTAGTAAAACATGTGAATGACACAACCCATTCTGTACACCTCAAAATGGGGCTCCACAACATTAATTTCCAAGTATTACTTTTTCTGCACTCCGGGCCTCTCTGTGAGGTTAACTGTCTTTGATTCACCATCCCTCCAGTGCTTTGGAAAAATAACTGGATTTTTGTACAGCCAGGTTGTAGTGAGAATAAGTGGGTGGTGAGGGAAATGAAATGGTCAGACATTGAGAGCTGACCGGTTGTGGCAGACGTGCGATCTCGATTAGCATTAATGGTGGTTGGGAGGCAGTAACCGTGCTCTCGGAACAGCTGGACTCAGGATCAACAGAAGGTCAAAGAGAAGGCCTCAACTGTAAACATACTGAATGCTGAGGCCAGGGATTTTCACACATCTCTAATCCTTAGAACAGATGCTCTCACTCATTAGCATTTGGTCTGTGCAGCCACGCCTACAAGTGGCTGTTTGGAGCCATGAACCAGCTGGGAGCTGATACATACAGCCTCTGGGCTTTTCACAAGATTGGCTCCCTGCCCAAGTCCATTCCTGATCAAGGTTTCAAATGGCTTGGGGAATGCATCGCCTGCTGGCTGATGTAGTGAATTCTCTGAATGTTTCTAACACTGCTTGGCTCCTTCCCCATCCTCCAACCTACCTGTTGTCATTGTTCTAGCTGCTCAATGTGCCGCCTCAGCAGAGCCCACGCTTGGAGTGCAGGGAGGCCAAGGGCAGGTTATGAGTGTGTGTGTGTGGGCCCTTGCCAGTCAGAGAACTATCAGACCAAGGCCCCCAGTGGTACAGTCTGCCCTGCTGAGTTGAATAGGACTAGACAGGGCAGAGCACAGCAGTTCAGGCAGCATCTGAGGAGCAGCAAAATCGACGTTATTGCCCGAAACGTCGATTTTGCTGCTCCTCAAATGCTGCCTGAACTGCTGTGCTCTTCCAGCACCACTAATCCAAAATCTGGTTTCCAGCATCTGCAGTCATTGTTTTTACCTCGACAGGGCAGACCCAGTTATAGGATAGGAGAAAGTGAGGACTGCAGATGCTGGAGATCAGAGCTGAAAATGTGTTGCTGGAAAAGCGCAGCAGATCAGGCAGCATCCAAGGAGCAGGAGAACCGACGTTTCAGGCATAAGCCGGGCTCATGCCCGAAATGTCGATTCTCCTGTTCCTTGGATGCTGCCTGACCTGCTGCGCTTTTCCAGCAACACATTTTCACCAGTTATAGGATAACCTGATTCTCAGAAGTCGGAGCTCCCAACCAAAGAAATGCCTTGGGAAGGTAAGGTTATGTGATGATGCACATATTGAACTACAAATGGCAGAAGTTTGCAGCTAGGGCAGTTGAAGGTCAGAGATCATGTGGTAACCTCTCTGTCCAGTCAGAATTGATAAGCCAAAAGGCACTAATTATTGAAATCAGCACTAGAAGCCACAGCCTATTGTTTCAATGCTGGTTCTGCCTCATTCCTGACAAAAACTAAACCAGGCCCTTGTTTCTCATGATTTGGAAGTGCCGGTGTTGGACTGGGGTGGACAAAAATAACACAACACCAGGTTATAGTCCAACAGGTTTATTTGGAGGCACGAGTTTTCGAAGCACTGCTTCTTCATCAAGTGGTTGTGGACCAGAATCATACAACACAGAATTTATAGCGACAGGATTGCAGTGTCATTGGAATGTGATATTAAACAAATTTAGCTTGAGTCTTTCATCTTTTAGACTGGTCATGTTAGTCTTGGTTCTTTCATATGTAAATCCCAGAACATTTTTTAAGTTACATTCTCAAGATAGCTTGTAGCAATAGGTGCCATCTCAGCTCAGATAATGCATTGAAGGTGTGAAGGTAAAGTCTGTTTGTGTCCCAATCTTGGGTCAGACTGATTCTATTTCTAAAGTGAGATTTACAGAATTTTACATGGATTTATGCCATTTTTGAGCAAAATAAAATGTAATGTGACTTCTGATTTTCATAGAGCCAGTGATACTACTCGTTGTTCCTGTTTGTGTTGTTCAGCTTTTCTTTCATGGACTACAGTTGCTGTCCCAGAACTTGCTTATCCTGATGCATAAAGGCCAAGTTTTGTTCCAAATTAGCCACTTGCTGATCTTGTTCCACAAACTATTTTCAGTAGTTCACATTGTTTTAATGCTTGCAGTTTTATTTCTTAAAAGTCACCAGCTCACATCTTGAACCTTCTGTTTTTGTACCCTGGATTCTTCCAATTCTGTCAGTCTTTTAACCTTCTGTTGGTCTAGTATATTTCTTCCTTCATAACCTGTTCTAATGACCAGGTCTTCAGTGCTTTTTTCCCTTTGTTTTTTTCTTGTCTTCCACATACTGCTTTAGTAGTTGCTTGGCATTGTTTGTCCTTCTTCAGTTCTTTCATTTGAGCATCATTGTTAGTATTTATTTCTGAAAGGATTCTCTTGAGTGATTTGTAGCTTCTTGGATTGTGTGCTGCTCATAATCTATTTTTGCAAATCTGGCATTTTCTCCAGCATTCCTTTGAATTCAAGCC
Organism: Chiloscyllium plagiosum; assembly: GCF_037043375.1. Lineage (NCBI taxonomy): Eukaryota > Metazoa > Chordata > Chondrichthyes > Orectolobiformes > Hemiscylliidae > Chiloscyllium > Chiloscyllium plagiosum. The sequence goes on along the minus strand of NW_028270156.1, from coordinate 78,574,006 downwards.
AGCATTTCTGTAGATGTTCCTGCTGAGTCTGATCTATTTTACAAGCAAACTGCTTAAGAGATCCCTTTAAACTAGCAATCTTTTCACTGGATAGCAAACTTACCGTTTTCAGAATACAGAACATACTGTTCACCCTGCTTCCTTTCTTTCTCTTTCAGCTCTTCATTCATCTTTGTGAGCTGAGCAGAGTTATCACATAAAGATTTCATTATCTGAATTGAATTGAATTGAATTTATTGTCACGGGTACCAAGGCACAGTGAAAAGCTTTGTCTTGCGAGCAATACAGGCAGATCACAGAGTTAAGTAGCATAGATAAGTAACTAATAGGTAAACAGCAGCAAAAACAAAACACAAGTACAGGCGAATGTTAAGAGTTTGTGAGTCCATTCAGTATTCTAACAATAGTAGGGTAGAAACTATTTCGAAACCGGCTGGTGCATGTGTTCAGGCTTCTGTACCTTCCTCCCAATGGTAGAGGTTGTAGAAAAACATTGCCAGGGTGGGATGGATCTTTGAGAATGCTGGCGGCCTTTCCTTGACAGTGGGCCTGGTAGATGGATTCTATAGATGGGAGGTTGGCCTTTGTGATTGTCTGAGCCGAGTTCACCACTCTCTGTAACCGTCTCCGATCTTGAATGGTACAGTTGCCATATCAGATAGTGATACATCCTGACAGAATGCTCTAGATGGCACACCTATAAAAGTTGGCAAGGGTATTCACCATCATGCCAAATTTCCTCAGCTGCCTGAGGAAGAAGAGACATTGTTGGGCCTTTGTAACCAGTGCGCCCACATGAAGAATCCAAGAAAGCTTGCTGTGGATGACCACTCCCAGGAGCTTGACACTCTCCACTCGTTTCACCTCTGTGCTGTTAATGTGTAGGGGGGGGCATGAGTAACATCCTGGTGAAAGTCAATAATGAGTTCCTTGGTTTTGCTGGCATTGAAAGCTAGGTTGTTCTCAGTGCACCATTTTTCCAGGTCTTCCACCCACCGTCTGTAGTCTGTTTCGTTGCCATCTGCGAACTTGTAAATAGCATTGGTCTGGCATTTGGCGACACAGTCATGGGTATACAGTGAGTACAGTAGGGGGCTGAATATGCACCCCTGGCGGGGGGGGGGGGGGAAATCCAGTGTTGAGTGTTGGTGACGATGAAATATTGTCCCCAATCTTCACTGATTGTGGCCTGTGGGTCTGGAAACTGAGGATCCAGTTGCAGAGAGTAGGGCTTAGTCCGAGATCACTAAGCTCAGTAATCAGTCTCGAGGGAATATTAGTGTTGAAGGCTGAACTGTAGTCAATGAGTAGGATTCTTACGTAGCTGTTCTTGGTATCAAGGTGTTCTAGGGAGGAGTGAAGGGCAAATGATATGACATCTGATATGGATCTGTTGGTCCGATAGACAAATTGGAGTTGGTCAAGAGTAGTGGGGGAGGCTGGAGTCTCTCAGGTTTGGATTTAACCTGAGCTAGCTGTTCAGCTTTTTTCTTCCTGAACTTTCATTTGTCTCTCCCCAGCAGAAAGCTGAGATTTTAGCTCCACTAATTCAAAAAAAAGAACTGTTCCATTCTTTACTAATATTTAATTCTGCTAATGTTTCCTGAACAGCCTGCTACAGTTTCTGTTGTTTCTCTGATCTCTGATAGATTGCTTCGATTGTGACTTGTACAAGGTCACGGTATGCTGATATATGTGTAGTCACTGTTCCAGTACTGGCAACAGTAAAATATCTACAAATCTAGGTGGATTGATTGTACTTGCACTCCAGTACTACAGATCCTGCATGTGGAATTTATGAACCATTGTATCCTGAAAGATGTATATTTGTTGGTTTTATCATAAATTCCCATGTCTATGGATACAGGCTTATTTCTTGAAATTTACAAAGTTAGTGTATTGGCAACTGCCTCATGTCAATTTTAACTAATAATGAACAGTCACCAGTTTTCTGAGGAAAAATGGTTATAATTTTTGCAAATGCTTTGTATGATGTGATGACATTGATATTTTTCACAAAATTGACTGTGTAAAATATGTGTTCAACAACGTTTACTGTGTATATTGTTTTATGCTGGTTGGTCAATCACTTCATATACATGCCTGTGGGAGGATACTAGATTAACTTTATTGTGGTTTGAAGATGCTCCTTGTGTAAGGGCTACATGTATTTTTATTGAAAAATATGATCTGGAAAATTGAATTTTGGACAGCTGTATTACAGCAAGTCAATTTCTGACTAAGTGAAGATCAAACCTAGAACTGCGAAATGTTCACTTATTGGTTTCACAATGTCATTTAACTTTTGATGAAGCTGGATTTGATGTTTTTGAGAGATATGCGGGCAGCTGGGTGAAAACAAACTGCCCAACAACAGCTTTTGGAGTTCAGTTGCTGTTTGTCAGAGAACTAAGAGAAGGAGAGTTGTACGAGACCTGTCTGTCTATCTCCCTTTTGCAAGTGGGAAATCTGCCACTCAGCAACCCTGAAAAGAAAAACTTGTAGTTCTAATATAAGCCTAGGTCCAACTGATTGGCTACTGAATTGAGATTACTGCTCTTGATACAGTATGAGATCATTGTCAAAATCCAAAAGAGCTGTGAGAAAGGTACCTCATTTTCTTTTTCTCTTTCTCTCTCCCTCAGTCTCTCTCTCTCTCTCTCTCTCTCTCTCTTTCTTTCCCTCTCTTTCTCTCTCTCTCTCTCTCTCTCTCTCTCTCTCTCTCTCTCTTCTCCCCATCCTCCCCCTCCCCACCACCAGCCTCTTGGGGTTTGGACTGTTTATCCTCAGAACTAGTTGCCTTCTCTGTCTTATTTGTAAATGTGATGTGGTGGTGCTGGTGCTGGACTGTGCTCAACAAAGTTAGAAATCACATGACACCAGGTTATAGTCCAACAGGTTTATTTGAAAGCAGAAGCTTTCGGAACGCTGCTCTTTTGTCAGGTGAAGAGCAGGGGAGATTGAGAGAGGAGTGATTAAGATGTATAAAATTATGAAGAGCAGGGAGGTTGAGAGGGGAATGATTAAGATGTATAGAATTATGAGGGACAGGGGCTGTTGAGAGGGGAATGATTAAGATGTATAGAATTATGAGGGGCATTGATAGAGTAGATAAGAAAAAACTCTTCCCTTGATGGAGGAATCAATGACCAGAGGACAGAGATTTAAGGTAAGGAGAAGAAGGTTTAGAGGGGATGTAAGAAAAACATTTTCACCCAGAGAGTGACACGCATGCATGTAACATTGAAGAAGTATTTAAATATGTGGGCGGCACGGTGGCACAGTGGTTAGCACTGCTGCCTCGCAGCGCCAGAGACCCGGGTTCAATTCCCGCCTCAGGCGACTGACTGTGTGGAGTTTGCACGTTCTCCCCGTGTCTGCGTGGGTTTCCTCCGGGTGCTCCGGTTTCCTCCCACAGTCCAAAGATGTGCAGGGTCAGGTGAATTGGCCATGCTAAATTGCCCGTAGTGTTAGGTAAGGGGTAAATGTAGGGGTATGGGTGGGTTACGCTTCGGCGGGTCGGTGTGGACTTGTTGGGCCGAAGGGCCTGTTTCCACACTGTAAGTAATCTAATCTAATCTATGTACTTACAGTGCCAAGGCATACAAAGCTATTGGCCAATTGCTGGAAAAAAGGGATTAGACAGTTGGGTGGTCATTTTTGACAACGATGGATGTGATGGATCAAAGGGTTTCTTTCTGTGCTGTTGATCTTTATGACTCTGACTCTATCTTAGTGATTAAGTTGGTTATTTAGAACATAGGAAATAGAACATTACAGCGCAGTACAGGCCCTAGGCCCTCGATGTTGCGCTGATCTTTGGAACCAATGTGAAGCTAATCTATCCTACACTATTCCATTTTCATCCATATGTTTATCCAATGACTATTTAAATGCCATTAACATCAGTGTGTCCACTGCTGTTGCAGGCAGGCAGTTCCACACCCCTGCTACTCTCTGTGAAGAAACTAACCCTAATTTCTGTCCTAAATCTATCACCCCCGAATTTAAAGCTCTATCCCCTCCTGTTAGCCTTGACCATCTAAGGAAAAAGGCTGTCACTGTCTTCCCTGTCTAACCCTCTGATTATCTTATACGTCTCGATTAAGTCACCTTTCAACCTTCTTCTTTCCAACGAAAACAGCCTCAATTCCCTCAGCCTTTCCTCGTAATTCCTTCCTTCCATTCCAGGCAACATCCTAGTAAATCTCCTCTGAACCCTTTCCAAAGCTTCCACATCCTTCCTATAAATGTGGTGACCAGAACTGCATGCAGTACTCCAGGTACAGCCTTACCAGTGTCTTGTACAGCTGAAGCATGACCTCATGATTCTGAAACTCAATCCCCCTACCAATAAACACCAACACATCATAGGCCTTCTTAACAAGCCTATCGACCTGGGTGGCAACTTTCATGGATTTATGCACTAGGACCCCGAGATCCCTCTGTCCGTCTACACTGCCAAGAATTTTGTCATTAGCACAATACTCTGCATTCCTGTTACTTCTGAAGTGAGCTACCTCACACTTTCCCGCATTAAACTCTGCATCTTATCTATGTCCCTCTGTAACCCACATCATCCTTCGGCACTATCCACAACTCTGCCAACCTTAGTGCCATCCGCAAATTTACTAACTCATCCTTCTACGTCCACATCCAGATCATTTATAAAAATGACAAACAGCAGTGGCCCCAAAACAGATCATTGCAGCACATCACTGGTAACTGAGCTGCAGGATGAACATTTCCCATCAACCACCATCCTCTGTCTTCTTTCAGGTAGCTAACTTCTGATCCAAACCGCTAAATCACCTTCAATCCCGAAACTCCGTATTTTGTGCAATAGCCTACTGTGTGGAACCTTATCAAACACCTTACTGAAGTCCATATACACCACATCAAACACTTTACCTTCATCCACCTATTTTGTCACCTTCTTGAAGAACTCAATAAGGTTATTGAGGCATGACCTGTCCTTCACAAAGCCGTGTTGACTATCCCTAATCGAATTATTCCTTTCCAGGTAATTATAAGTCCTATTTCTTATAACGCTTTCCAACATCTTACACACAATCAAAGTAAGGCTCACTGGTCTATAATTACCAGGGTTGACCTGACTCCCCTTCTTAAACAAACAAACAACATTTACTATTCTTGAGTCTTCTGGCACTATTCCTGTAGATAATGACAACAAAAAGATCGAAGCCAAAGGCTCTGCAATCTCCTCCCTGGCTTCCCAGAGAATCAGAGGAAAAATCCTGTCCGACCCAGTGGTCTTATCTATTTTTAAATCTTCCAAAATTGCTAAAATCTCCTCTTTGTCAACCTCAATCCCATCTAACCTTGTAGTCTGTATCTCCATATTCTCACTAACATTGCCCTTTTCCAATGTGAATACTGATGAAAAGTATTCATTAAGCGCTTCCCCATTGCTTCAGATTCTGCACACAACTTGAGTTTAAGAACCAGAAGGTATTGCTGCAGTTCTATAAAACCCCGGTTAGACCACACTTGGAATATTGTGTCCAGCTCTAGTCGCCTCATTATAGGAAGGATGCAGAAGCTTTAGAGGAGGTGCAGAAGAGATTTACCAGGATGCTACCTGGACTGGAGGGCTTGTCTTATGAAGAGAGGTTGAGTGAGCTAGGGTTTTCTGCACTGGAGAGAAGAAGGAAGAGAAGTGACTTGATAGAGATGTACAAGGTAATGAGAAGTATAGATAGAGTAGATAGCCAGAGACCTTTCCCCAGGACTGAAATGGCTGTCATGAGAGGTCAGAATTTGCAATTGGAGGAAGGTATAAGGGAGGTGTTAGAGGTCTGTTCTTTATGCAGAGTGGTGGGTGTATGCAATGCACTATCCTGCTCCTCAGATGCTGTCTGAACTGCTGTGCTTTTCCAGCACCACTCTAATCTAGAATCTGGTTTCCAGCATCTGCAGTCTTTGTTTTTACCTAGTTGATTTTAACCCTACTGCGAATCCTCTTGCAAGGATGCCTGCCTTGAAGAAGTTTTCCTCCTCTCTCTACAAGAATCTCAGGGAGTCCCCCTCCCACTGCAACTCCCAGGTCATTTCCTCTGCCCTGAAGCTCTTCAACCATGCCCTGAAACAGACTCGCTCACCAGTTTCCTCATTTCCCCTTGCCCCACCTCACCCCAGTTCCAAACTTCCAGCTCAGCACTGTTCCCATGACTTGTCCTACCTGCCTATCTTCCTTTCCACCTATCCACTCCACCCTCCTCTCTGACCTATCACCTTCATCCCCACCTCCATTCACCCATTGTACTCTTTGCTACCTTCCTCCACCCTCCTCCCTGACCTATCACTTCCATCCTCACCCCTATTCACCTGTTGTACTCTTTGCTACCTTCCCCCACCCTCCTCCCTGACCTACCACCTTCATCCCCTCCCCCACTCACCTATTGTACTCTATCTACTTTCTCCCCACCCCCACCCTCCTCTCATTTATCTCTCCACCCTGCAGGCACTATGCCTCTATTCCTGATGAAGGGCTTTTGCCCGAAACATTGATTTTCCTGCTTCTCAGATGCTGCCTGAACTGCTGTGCTTTTCCAGCACCACTCTAATCCAGTATGCAATGCACTGCCAGCGGTGATAATAGAGTCAGAGACATTAGGGACATTTAAGCGACTGCTGGACAAGCACATGAACGGCAGTAAATTGAGGGGTGTGTAGGTTAGGTTGATCTTAGATTACGATAAATGCTTAGCACAGCATTGTTTCCCAAAGGGTCTGTACTGCGCTGTACTGTTCTGTGTTCTATGTTCTAAGTGTGGTCTAACCAGGATTCTATAGAGCTGTAGCATAATCTCGCAGCTCTTAAACGCAATTCCCTTGCTATTAAAACCAATGCTCCATACACCTTCTTGCCACCCTTCTTGATAGGGTTATTAACTTTGAGGGAACTATGGGCATGGACCCCATGATCCCCTTGTTCCTCCACACTGCCAAGAATCCTGCGTTTAACCCTGTATTCTGCATTCAAATTTGACCTTCCAAAGTGAATAACTTCACACTTTTCCAGGTTAAACTCCATCTGCTACTTCTCAGCCCAGCTCTGCATCCTGTCAATGTCCCGTTGCATCCTACAACAGCCCTCCACACTCTGCACACCCCCACCAACCTTTGTGTCATCAGCAAACTTAGTAACCCACCCTTCCACCTCCCCATCCAAGTAATTTATAAAAATCGCAAAGAGCAGCGGTCCCAGAACCTATCCCTGTGGAACACGGCTGATCACCGAGCTCCAGACTGAATACTTTCCATGGGCCAGCCAATTCTGTATCCAGACAGACAGGTTTCCCTGTATCCCATGCCTTCTTACTTTCTGAATGAGCCTACCATGGGGAACCTTATCAAACGCCTTGCTAAAATCCATGTACACCACATCCACTGCTCTACCTTCATCAACATATCTCGTCACATTCTCAAATAATTCAATAAGGATTGTGAGGCATGACCTGCCCCTTACAAAGTCATGCTGAATATTTCTAACCTAAAAATGGTTTTCCAAGTAATCATAAATCCTGTCTTTCAGAATCCTCTTCAACACTTTGCCCACCACTGATGTAAGACTGACTAATCTGTAACTCCCAGGATTATCCCTATTCCCTTTCTTGAACAAAGCAATAACATTTGCCACCCACTAATCACCTGGCAGTACTCCACTAGACAGTGAGGATGCAAAGATCATCGTCAAAGGCGCAGCAATCTCCTCCCTCGCTCCCTGTAGTAACCGAGGGTATATCCTGTCCAGCCCAGGGGATTTATCTGTTTTTATATTGTTCAAAATTTTCAGCATGTCTTCCTTCCTGACACCAACTTGTTCTAGCATATCAGTCTGTTTCACGCTGTCCTCAGAAACATCAAGGTCCCTCTCAACAGTGAAAATTGTAGCAAAGTATTAATTAAAGACCTCCCCATCTTCCTCCAACTCTAGGCGCAAGTTCTCTCCACTATCCCTATTCCTTTTTTTGAACAAGGGAATAACATTTGCACTCGCGGCACGCTGTGTCTGGCTGTTTACTACCTACTTCATCATCTGATCCAAAGCTCTGGTTCCCACCCCCCTGTCAATCTGATTTAAACCCACCCAAAGAGATCTAGCAAATCTCCCACCCAGGATTTTGGTGCCCTCCAGTTCAGTTGCAAAAAGTATCCCAATGATTGACTTATCGGAAGCCCTCCCTCCTACACCAGCCCTACAGCCAGGATTGCTTCAAACGTATGTCTATCTTTCAGTAGCACTTGGACACTGCATTTTTGGAAGGTCTCTTGAGACAGCTTCCCTGGTGCCACATTGTGATCACTGACTTCGTGATCCTGTTACCTACGTCTCCATCTGAAAAGTCACATAAGCCCTTCCCTATACATCTGCTGATGAAGTGGCCCACAGATTCTGTAGCCTTCTGTATAAATGGCATACAGTGATGAGTAAACAAGTGTAATCCGACCCAGAAATAGTCTTCTAATAAGATCCATATTGTTGGGGTCTTCTAGTTCTTCGGTTAATCCAGACATGTGCAATCTGTAGCTTTTCATTTCCAATTGCTTAAAGGCTTATTTTTCTACATTAGACAAAGCTTAATCTAAGCTTAACCTTAGATTCTGTCACCAAAACATTGGCTTTGACCGAAGAGGCTGAAACAATGAATAGACATAATTTTTGGCTCTCAAAGGTATGAAGAGAAAGTGCAAGTAGGGTACTGAGTTGGATGATCAGCCATGATCGTATTAAAAGACAAAGGAGGTTCAATGGGCCAAATGGTCTACTTCTACTCCTATTTCTCTATGTTTCTACGTTAGAAGATCTGCTGAGTCTCACGTTAAATTGGGAACTTTTGTGTACATTCTGACAATATGCCTTTAATAGTCCCTTGCTTCCCTTTTTCAAACGAGTTGAACTGCTTGTCTGTGATCTAGTGAGCTGTGTTTTCAACACTCTCCGAAGCTGTAATGAGCAAAGATGCCAAGAATTGTTTCATGCGTTTTAGCACAATTTAATACTTTGATCATGTGTTTCATCTGTAAATTAACTTGTTGCCTGTTCAAGGTCAATAGACTTCACCTACATGATGTTTCTGCCACTGTTCACTGTCATATTAATGATAATGGTCTAATAACGAATCACCCATTCGAGATTGATTTACTGTATGGGTTAGTCGATTTAAACTGGTAAAATACACCATAATAAGGGTACACAATCCATGGGCCAGTTGTTTTTCAGATTTTGGAATTTTTTGGATTTCAGAATAAATGACATTTTTACACTGAAATTTAAAAAATCTTATTGAACAGCAGATCCATATGGAAGTAGTATGAATGTAATGACACAATTGACTCCTGCCAGGGCTTGGCCATGCCACCATGTCACATTTGAGTGAAGTGGGTCGAGTGGGTGTGGAGTTGGGTGACCTCTTTGCACACCAAACAACTTTGTAATACAGAAAAATATTTCACAAAACAACTTCGGATTGCAGAGGTTTTCAGATTTTGGAATTTCGCATAAAGGATTGTGTACCTGCATATGTAGCAGAACTTACAGCAAGTGACTGATTTCTACGTGTGCAGCTTGCAGGCCTCCAGCAGACTAACTGTCAGACAGAGTCATAACATTGTATATACAATATATGGAGGTAAGCTCTTAAAAGGCAATGTACATACTCCAACGATAACAATAGATATCTTTTAGCTAGATGTTGCCTTTCAAAACGTATCTCAAATGTTGGAAATCTTGTTTGCGCCCAGAGATATGAGCAACAAAGCTTGCAATCTTCCAATGAAACATTTGGTTGAATGTGCCACACTGAAGTGAACCTGCTGCATGGTGGTTCAGTGGTTAGCACTGCAGCATCACAGTGCAAGGGACCCAGGTTTGATTCCAGCCTCGGGGTGGCTGTGTAGAGTTTGCACATTCTCCCCGTGTCTGCGTGAGTTTCCTCCGGGTGCTCCGGTTCCCTCCCATAATCCAAAGCTGAGCAGGTTAGGTGAGTTGGCCATGCTAAATTGCCCATTGTGTTCAGGGATGTGTAGGTTAGGTGTGTAAGTCGGGGTAAATGTAGAGTAATGGGGAAGGGATTTGAGTGGGATACTCTTCGGAGGGTCGGTGTGGACTTGTTGGGTTGAATGGCCTGTTTCCACACTGTAGGGATTCTAAGATTCTATCTTTTTTGATGCTGATTGTGATGGTTTCCTGATTGTCTCCACAAGTACATCTGGTGGGCATCTGCAATCATTGTTCTGACTGCCTTCGAGTTCTGGATGCCACTGAAAAGGAGTCCTGAGCCAATTGAAGGGCCATGGCATAGCTGCTTAATGAGTGGTAGGTGGGTGGCATTCCAATTCACCAGATTCTGTGCAGTGTGAGAGGGCTAACAGTACCTGGAAGGGCAGGCTAAAGTGAGGAAGTGAGCAGATGCTGAAAGGAAACATGGCACACTGGCCAAAATCTCCCATGTGTTTCATTGGAGGGAAAAGCTGAACAAAGGTCAATCCTGCACAGGAATAGGCCCTTTGGCTGTCCAAATCTGACCAACACATTTTGCTCTTCTGTCCTAAAACTGTCTTTCCTCAATTCTCTTCCTATTCATGTATTCATCCAGGTGCTTCTTAAATGCTGCTATTGTGGCTGCTTCTACCACCACTTCTGGCAATGCATTCCGGGCACTCTCCACTCTTTGTGTGAAAAACTTGCCTTGTACATCTCTTTTAAACTTCCCTTTCACATCTTGAATCTGTGTCCCCTAATAATTGACCCTTCCACCCCGGGAAAAAGCCTCACACATTCCACTCTATCCATGCCACTTGCAATCTTATAAACTTCTATTCGGTCGCCTCTCAACCTCCTGCATTCCAGTGAAAACAAATCCAATCTATCCAACCTTTCTTCATAGCTAAAATCCCCCATGCCAAGCAACATCCGGGTAAACCTTCTCTGTATCCTCTCCAAAGCATTCAAATCCTTCTGGTATTGTGATGACCAGACCTGTACGTAATATTCCAAGTATGGCCAAAGTAAAGGTCAAGAAAGCTGCAGCATAACTCATCTATCCTTATACTCAATGCATGTTCCATTGAAAGCAAGCACGCCATAGGCCTTTTTTACTACCTGCACACCCAGATCCATCTGCACCTTAATACTCCTAAGGATTCGATGGAATCTATGTGTGGAGCCAGAGGGAATCCCAGGGAAAGGAATGTCAAGTTTCTAAGCCAAGTTGCTATTAAAAATGAAGAGGTGTTGTGCGTCTCAAAAAGTATTAAGGTAGAAAAGACCCTGGGTCCTGATGGGATCTACCCCAGAATATTGAGGGAGTCAAGAGAACAAATTGTTGGACATTGACAGACATCTTTTCTTCTGTTTGGCCACAGGTGAGGTCCCAGTGGACTAGAGAATAGCCAATGTTGCCCCATTGTTTAAGAAGGGTAGCAGGGCTAATCCTGGAAATTACAGGCCTGTGAGTCACACATCAGCAGTAGAGAAATTATTGGAAAAGTTTTCAGGGACATGATCTATACATATTTAGAAGCAAATGGACTTATTAGTGATAGACAGCATGGTTTGTGTGTGGGGGGTGTTTGGGAGGATCATACAGTCATAGAGTCATAGAGGTGTACAACACAGAAACAGATCCTTCAGTCCAATTTGTCCATGCCAACCAGATATTCTAAACTAATGTAGTCCCATTTGCCAGCACTTGACCCATATCCCTCAAAATCCTTCCCATTCATAAACATATCCAGATGCATTTTAAATGTAATTGTACTAGCTTCCACACTTCCTCTGGCAGCTCATTCCACACATGCACTACTCTGTGTGAAAAAGTTGCCCCTTAGGTCCCATTTAAATTTTTCCCCTCTAACCCTAATTCAACACCATCTATTTCTGGTCTCCCCCACCCCAGGGAAAAGACCTTGTCTATAAACCCAGTCCATGCCCCTCATGATTTTATAAACCTCTATATGGTCAACCCTCAGACTCCAATGCTCCAGGGAAAACAGCCCCAATCTATCCAGCCTCCCCCTACAGCTCAAACCCTCCAATCCTGGCAACATCCTTGTAAATCTTTTCCGAATCCTTTCAAGTTTCACAACGTCCTTCCAATTGGAGGGAAACCAGAATTGCACACAATATTCCAAAATTGGGCTAACCAATATCCTGAACAGCTGTAACATGACCTCCCAACTCCTATACTTGATGCTCTGACCAATAAAGGAAAGCATACCAAATGCCTTCTTCACTATCCTGTCTACCTTCACTCCAAGATTTCTTTGTTCAACAACACTCCCAGGACCTTACCATAAAGTGTGTAAGTCCTGCCCTGATTTATCTTTCCAAAATGCAGCACCTCACATTTAACTAAATTAAACTCCATCTGCCATCCTCAGCATGTTGACCCATTGATCAAGATTCCGTTGTACTCTGAGATAACCTCCTTCGCTGTCCACTACACCTCCAATTTTGTTGTCATCTGCAAACTTATTAACTATACCTCCTATGTTCACATCAAAATCATTTATATAAATGACGAAAAGTGGTGGACCCAGCAATGATCCTTGTGGCACTTCACTGGTCACAGTCCTCCAGTCTGAAAGGCAGTCCTTCACTACCACCCTCTGTCTTCTACCTTTGAGCTAGTTCTGTATCCAAATGGCTCATTCTCCCTGTATTTCATGTGATCTAACCTTGCTAGCCAGTCTACCATGAGGAACCTTGTCTAACGCCTTGCTGATGTCCATATAGATCACATCCACCATTCTGCCCTCATCAATTTTCTTTGTTACTTCTTCAAAATACTCAATCAAGCTAGTGAGACATGATTTCCCATGCACAAAGCCGCGTTGACTATCCCTAATCAGTCCTTGCCTTTCCAAATATATACAAATCATGTTCCTTAGGATTCCCTTCAACAACTTTCCCATCACCGAAGTCATGCTCACTGGTCTATAGTTGCCTGGCTTTTCCTGACCATCTTCCTTAAATATTAGTCATGCCTCACTCACTTTTTTGCAGAGGTGATGAAGATGGAAAAGTGGCTGATGTTATCTACATGGACTGGCATGGAACGATGCTTTTTGGATGGTTGTAATTAGTGGTATTCCACAAGGATCAGTGCGGGGACCTCTGCTGTTCATGATCTACATAAATGATTTTGGGGAGAACGTAGGTGTTCCAATTAATAAGTTCAAGGGTGATACAAAGATTGATGGAGTTGCAAATAGTGAAGAACATTGTCAGAGGATACAACAGGATATAGATCAGATGGGGGCTTGGGCAGAAAAATGGCAGATGGAGTTTAATCCAGACAAATGTGAGGTGATGCACTTTGGAAGCTCTAGTACAGGTGGAAATTATACAGTGAATGGCAGAGCCCTTAGGAGTAAAACCAGGACAGTTGAACAATTTGGAGAGATATCAGGACACAGACTACAGATGAAAATCTGATAATCTTCAGACAAAATCAGATGTCTGTTCACACAAACCTGGTCGCAAAGTTTCATTTTCAAGGACTTTCAGCCCTGTGCAACCAGGCCTGGTTGTGGGCTGGATCGCAGAGAAAGTGGGGTGTTATTGATCAGAAGGAAAACCTCCCTCGGAAGTGTCCTTTTATTTTCCTGCAGAGCCGTTTGGACATGCTTTCTGTCTGGTCCAGCTGGATTTGACAACAGGTGAATTTTGGATGACAGTGCCTGTTTCCTGGAAGATCTCGAGACGTTCAGAAATGCTTGATGCCTACAAAGCACACACAAAGTTGGAGGAATAGGAGGGAGTGGGACCCAGAGATGAAATTAGGACTCTCGTTTAATAGAGATGTTGTGCAGAATACTGATGTTGATGTTCACTTGGCATTACAACATGTCCACTATATTCTTGCATTATTTTCTTGGGTAAGGCTAGTAAAATAATACTGAGCAGATACCAATCAGACTTGAGCTAACATAATGAACGAACAGGTTGAAGGGCTAAGTGGCTTCCTATGCATATATTCTTTATATGTGATGGATGATATTGCTGACTCCCAACTATGTACAGAGTGGGCTGTAAAATTGAAACAGTTGCATTTCCTGGTGTGGGGACGTGCTGCAGGCGATTTTACCTTGGACTCATCAGAACAAATGGAAGAATATCAAATTTTAACAATCGCAACTGTTTATATTGCAAGAGAAAAGACTGACCGATTTGGCATATTGACTGGCCTGGACATTTCTACATAGAAAGCAATAGGCTGTTTAAGCTCCGAGATCCTGCAGAAAAGAGACAAGGCTTGAATATATTCCTTTTGTTTGCAGAGAACAAGTCCTTATGTATGAATGTATGTTCCTTCCCACAAGTATCAGTGAATCAAGTTTGACCTGTCATCAACTGTTGTCGGTGTAGTTTTTGGTGCACTCAAGATTTTTCCCCAAGTGCTACCCAATCACAATCACATCTCACAATCGATGTTTTGTTTTGGGTTTTGCAAGCACATGCTAGTTGAGTGCAGGCTGTATTCTGCCATGCATGAACAATCCAAAAGTGCTGTTTGATTGGGTTAGCCAATCACTTGGGGCACATATATCAGGAATTTGCACTGACTGAAATTCACACATGATCCTCAAATATGTAGTAGGCAGGAACTCTTTATGGACTAAAGCAGCCTCCTATTAATGAAAAATATCACCAGTATAGCTGCTGCATAGTAGCAGTGTGTAAAAGCTTGCTTAGGTTGTTCAGTTGTTTGCGATACTTTACCTTGTTGGGATAATTTGTAGTAGGCTGGGTCCTGTAAAGGTCTGGGAGTGGTAGATGTTGACTCATTTGAATGTTTGCAAAAAAAGATTTGATCATTAGTTGCAATTGGCAGCACTTGTCAAATAACCCTGAATGTGCTAAGAGCTACATAAATAACTGAGGTAATCCTTTAAATTCATTACATGTTTCATTTAGACTTGTTAGAATGGGTAGTGACTCATTCACTATAAATATAGAGAATGCATTCAAAACTGGCACTTTTTCCAAATTAGCTGGGGCTTGGAGAGCCTCCTTATTCTCCATTGTTTCCTCCATGGTAATCATAGAATCCCTACAGTGTGGAAACAGCCGCTTTGGCCCAACAACTCCAGAACGACCCTCTGAAGAGAAACCCACCCAGACCCATTTCCCTACATTTAACCCCTGACTAATGGACCCAACCTCCACATCGCTGAACACTTATAGGCAACTTAGCATGGCCAGTTCACCTAACCTGCACATCTTTGGACTGTGAGAGGAAACCCTCCCCAGAGCACATGGAGGAGACCCGCACAGACACAGACACCACACAGACAGTCACCCGAGGCTGCAATCAAACCCAGATCCCTGGCACTGTGAGGCAGCAGTGCTAACCACTGTGCCACCCCAGAAGGGTTGGGCAATTCAAGCCAATTTGTCATTTTTGTATTTGTTCTGATGAGTGCAGGATGAAACATTTTTCTCTCTCTTTGCCAATGATTCAGTTAGAAGTTTCTATCCTTACTTGGGTCGAGAGGAAGTATTTGGTACTGGTGAATGCAATTTTGATGGAAGCAGGATGCAGAAACAAAGAAGTCAGTGTATTGTGAATCCTGGATGTTAAGAATTCCCTGGACGCGTTGCAATTTTGCTTTGACAGGATTCTTCCCACTGGTCTGTGAAGTGAGGAGCGTGCTGGTGATTGAACCCTACCTGTCCAGAAGTCACGCTGTTAGTATAAATGTTTAAATCCAATCAACAAAATAGCTAATTGTTTCCTTTTAGTAATGATACTCACGCTAATTTAATAAACTTAAAATAACCTGTTTATTCTACCACATAACTTACCCTTAAAATGACTGCTAACACTGGAATTACAATTTGTTTTAAATTTTAATTGTGAACAAACACACTCACTCGTACGCACAATTCAATGACACTGCAGAGATCTTCTTTCAGAGAAAAGGTAGAAATGTTCTTAGTGTTCTGAGTTTCTCCTGACAAAACTGAATTTCTGACAGTCATATACTGATGAAACATCTCTTAAATAAAACTTCAGCTTGATTAGAAATCAAGCTGGATCCAAGCCTTTAGATAATTATCATTTCTCAGCTTTTCGCCTTTGCAAGGTACTAAAAACTGAGGTGTTGCCATCACCAGTTTCCCAAGTTTCAAGCAACAGAAGAGAGAGATTCTGGAACCTTGCCACATATTATTGTTACTGCTTTTTCTCTCATTTCTCTCTGATTCTGTTTGAAGCAGAAATCCAAAACTAGCCAGGGTTGCAAGGCAACCTTCATCACAGAAGACCCTAAGTCACCTCCAAAGATGGGGGTTCCTTGAAGAAAGCAAAACACCTTATTTATTACAGCAAGTATACAAACACTTGAATATCCTCCACTTGCTTTTCCTTACACAGTGCATATAGATATATGTATTTCCAACATCAGTCTGATTGACAGGCACATACTCTGACGGAAGCGTTAATTGTATCAGAGGGTCAATGCTGAGTGAGTTCTGTGCTGTTGGAGGATCAGTACTGAGGGAATACTGCTTTGTGGGAGGGTCAGTACTGAGGGATTGCTGCACTGTCAGAGGATTAATCTTGAGGGAGCACTGCACTGTCAGAGGGTCAGTGCTAAAGGAATGCTGTGCTGTTGGAGGGTCATTACTGAAGGAGTGTTGTACTGTTGGAGGGTGAATTGTTCTGGTGGATGTTGTCTCCTCATGTGAGAGGTAGGAGTGTATTTTTTCATGTCAGCATACGAACTTGTAGAAAGCAAATGGATTGTTTTACTGCTTATTGCTATTTGTGGGATCTTATTGTGTATCTCAGTTTACCGCGCTTCACCATGTTTTAGGTGTTAGCTGCCTTCATAATGAAAACCTTCATGTTGGCATTCAATGGGATTTAGTCAAGGCAGTAGAGCTTGATTTGGTCACGCTGAACTTCTGCAGCCCTTCACTGGCGTGCATTGTTGCAGGTAAATTCTCAGAGGTTGCTTCCACTGTTTAATTCCAGTACTATACCATTTGCAGGAACACAGTGCGACTGACAGCACAGGGAAGACTCTCATTCCACACCGCAGATACCTGAACTTGCATCAGCTGAGACTGTGCATCACACTCTCCCCTTATATCAGCATTGACTCCAACCAGTTCCAGACAATCCTACAGGAAGGGAGGGAAAATTTCTGGATCAGCCTTCCAGCAACATCACATTCATCTCAGGTACTCTCTTCCCTATTACTTGATTGCACACTGTCACTTCAACAAACATGGAAGTCCATGTGACCGAGCTCCAACCCAGCCCTGACTTGAAGTATGGAAATTTTATCTACCCGGAACTATCTCACTCTAAGGCTTTCAGACTCAGCAGTGACCCCGGGTCTAGTCCCCATTCACTAACCAGTACTTCAAACCACAGGTTCACTGCTCTCAAACTGAATGAGGCTCTGGGGCCTCATTCACCAAAACCTATCAATGTCGATAGAGCTTCACTTGTACCTAATCCTGTGATGTCCCTGTTCTGGGAATGTTTGATGGGGACAGTGCAGAGGGAACCTTACTCTGTATCTCAGCCTGTGCCTGGGAATGCCCAGTGCTGAGTCTGAATGATATAGAGAGGGATGTTATGTTATTGTAGCTCTTTCTGTATGGGAAGCGAATGGAGGGGCCAGCCTTGGCTCACTTGTCTTTGATGGACATGGGTAGAGGAGGACATGTGACTTTCTTACAGAGTCAGAAAGATCGGTTGTGTTTTAATGGTGTTCCCAGTGCTGACCATAACTCCTTCCTTTTCATAGTCCCATCGCTGTATGTTTCAGTGTTGGGGCACATGGCTGACACCCTGCCCCCAGCCCATTGTCTGCTTTCCCTGCGGAAAACTCCTTAATCTCTCAATGTCTCCGTTTTGCCCTGCAGGTTCCTTTTGTGATGAAGTGGAGGGGGACGTTTGTCGTCAAGTTAAATCTCAGTAATGAGGAAGCACGCAACTGGTTCGTGGCCCAGGCCCACAGACTTCACAGAAGGTTAGATGTCAAATACATCACGCTGGAAGGAGGAGAGGGAAGGCCCAATATCAACGGGGTTCAGCATCATTCCTGGCAGCTCAGCAGTGATGAATATATCACCCAGTTCACACTGCTGGCTGAGAAACTGGGAAATACAACCATTATATCAACTGCTACTCAGTAAGTGGTGATACCTCTCCATAACTTATCACAATGGATCTCGGTGTCAATGTACAAGAATCATAGCCTGGAGGTACAGCATGTAATTAGGAGGGTTCATGATATTGAAACTTGTGATGTAATGTGGACAGAGTCATGTATTGCTTTAAGTTTGATACTTATTTTCTGTATGGTCCAATAAGAAAAGTAGACATAGCTTCAATGTCAGTTTTGAGTTCAGAGATTTGTCTGAAAGTATATTTGCATGCGTTTAAATGAGATTTTTTAGAAATCCATTTTGTGATGAACAATTCATTTCTGTAGAAAACAGAGCGAAAGACAGAAGAAAGCTGGACTGTTGCCTCACAGCAAGGTGTCCTAGGGCACAGGGAGGCAGAACAAGATTATGTTTGAAAGACAGAACCACTTTGGTTATCTGAGAGTGGGCTTGTTTTTCCCAAGAGAGAAACAGATAATTTGGACAGATAAAGCCTGTTATATCAATAGCACAGTTTAGCATTCTCCAGTACAGTCAAGGCAGAAGAGCAGTCAACCCAAATGGCTGAGAAGATAGTCAGAGAAAAGCTTCTGAAATAGAAAATGTTTACATGAGAGAGAGAAAGACAACCTACAAACTTGTTGAATGTATGATTTTTTTAAAAAGCACATATAAGGAGATTAGATTAGATTACATGCCCTACAGTATGGAAATAGGCCTTTCGGCCCAACAAGTCCACATCGACCCTCCTCAGAGTAACCCACCCAGATCCATTCCCCCACTCTATATTTACCCCTGACTAACGCACCTAACACAATTTAGCATAGCCAGTTCACCTGACCAGCACATGTTCGGATTGTGGGAGGAAACCCACTTAGACACTGGGAGAATGGGCGACTGTCTGTGTGAAGTTTGCACAATGCAAGAATTGAACTCTGGTGCCTGGTGCTGTGAGGCAGCAGTGCTAACCACTGAGCCACCGTGCTGCCCCCAAGCCTATGTTTAAGAATCTCCTGATGAGACATTAACTAAGGAAACTTGTATGAACTGAATGCAGAGGAATGCTGGAAAGAAACCAAGTATAGGTGTGCCAACTAGACAAGAACATCTCAAATGAAAGCAGAGTGTTGCTTCACTGAAGTTCGAGTATCTGTAAGGTTGTGGTTGAGGTCAAAAGGTTGAATCTTTATTTCTGATATTTGCAAACAGGACCAGAAGATATATAAGCAGAAGTAGGCCATTCATCCGATCAAATATGCTCTGCTTTTCAGTTAGGTCATGGCTGATCTGATAATCCTCAAATTCATTTTCCTGCCTTTTCGCCATAACCCTTGATTCACTTCTTGATTAAAAATCTGTTTATTTCATACTTTTAACATACTTAATGACACAGCCCCTACAGCCCTCTGCAGCGAAGAATTTCACAGATTCACAATCCTCTGAGAGAAGAAACTTCTCCTCATCTCTGCCTTAAATTAGATTCCCCACTGTGTGGAAACAGGCCATTTGGCCCAACAAGTTCACACTGACCCTCTGAAGAGTAACCCAGCTCCCTTCATTTGCCCCTGACTAATGCACATAACACTACGGGCACCTGCACATCTTTGGACTGTGGGAGGAAACTGGAGCACCTGGAGGAAACCCACACAGACACAAAGAGAATGTGCAAACTCCACACAGTCACCCAAGGCAGGAGTTGAACCTGGGTCCCTGGTGCTGTGAGGCAGCAGTGCTGACCATTGAGCCACTGTGCCACCCCAAATGTGTGACCCCTTATTCTGAGATTATTCCCTCTCCCTCAAGGGGAAACATCCTCTCCACATCTATCCTGGTCCAAGTCCCCTAAGAATTTTATATGTTTAAATAAGGTCTCCCATCATTCTTCTAAACTCAAATGAGAACAGGCCCAATGTATTCAATCTCTCCTCATAAGACTGTCCTTTCAGAGAGTCATAGAGCCCTACAGCACAGAGACAGACCCTTTGGCCCAAACTGGTCCATGCTGACCAAAATGTCCTTCTAAGTTAACCCCATTACCCTGCATTTGGCCCATATCCTTCTCGTCCTTTCCTAAGAAGAAGGCTTATGTTAGGATAAGAAGGGATGGCTCAGTTAGGGCACTCGAGAGTTACAAGTTAGCCAGTAAAGACCTCAATAGAGAGCTAAGAAGAGCCTGGACGGGACATGAGAAGTCGTTGGCAGATAGGATCAAGGAAAACCCTAAAGCTTTCTGTAGGTATATCAGGAATAAAAAAATGACTAGAGAAAGATTAAGGCCAATCAAAGATAGTAGTGGGAAGTTGTGCGTGGAATCTGAGGAGATCAGGGAAGCACTAAATGAATATTTTTTTGTCAGTATTGACACTGAAAAAAAGACAATGTTGTTGAGGAGAATACTGAGATACAGGCTACTAGACTAGACAGGATTGAGGTTCACAAGGAGGAGGTGTTAGCAATTCTGGAAAGTGTGAAAATAGATAAGTCCTCTGGGCTGGATGGGATTTATCCTAGGATTCTCTGGAAAGCCAGGAAGAAGATTCCAGAGCCTTTGGTTTTGATCTTCATGTCGTCACAGGAATAGTGCCAGAAGACTGGAGGAAAAGCAAATGTTGTCCCCTTGTTTAAACAATATTAGAGACTACCCTGGTAATTATAGACCAGTGAGTCTTATTTCGATTGTGGGTAAAGTGTTGGAAAAAGTTATGAGATAGGATTTAGAATCATCTAGAGAGGAATAAGTTGATTAAGGATAGTTAACACAGTTTTGTGAAGGTTTGTGGGCGGCATGGTGGCACAGTGGTTAGCACTGCTGCCTCACAGCGCCAGAGAGCCGGGTTCAATTCCCGCCTCAGGCGACTGACTGTGTGGAGTTTGCACATTCTCCCCGTGTCTGCGTGGGTTTGCTCCGGTTTCCTCCCACAGTCCAAACAAAAATGTGCAGATCAGGTGAATTGGCCATGCTAAATTGTCCGTAGTGTTAGGTGCATCGGTAAATGTAGGGGAATGGGTCTGGGTGGGTTGCGCTTCGGCAGGTCGGTGTGGACTTGTTGGGCCGAAGGGCCTGTTTCCACACTGTAAGTAATCTAATCTAAAAACCTTATTGAGTTCTTTGAGATGGTAACCAAACAGATGCATGAGGGTAAAGCGGTTGATATGGTGTATATGGATTTCAGTAAGGCATGTGACAAGGTTCCCAATAGTGGGCTATTGCACAAAATATGGAGGGATGGGATTGAGGGTGACTTGGCGTTTGTATCTGAAATTGACTAGCTGAAAGAAGACAGAGGGTAAAGGTTGATGGGAAATGTTCATCCTGGAGTTCAGATACTGGTGGTGTACCACAAGGATCTGTTTTGGGGCCACTGCTGATTGTCACTTTTATAAATGACCTAGATGACAGTAAATTTGTGGATGATACCAAGGTTGGTGGAGTTGCTGATAGTGCTGAAGGATGTTGCAGGTTACAGTGGGACATAGATAAGCTGCAGAGCTGGGCTGAGAGGTGGCAAATGAAGTTTAGTGCGGAAAAGTGTGAGGTGATTCACTTTGGAAGAAGTAGCAGGAATAAAGAGTACTGGACTAATGGTAAGATATTTGGGTAGATGAGCAAAGAGATCTTGATGTCCATGTACATAGATCCCTGAAAGTTGCCACCCAGGTTGATAGGGTTGTTCAGAAAGCATTTATTGGCAGTGGGATTGAGTTTCAAAGACAGAAGGTCATGCTGCAGCTGTACAAAACTCTGGTGCGACTACACTTGGAGTATTGCGTACAGTTCTGGTCACCACATTTTAGGAAGGATGTGGAAGCTTTGGAAAGGATTCAGAGGAGATTTACTAGGATGTTGCCTGGTGTGGAGAGAAGGTCTTATGAGGAAAGTCTGAGGGACTTTAGGCTGTTTTTGTTAGAGAGAAGAAGGTTGAGAGGTGACTTAATTGAGACACATAAAATAATCAGAGGGTTAGATAGGTTGGACAGTGAGAGCCTTTTTCCTCGAATGGTGATGGCTAGCATGAGGGGAAATAGCTTTAAATTGAGGGGTGATAGATATAGGACAGATGTCAGAGGTAGTTTCTTTACTCAGAGAGTAGAAGGAGTTGGAATGCCCTGCCTGCAACAGTAGTAGACTCGCCAACTTTAAAGGCATTGAAATGGTTATATGGATGAAGATGGAATAGTGTAGGATAGATAGGCTTCAGATTGGTTCCACAGATCAGCGTAACATCGAGGGCTGAAGGCACTGGAATGTTCAATGTTCTATCCGTGTATTCATACCTGATGTCAGCCTAGTAAACCTTCTTTGGATTGCCTCCAATGCCCAGAATGTATTCCCTTCGATAAGGGGACCAAAACTGTTCACAGTATTCCAGCTGTGTACTGACTAGTGCTTTGTCCAGTTTTAGCAAAACTTCCTAACTTTTGTACTCCATTTCGTTTGAAATAAAAACTAACATTCCAATTGCTTTCCCTATTACATGCTGAACTTTTATGGTAGTTATTTTTGTGATTTATGCAGGAAGAGCCCTAATTCCCCTGTACTGTAGCTTTCTGTAGAGTGTCCATTTAAACAATATTCAGCTCATCTATTCTTCCTGCAACATGTGAAACATCACTTTTCTCACATTATATTCTATCTTCCAAGTTTTTGCCTACTCTTTTAACCTATCTATATCCCTCTGAACACGCTTTGTGATGACTTCAACCACTTGTTGTCTAACCTATTTTTGTGTAATCTGCAAACTTAGCTCAAGTATGTTCGTCCTCATTCCAAGATATTAATGGATATTATAAATAATCGTAGCACCAGCACTGATCACTGTGGCACTCCACTAGTTACAGGTTGCCATTTTGATAATGCCCCCTTCACTCAACTCCCTGACTTCTTTTAGTTTTCCAATCCTCTATGCTAATATACTACCTCAATTCTATGTGCTCTTATTAAGTAGTCTAACCAAATCCAAATAAATTACATTCACTGCTTCACGTTTACCTAGCCTGCTTGTTACCACCTCAAAGAGTTATAGCGAATTTGTCTGGCATGACTTCCCTTTCATGAAGCTATGCTGACTCTGCTCAATCATATTAGGTATTTCTGAATGTACTGCTATTACAGCCTTCATAATAGACTCTAACATTTTCCCTCTATACCCATTTTTATAGAATAGATTCCCTACAGTGCAGGTAGAGACCATTTGGCCCAAAAGATCTATACTGACCCTCTGAAGAGCATCCCACTCAGACCCAACACCCCTATCCTGGTAACACTGCATTTCCCATGGCTAATCCACTTAACTTACACATCTTTGGACTATTGGAGGAAACCAGAGCACCAAAAGGCAAGCCACACAGGTGTGAAGAGAATGTGGAAACTCCCATTTTCCCGTTAATTAAACTGGCCAACAGTTGCCTGTTTCTTGTCGCCTTCGCTTGGTAAATAAAAGGCACTATATTAATTGTTTCAAATAGTTTGTATATAACAAAGAGTTCTTTATTCCTTTTTCTGTTTTATTTTGTTCTTTGGCTTAAAGTACTTTGGCAGCCTCTTATGAATAAGTTTAGTGATTGACCATCATGATAAACATATAGTAAAAAAGAAGCTTAAGGTATAGCAACCCAGATTTCAATCAGGGATCAGACTTCTTCAGTATTACCATCACCTGGAGTCATGAGGAAAGCAAATGGAATGTTGGCCTTTATTGTAATGGGCACTAAAAATAAAAGTAAGGCAACTGACTGCCCTTGGCATCAAAGCCATATTCGATTAAGTGTGGCATTAAGGAACCCTAGCAAAACTGAAGTCTGTAGGAATCAGGGAGAAAACTCTCTGTTGGTTGGAGTCATACCTGGCGCATAGGAAGATGGTTGTGGTGTTGGAAGGTCAGTTATATCAACTCTGGGACATCTCTGCAGGATCTCCTTAGGCCCAAACATCTTCAGCTGTTTCATCAATAACCTTCCCTCCATCAAAAGGTCGGAAGAGGGGATGTTGGCTGATTTTAGCACAAATGTTCAGCATCATTCTTGGATGCAACTCCTCAGATACTGAAGCAGTTTAAATGCAACAAGACCTGGACAATATCTAGGTTTGGGCTGAGAAGTGGTAGGTAATATTCGCGCCACATAAATGCCAAGCAATGACCATCTTCAATAAAAGAAAATCTAACCATTCCCTTTTGACCACTGTCACACTTGCTGAATCCCTACTATCAGCATTCTGATGGTTGCCATTGGCCAGAATTTGGCTGGCAATTCTGCAATGACTTAACTCACCTCCTGACTTCCCAAAGCCTATCCATTATCTACAAGGCAGTGTGTGATGGAATAATCCACTGTTCCCTCCTTCGACCACCGCTGTTCAGTAGCATTGGTGTGTATGATCTACAAGATGCACTGTATAAATTCACCAAGACACCTTCTAAACTCGCAATCGAGGCTACCAAAAAAAAAGAGAAGGAGCTACATGGGAACATCACCACCTGCGAGTTCCCCTCTAAGTGACGCACCAGCCCTTACAGTTCCTTTACTGTCTCCTTGTCAAAATTCCTTGTATTCTTCTAAAGCAGAGTCCATCTTTCTCATTTTCAGTCCTTTGTCCAAAACCAATAAAAAGTTGTGGTCTGTTATACTTTGGGAACTGCAGATGGTGTTTATTGCCCTGAGTATCTCTCCCTGTCTCCATTTCAGTGAGTCTGTCTGTCCCTCTCTATTTTACCTTGTTACGTTATGGCTTTCATTTCTCTGGTCACTATGTTTAACCAATGATATCAAAGGATGATATTGTAAGCGTGATGCTTGCTTGCTTGCCAATTGATAATGTCACTATATATACCACAGGACTGCTCATATCCCTGTCTTTGTTCGGATGGCTCCTCGCCAGTCAGACTGGAGTTATGCAGGACTGAAGGGAGTCATTCCCACTGTTCTTCACTACAGCTTGCTGGGTTACAGTTTCTTCATTCCGGATGCTGTAGGTAATGTAGCAACAACAGGAACCAGTTCGGAGCACAGTCAGAATTAATTTCTCTCTTCATCCTCTACGCATTCTTCTTTCCTTTTGAAATTCAAACACTCCCAGGGCAGGTACAGAACTATGTTAGATACAGAGTAAAGCTCTGTCCAATATAATATCAGAGAGATCATTGATATCATGATTGCCTTTAACAGTTTCACTTTTATTGTTCATTTTGAACGTGCTCTCCTATCGGAGTGCTGGGTGTCAGAGTTTCACTATGAAGGGAATAGTATAAGAGAAACATTCAGGCTTTCTTCTGCATTCGTCACTTTTGTAGTTATCTTTGTTGAAGAAAACCACACCTTTTTTCTTGGTGCTGCACTCACTTATTCCTTTGACACGTACCACCTTGAGACATTAAAAGTTGAAATATTCAGGAATGACTTCTGTTACCTGGAGTTATTCCAGATATTTCATTTACCTTGTGATACGGTATCTCATCCACTGACTGTGCCTTGGACTTCTGTCTCAAATTCCAATCCACTTGAAGACAGAGTGAAAGTTACACAGGAACTGGTCATAATCTTCCAATCCCACTTTGGTTCAGGGACCAAGTCAGGTAAATGAAATGTTACACAAAGAGAACAAAGAACAAGCACAGAAACAGGCCCTTCAGCCCTCCAAGCCTGTGCCGATCATCATGTCCTAACTAAAGAACGACCCTTCTGCCCTTGTTTGGTTTGAATCCCTCTATTCCCTCCCTATTCATGTAACCATCCACATGCCCCTTAAATGTTGCCAGTGTCTGCTTCCACCACCTCTTCAGGCAGTGCATTCCAGGCTCCTACCACACACTGCATGAACAACTTCCCTCGCACATTTCCCTTGAACTTTCCCCCTCTCACCTTGAATCTGTGTCCCCTTGTAATTGAAACTTTAACCCTGGGAAAAAGCCTCTGACTATCCACCCTATCCATGCCTCTCATAATTTTGTAGACCTCTATCAGGTCTCCTTTCACTCATTGTCTTTCCAGTGAAAACAATCCTAGTCTTTTAACCTTTCCTCATAGCCAATGCCCTCGAGACCAGGCAACATCCTTGTGAACCTTCTCTGCATTCTCTCCAAAACTTCCATATTCTTCTGGTAGTTTGGCGACCAAAACTGCACACAATACTCCAAATGTGGCCTTAACAAGGGTTTTATGTAGCTGAAACATGGTTTGCACTCCATACCTTGGTCGATGAAGGCAAGCATGTCACATGCCTTCTTACTCAGCCCACCTGTCTGTTCACTTTTAGGGAACTGTGGACCTGCACGCCCAGATCTGTCTGTAAGTTAATGTTCCTCAGGGTTCTGCCATTTTCAGTATAATTCACACCTAAATTTGATCCTCCAAAGTGCATCATCTCACATTTACCTGGATTAAACTCCATCTGCCATTTCTGTGCCCAAGCCGCCAATTTATCCATATTCTGTTGTATCATTTCACAATCGTTGGCACTATCTGAAACTCTATCAATCCTCGTCTCATCTGCAAACTTACCTAATCAGACCACCCACATTTTCCTCCAGATCACTTACATATACCACAAACAACAGAGGACCTAAGACTGATTCCTGTGGAAAACCACTCGTTACCAGTCTCCATTCTGAAAAACACCCTTCCACCACCACCCTCTATCTTCTATGACTAAGCCAGTTTTGTATTCAACACTGTTGTTGAAAAATGCTAATTACAGGCCAGTTAGTGTAACCTTGGTGATGGAAAGGTTTTTGATCTGTTCATCCAAAACAAACTCAACAACAATGTAGATAAATTGGCATTAATTAGGGGAAGTCAGGCCAGATTAGTTGAAAGCAAATCATGTTTAAGTAAATAGATTGCATTCCTTTTAATAAGGTGCCAGAGATGGTTGATGAGTGTAACGTGGTAAATGTGGTCTACATGATCCTCTGAAAACATTCAACAAAGTGCTTTTTGATAAAGACTTTAGTTTGTTTATAGCTGAAGAGGAGGTCATTTTGCCCTTGTTGTCCATGCTGGTGAACAGTGATTGACTCCATTAATCTCATTTTCTGACTTCTGGCCCAAAGCCCTGGAGGTTATGACAACTCAGGGGATTGTCCAGATTCTGTTCAAATCTTCTAAGATTTTCTATCTTAATTCATCCCCATAATCTTAGCCAATTTGTGAGGTACAGACTCCTATCATCTAAGTGAAAAACATTCTTCTCAACTGTCCACTTTGTCTTCTACCTTTTGTCTTAAATCTATGTATTGACCACTCTACTTTCCAGTTACCTTCCACTTCAACACACCACTATGTTCCCTGGCCAACACCTCTGTCTCAGGCCTACTGCAGTTCTCCATTGAGGGTCAGCGCAAGCTGGAAAAACAGCATCTCGCTTCCCACTTGGGGACCCTGCAGCCTCAGGACTCGAGTGAGTTCAGTAATTTTAGGTTTTGAACATCATCTTCCATGTCCTTACCCCAACCCCCATACACATGGGCTGCTACCACAAACAACTCTTTGTCAGCTACTATTTGTTTCCATTAGTAGCAACGTCGACGAGGCAGCAGCTGCAGCTTCGGCTGTACTGTGGGCCCAGATCAGAACTCCTAGTGATGTCAGCGAGAGGTGGAG
This sequence comes from Chiloscyllium plagiosum, assembly GCF_037043375.1. Classification (NCBI taxonomy): domain Eukaryota; kingdom Metazoa; phylum Chordata; class Chondrichthyes; order Orectolobiformes; family Hemiscylliidae; genus Chiloscyllium; species Chiloscyllium plagiosum. The sequence continues at coordinate 78,546,249 of NW_028270156.1, read as the reverse complement.
GACCCCTGGGGGATTGACTGGACTTGGAATGGGGCCTCATTGCAGCCCAGGGATCGGAACACCTTCGAGAAATCCCGGAGCCATGTTTGGCAAAAAGGACTGTGAAGATGAACATCATTTCTTATTTTTCTGCCTTTATATTGTTCTATCAATTGAACAGAAGATGAAGCTCTATTTAATTTCTTTTTAATTCATTTTATAATCCAAAACAGTGCCGGATTGTGGCAACAAAACAATTTTCACTGTATTTTCCCAAATACATGCCACTCATTTGCTTTTTTATCCTTTCATTCATTTCATCCTTTCCTTCATCACATCCTTTCTTTCATTTCATCCTTTTACTCATTTCACCTTTTCATTTGTTTCATATATATGTATGTACATATAGATTTTTCATTGTGTCAGCTCTCCCCAACTGCATTAGCTCTCACTTTTCTGGGTTGAATTCCATTTGCCCATGCTCTGCCCAGCTGACCAGTCTATTGAGATCCTCGGACAGATTAGTTATCCTCCTCACTCTTCACCACCCTACAAATTTTCATGTTATCCATGAAATTCTTGATTATACCCCCGACATTTAAATCCAAGTTATTAATGAAAGCCATAAACATCAAGGGCCCCAACACTGTGCCCTGTGGCACTGCACTGGAAACAAATTTCCAGTCATGGATGTGTCCCTCTACCATCACCCTCTTTCTCCTGTCTCTCAGCCAATTTTTGGACCCTATCTGTCACTTTTCTTGCATCCTTAGATTTGTACTTTCTTGACCAATCTTCCATGAGGGCTCTTATCAAAAGCCTTGCTAACGTTCATGTAGACCACATCAAATGCATTATCCTCATCAACTCCTAGTTACTTTGTCAATAAATATGATCAAATTTGTTGAATACAATCTTTAACAAATCTAAGCTGACTATTCCCTATTAGTTCTTGTCTTTCCAAATACAGATATATTCTGCCCCTCCAAATTCTTTCTAATAACTTGCCTACCACAGAAATTAGACTGGGCTAGCTGTAGTTTCCTGGTCTATCTTCTCTCCCTTTGTAAATAATGGAACAATGTTAACAGTCCTTCAGTGCTGTGGTACATAGCCTCCTCCAACAGCCAGGGATGCATCACAGTTAAAATCCCCACACTGAGGCTTACCAACTAAGGTGAAGCTCATGGAGTAAAAACGCAAGTTCAACAAGGACAGAGAGAGCTGTGTTGAGTGTTTATTTTCTGGGTTAAGAATGGTATGTAGTGAATTCTCGCAAGGGTCAGTACTGGGATCACCTTTTTTCTCAGACCCTTTCCTGGGTCTGAGGGTCACAATTTCAAAATTTGCAGGTGACCCAAAGCTGGGAGGCTTTGTCACCAGTGATGAGGTTGCTAAACTTTATCGAACAAAGATTGGTGTGATGGGTGGACAGTTGGATGCTAAAATTCAACATGGGAGAATGCATTTTGTTCAGAAGAATATGAGTGGCGATGTACAATAATCAGTACAACTTTCAAGGAAGTGTGGGAGCAGAGAATCCTAGCTGTAAATGTGTATCAGTAATTAAAAGTAACAAGGTAGGTTGAGAAAATGGCTAGTAAAGCATACAGTGTACAGTGTATAGGTAGAGGTGCGTAGAATGACAGCAAGGAAGCTGTGGCGAACTTGCATAAAGTGCTAGTTCAGCATCAACTAGATTGTTGTGTCCTGACTGGGACACCATACTATAGATAAGATAAGAAGGTATTTAGACAGGGTGCAGACAAGAATTATGAAATGGGATGAAGAACTTCAGTTTATCGATATAGTGGAAATGTTCAGATTGTTTTCCTTGTCATGAGAAGATTAAGAGCACAATGTTAGAGGTATTCAAAATCATGCTTCAGGATGGAACAGATTTGGAAAAACTTTTTAACATTGGTGAAAAGTCGCGACTAGAAATGATGGATCGCAAGTGATAGGGTAACTGATGGCAGCATGAGACAGAACCTGTTTAAGATCTGACTGTGAGAAAGTGAGGAGTGTAGATGTAGATCAGAGTCAAAGAGTGTGGTGCTGGAAAAGCACAGCTGGTCAGGCAGCATTCGAGGAGCAGGCGAGTTGATGTTTCAAGCATAAGCTCTTCATCAGGAATGGGAGGTGGGTGGGGGGGGGGGGGAGGGGGGATAACCAAGGGGGCTGAGAGATAAATAGGAGCGGTGTGGGGCTGGGGGAAGGTAGCTGGGAATATGAGAGATAGATGAAGGTGAGGGGTGAAGGTGATAGGTTGGAGCGGATAGGTGGAAAGGAAGATGGATAGGTAGGACAGGTCAAGAGGGTGGTGCTGAGTTGGATTTGGTATGAGTTGGGGGGAGGAGAGGTAAGGAAACAGGTGAAATCGACATTGATCCTGTGTGGTTGGAGGGTCCCAAGGCAGAAGATGAGGCATTCTTCCTCCGGGCATCAGGTGGCTAGATTTTGGTGGTAGAGGAGGCCCAGGACTTGCTTGTAGAATGATACGTTATATGCTGTGCCATTTCTGCCACCTACAAACAGACCCCACCACCAGAGATATATTTCCCTCCCCACCCCTATCCGTGTTTTGCAGAGACTATTCCCTCTGCGACTCCCTTGTTAGATCCATGCCCCCCGCTACCTACCCTCTGCTCCCAGCACCTTCTCCTGCCACCGCAAGAGGTGTAAGCCCTGCACCCACACCTCCCCCCTCACCTCCATCCAAGGCCCCAAAGGATCCTTCCACATCCGGCAGAGATTTTCCTACACCTCCACATGCGTCGTCTACTGTGTCCGTTGCTCTCGACATGTCTCCTCTACACTGGGGAGATATGATACCAACTTGCAGAACGTGTCAAGGAACATCTCTGGGACACACACACTAAACAACCCCACTGCCCTGTGGCCAAATAGTTCAACTCCCCCTCCCACTCCGCCAAGGACATGCAAGTCCTGGGCCGCCTGCACCGCCAAACTCTAGCCACCCAACGCCTGGAGGAAGGACGCCTCATCTTCTCCTTGGGACCCTCCAAGGGATCAATGTTGATTTCATCAGTTTCCTCATCTCCCCTCCCCCCACCTCATCCCACCTCCAACTCAGCACCACCCTCTTAAATTGTCCTACCTGTCCATCTTCCTTCCCACCTATCCATTTCACCTTCCACTCTCTGACCTATCACCATCACCCCCCCACCTTCATCTACCTATAGCATTCTCAGTTACCTTCCCCAGCACCACCGCCCTCCCATTTATCTCAGCCCCCTTGGGACCCCCATATTCCTGATGAAGAGTTTATGTTCAAAGCATCGACTCTCCTGCTTCTCAGATGCTGTCTGACTGGCTGTGCTTTTCCAGCCCCACACCTTTTGACTAAGATCTGACTGCTGTCTGTGTGTGGGAGTGAGGGGGTAGTGAATCAAGGCTCTGAATTGGGCTATCTGAGACTGTCGCCAGGTCAATCAAGGCTTTCAAAAGCAAATAGTGTAAACACTTTAGATGAGGAAATAATAGGCTATAGGAAAGACTGGTTGGTGGACGAGCTGAGAGAGTAACCATGCATATGACAGACTGAATAGCCTCTTTCTGAACTGTAACCATTCTGTAATTCAGTGAATGCAGAATAGTCCAACACATAACTTGTCCATTTGATGTCACGTAGCAGTCGGTGAAGCCAGGTCCGTGGGGATGATTTGAGGCTGGTGATGGTGTACAGGTTTCGAACTGTCTATTGACAGAGGCACAAGATTGTTTCATCACTGGAGGCAGAGCAAACAACATTGATCCCATGTGTAGAATCTCACTATCAATGGCACGTCATGACACCTTTCGGAGGGATTTGCTTTTCTTTACTTTGGTGGGGATAGTGTTAAGAGAGCTTGACTGTATCTAACCTGGTGCTGTCCCTGTTCCTGGGAGTGTTTGATGGAATAGTGTAGAGGGAGCTATACTCTGGATCTAATCCCGTGCTGTACCTTTTCTGGGAGTGGTTTTTATAAATTCATTTGTGGGATATAGGCATCACTGGCTGGGCCAGCATTCATTGCTCATTCCTAGTTGCCTTTCAGGTGGTGGTGGTGGTGAGTTGGCTTCTATAACCACTGCAGTCAGTTGACCCACAATGCTGTTAGGGAAGGAATGTCAGGATTTTGACTGAGCAACACTGTAGGAATAGTGAAATATTTCCAAGTCAGGATGGTGAACGGCTTGGAAGGGAACATGTATCTGCTGCCCTCATCCTTCTAGATGGAGGCAGTCGTGGGTTTAGAAGTTGGATTTGTGCTTAATGAGGACAGTGCAGAAGAAGCTTTACTCTAACTCATAGAAAACCCATTCCTCAGATACTCATTCATGCATTTTATTATCCTTCTGCCATTTTGTGGTCTGTTGAATTGTGAATAACTGAAAAATTAAAAGGAGAGATTTATATCAGCAATCCAAGCACTTCTGTCACTCCAGAGTATTATGTCCATTCATCGAAACATAGACAAGCAGAACAGGACAGGTTATTTGGTGCATCAAGGCTGCTTCATTCATTATGATCATGGTTGATCGTCCAACTCAAGAGTTTGTTCCTGCTTCTCCCCTAGATCATTTGATCCCTTTAGCCCCAAGTCCTATATCAACTCCTCCTTGAAATCCTACAATATCTTCGCCTCAACTGCTTCCAGTGTGAATGAATTCCACAGGATCACCACCCTCTGGGTGAAGAAATGTCTTTTTATCTCAGGTCGAAATGATTTACCTTGTATCCTTAGACTGTGACCTGCTTCTGAACTCCCCAGTCATTGGGAACATCTTTCCTGAATCTACCCTCTGGTCCTGTTGGAATTTTATCAATTTCTATGAGATCTCTCCACCCCCTAGCTCCAGTGAAAGTAGTCCCAATTGATCCAGTCTGTCTTCATATGCCAGTTATGCCATGATCCTTGTTGTACTCTCTCTGCAGAAGGAGCATCCTCCTTCAGACAAGGAGACCAAATATATTCCAGGTGTGATCTCATCAAGGCCCTGGACATCCCTGCTCCTGTACTCGAATCCTCTCACTATGAACGCCAACATTTGCCTCCTTCACCACCTGCTGCTCCTGCATGCTTATCTTCAGTGACTAGTGTACAAGTGTACCCAGGTCTCATTGCATATTCCACTCCGTGTTCCATTTATAGCCATTCCGATAACAATCTGATTTGCTGTTTTTACTCCCATGTTTTCACTGTCAAATAAATGAGAGAGGTGAATATTCAGACTCCACATCTCCCCACTCCTTCTCCAACACAGATCAGGCCCAGAGTTGTTTGATGTGATTCCTGAACACATCCTGTGTCAGGTGTTGGGGGGACATTGAAGAGAATGGAAACAAGTAAATGGTTAAGATGGAGCTTTATGAGAAGAAGGAAAAGCTCCCTGATCTAAAGTCAATGCAGTCTGTCGGCAAGCTCTCGGCCATGTTTAAAATCAAACAGTTTCCTCTGGTGCATAATGCTCGAAGGCCAAGGAGAGTACCAATTCTTCACAGTACTGGCCCATTCTGCAGGCAGGAATTACCCAGTACTGTGACTCATTCATTCCATGCAGTCACACCTCCTGTGCTGGCTAATCTACAAGGCCCAGAACAGTAGTGGGAGAGGGGAATGACTGAGACACTCAACAGCAATCCCCACACATTCCTGGTCTTAGCTGAAATGACTAAGCTAACTGTAGCCCTCACCCTTTGCCATTGGCTGGTTCAGCAGCTTCAAACTCCTGCTCACACACAGCTCCCCTTGGGAACTGTCACTGCCTTAAAAAAACATTGCAAATGTCACATTAAACCCATTCCTCTGATATATGCTGATCTCTCTCTAACTCTCCACTCTTACAGAACAAATTTTTCCACTGTCCTTTTACTACCTCTTCCAATAAAGGCCTCTTCCCAAAATCGGAACTGATCTAGTCTTTATTCCATTTAAAACTCAACCTCACTTCCCCATGAGTTAATTGCTAGTCAGTCAGTCATGTCTAACTGGTAACATCTTATTAAAGCTCCATCTGAACTATTTACTCCCATAATCTAACTCTCTCACTCCCTGTCTCAGTGCATTCTGAATGTGTTGACCATCTGTAAGGCACAAGTCAGGAGTGTGATTGAATACTCCCCACTTACTTGGATGGGTGTAGTTTCAACAACACTCAGGAAGTTTGACATCATCTGGGATAAAGCAGCCCACTTGATTAACACCACATCTGCAATCAACCACTCCCTGCACCACCAACGCTCAGAAGCAGCAGTGTGTACTACCTATAAGATGCACTGCACAAATTCACCAAAGGTTCTTCAAAAACACTTTCCAAACCCATGATCATTTCTACGTAAAAGAGCAAGAGCAGCAGATACATTATAAACACCACCTCCTGCAAGTTCCCCTCCAAGCCACTCACCATCTTGACTTGGAAATATATCGGCCACTCCTTCGCTGGGTTAAAATACTGGAATTCCCTCTTTAAAGGTATTGTGGATCTACCTACAGCACAGAGACTGCAGCAGTTCATGAAGGAAGCTCACTACCACTTTTTCAAGGGCAACTATATTGGCTATACATGTTAGACAGCCAGTGATGCCCACCTCCCAGGAATGAATTAAAAAACTCAAGGAGACGTGCTCTCCTTACTCTTTCTCTCACTGCCTCCATCTCAGTGTCCACTCCCAGAATCCTGGGTCTGACTCTGAAGTACACACCAGTCCTACACATAGTGTGGCAGCAAATGGTAACCCCTCACTCTCCCTCAAAGTCTTTACTGGTATTGTGTTTCAATGCAAACCTATTGGCTGATCTTCACCTTGTGGTTTTCGACCTTTCAGGAGGCTCGCTGACAAAGGGGTTCCTCGCAGATGAGGAACTATTCATTCGTTGGTTGCAGATCGTGACCTTCTTACCAGTAATGGCGTTCAGTACCCCACCCTGGGTCTTCGGTGAGAACTGGGTAAGTAATGATAGATGGGTGGAAAGGAGCTAACTAACAGCATTTCGGTGAGTGTTTGAGGGTGTACACTAACTTCCAGGCTGTAACTCACTCCTGGGTTTCTATAATTCTAAATATAAATCCCACCTCAAACCCCTTAATTAGATTCCAGTCTGTAACTTGCTATGTTATTCTTCCTACGTATCAACCCCTCAATTAGATTCTAATCTGTAACTCACTCTGGGTATCTGTTATTCTAAATGGAAACCACCCCCTGTGGACCTGGATTATGAATCACTGTTGATTCGTGTGGCACTCTCTGTTGCAGATTGTGAACATGACTCAGATGTGCATACAAAGACACCAGAGCTTTGTGGTGCCACTCATTAGAAAACAGGCTGTAGAGCTGGCATCCCTCGGGCACCCTGTGTTTCGACCATTGTGGTGGGTCAGTCCAGATGACCCAAAGACATTGACCATTGATGATGAGTTTCTGATTGGAGATGAGGTATGAGCACGTGCTGTCAGTATGTGTCTCAGGTTCCTGAGACCAGCTTTTGCTTATTGCTTGCTGCCTGTCCTACTCATATTCCTTGATGAAACACTAGGATTATTGGTGATTATGAATCTGCAGCCCTCTCACTGCAGCAAGGGCAGCAGATACATTGGAAACACCGCCTTCTGCAAGTTCCCCTCCAAGCCACTCACCAGGTGTGAGGAGTCGTGGTTGGGACTGGGAGTCTGGAGTTAGGAATAGGCTGTAAAGTTTGGGAGGAGGTCAAGTTTATTCCAGACATGTGGCAAGTTTGGAATGGTATGCAGTTGTCTTTGTGGATGTAAGACAAGCACAAATGAGGTTTTCCACAGTCCAGAAGTGGAAGTAGTGATGACAATGGGTCAGTATTCCAGAGGGGGATGAAGATAGTCTCAGTAAGGTACCTGGTTGGAAATGTCATCAAATGAGAAGCACAGAATGGTTAGAATGTGTGGCAGGAGTGAAAACAATGGCCTACGACTTCCCAGTGTATAATTGAAGAAAAGTCTTGCATATCCCAGGAGAAGAGATTGGGAAAATAGCTTAATAGTGGAGGGACTGAATGAAAACTGGGGCTGAGGTAGAGCTGGCTGTAGTCAGTGTCTGTATAGGAGCTGATTCTTCAACTGCCTCCCATACAGGGGTATCATTAAGACAAAACTGAAGTGACTCTCCCATCATGGGCTTTCATCGTTCGCAGGGAGTGTTATGTGGGCACACTAAAGATTGCTGCTGAATCCAGTGCTAGCTGTGTGTAACCTGTCTGTTTCCTGCATGCAGGTACTGGTGGCACCAGTGACGGCACCAGGCAGAGTTCACAGAGACATCTACCTGCCAGGAAGCAGCTACCAGTGGAAGGATGTGAGCACTGCCCAGGTATTTGATGGTGGTACTCTCCTGCAGGATTATCCAGTGCCTCTGACCGATGTGCCAGTTTTTGTCAGGCAGGACTCTGGAGACAGTCAGCAAACTGCATCCTAGGTCCATGAAGAGACCAAAACCGTTCCTAATTCCTGGAGAAGCAGATGCCTTCCTGATCGGAGGGTGACTGCCCACAGTCTCCTGAATGTCAGCATGTGTCTGAGGAAAGGCACCAACCTGCCAGTTTTGTGGAAGGAAACTCACAAACATTGATTCTTCTCGCTATCGATGTAACTCACATTGCCAAGAGGTTTACAGTCCCAGCACAATGTGCTTTGCCAGTGAAATCGATAGGGCACTGCAGACTTAGCTAAAGACGCTTTTTAGGCCCTAATTTAGGGTCTAGGCTTAGCCACAGGCCAGAGACCAGATCAAGTCAACTTTCTCTATCTTTATCACAGCCATCAGCCATTTACAGATTACTTTAACACATTGATATGAGAATGTATACTGTCACCAAGTTGGTCCCCAACCCACAATCCCAGGACAGGGTTAGATACAGATTAAAGCTGACTCTACACTATCCCCATCAAACACTCCCAGGATAGGAACAGCATGGGGTTAGATACAGAGTAAAGGTCCTTCCATACTGTCCCTATCAAATAGTCCCAGGACTGGGTTAGTCACAATGTAAGTCTCCCTCTGCAATGGCTCCATCAAACACTCCAAGGATAGGTACAGCACAGGGTTAGATACAGAGGAAAGCTCCTTCTGTGGTAAAATACATAGCATGCTTTTTATGTGAAGATTGATTTATAATAAATGTTCATCCCTTAATGAAGTAGAAATTGTGCCTTTAACTGTCAGTCAAAGCAATTACAATCTGTTTAAACAGAGTAATTAAAATCTGTTTTTGTATATAGATGTGAATTAAAAACTAATGCTTAATCTTTTCTGGAAGTTGTACAGATCTTCATATATCACGTCACGTGCCACATCTTGGAGGCTGGTTTTGAATTTTGTTTCAGTTCTCAATTCCTGACAAGAGAACTTGTAAAAACACCTGCAATATTCCAAAATCCAGTCAGACCCTGCTCCAGTCAGTCAGTATTAGTTGCTTTGCATTACATTCAAAGAGTTGATCTTGCCGCCTCTTGTTTGTGTAAACCACCGAGGTGTCTGTCTGAGCTGGGATGTCTTCCAGAGACTGCAAGCTTATATACCAACACTCCCAGCTCCAAATCCTTGGATGCCTCTCAATTGTCTCTCCATCCTTACTTACAAGTGTTATACTGTTAGTTCTGTATTTAAGTCAAACTCCCGGACTTCATTTTGTCACAGTATTGCTGCTGTGGGTACACCAGTGGAATGCAGTGGTTCACCAAGGAAATCTTGTTGAGGTCGAATGATGGTGACCGATTAATCACCAGCAATGGTGCATGTTGAGTGAACGTTGAGATGGTGTAGAACATGATGCCGAACTGCTTTATTAAACCTATGGGTCTGCTTGGAAATGCTGCAGTTTGTTCAGCTGCAAGAGAGTGAGAGGACTTTCCTGAATCTGCAGTTTCTCAGCCGTTTGGGTAGGAGATGGGGAACCCGCCAACAGGCCACCCCTTCCAGCAAGGTTCATCTCTGGTCTGTTTACTCAAGTGTCACCAAATTTCAAGGCACTTCTGAAGAAATATTTGACGAATGTCTTGATGTTACAAATAGCCACATTAAAGAAGTGTCTGATTTAGTCGTGTGCTAATGAATGCAAAAAAGACACAGACAATTCCAGCTTTTGTATTTGTGGAATGATTCCGGAGATTATCAAAAATCAGGAACCTGCCGAGAGTGTCCACCACTGGACTGATCTTATTCAATAATATTCCTTTGCCTAGACCTCTGATAAGAATCAGAATGACGGGTTTTGTGGTAAATTTCTAGTTTCCATAGGTGATGCTCCTTGTGTTCTTCATCTACCCTTATTTTCCATCTGATCTTCACCCATTCTCTCCCATCACTCTCCATAGCTGCTTTTCACTCTTGGCTACCCTGAGTGACTCTGCAAGTATGTCATCTCCTTCCCTCGTAGTGAACAAAAGCTGCTGAGTTCAGAGGTAACAACACAAAGCTGCAAGGATTTTCAGTTCCCAAATGATTAGATTAATCCTTCTCTACCCACCACCTTCATATTTCTATAAAATCCCATGGTTTCTGACCATGCAACCTGCCTCAGCCATGCCAGCTATGTGCTGCAAGACAATCCACAATGAATTTCCAACCGTATATGGGAGGGGCTGTCATCAAGGAAAATGTGTCTCAGGAAATCCACTAAAAGGGATGGGCTGGTGGCTGCTGCAGTCATTAATGTTGAGATGAAGAAATTAGGGCCCACTCCTTCATTGACCCTCATCAAGCTTAAAGCCTTCTCTCTGAAGCTCAGCTGTATGGCTAGGGGACATTTTTATCGAAGGACTTAGCTTTCCACACAGATCTATCCAGACTCCATTCTATATGGGAAATATTAACAGTTATTGAACTAGGGCAGGAGAGGGTGAGGGACAGAAATGAAGACCAGGAATTAATAGCTTCCTTAGAAGCAGGAGTCTGGGAAGTTTGTTCTGTCCAACCTGCTCATGAGTTTAACATCTCACATCCCACTGTCTGTCCGATAACTCCCTCTGCAGGCTGCCAGGGTGTGCTGCAGATTCCAGTTTTGAACTCACATGTTGATAGTTAACAGTGAAACTGAGCAACAATTCAGAGACAAGACAAGGTGAAGAAGCTCTCTTTAATTACGACAATGGGGGCGAGGTTGGGAAACAAGACTCATTGACCGCACCTCCCTTACCCTGTGCACTATCTATCTCGGGTGAGACTCCACACAATTGCACCCCACCCCCACCAGCTCGAAAAGAGGGCAGGGCTGTTTTCCCCTCACCTCCCACCCCCACAACCATCCTCAGTTCAGTCCAGCCTTCGTGGTCTTTGAAATTACAAAGACAGACAAAATAATCCACCCAGAATGGCCGCTCAGGGAAGAGTGGCAAAGGGGAAGAGTGATGCCAAGATGCCAGTCGTCAAATCGTTCTGTGCCACACTTCTGAAAGTTGCTCTGGGGTGAGCTGCAGCCACTGCTGTGGTTAATGTTACTGGCTGGGCCTGTTGTTCAAGTTGAACAGGGTCAGGATATCGAGCATAGATTGTTGGAAATGCTTACCAAAGCGATGAGAATCCTAAAGGCAAAGAAAAGCAGTCACAACATTGTCTCCCAGAGTGCTCAGGTCATCAAAACACCAGTTTGTATACCCCAAACCCTATCTGGGTTCACTGACTACATCCATTTCCCCCAGGTCTGAGTGCAAAGGAAGAAGAGAGCATGACATATAGTGGAGAAGAGAGAACGTGGGAGAGTTTCAGCACAGGAGAGAGAGAGAAAATGACAGGGAGGAAAGAGGAGGAGGGAGGGTGACAAATATTGGAGGAAAGAGAGGGAAGGTGTGTGATAGTGGAAGAGTGATAAAGGGTGATAGAGGAGGGAGGGAGGGTGACAGATATTGGTGGAGAACAAGAGGAAGTTGACAGTGGAGGAGAAAGTAGTAAGAGAGGGATGTAGGGTTAGGAAAGTGGAGGAGAAAGCGGAAGGGTGACAGACACTGGAGGAGAGAGAGGAAAAGGAGTGTGACAGAGGAGAGAAATATGGAGAGGGTGATAGACCGTGGAGGAGAGACATAGGGAGATAAGATGACAGTGTGGCAGAGAGGAATAGTGAAGAAGACATTTACTATGCTTTCTTTTATTGGTCAGAGGATTGGGTATAGGAGTTGGAATGTCATGTTGCGGCTGTACAGGACATTGGTTAGGCCACTTTTGGAATATTATGTGCAATTCTGGTCCTCTCCTATAGGCAGAGTGTTGTGAAACTTAAAAGGGTTCAGAAAAGATTTACAAGGATTTTGACAGGGTTGGAGGGTTTGAGTTATAGGGAGAGGCAGAATAGGCTGGGGCTGTTTTTCCTGGAACATCAGAGGTTGAGGGGTGACCTTATAGAGGTTTATAAAATCATGAGGAGCATGGATAGGATAAATAGACAAGGTCTTTTCCCTGAGGTGGGGAGACCAGAACTAGAGGGCATAGGTTTAGGGTGAGAGGGGAAAGATATAAAAGGGGTCTAAGGGGCAATGTTTTCACGCAGAAGGTGGTGCATGTATGGAATGAGCTGCCAGGGGAAGTGGAGGAGGCTGGTACAATTACAGCATTTAAAAGTCATGATTTGGAGCTGCTGGTGTTAGACTGGGGTGTACAAAGTTACAAATCACAACAGTGGGTTAGAGTCCAACAGGTTTAATTGGAAGCACTAGCTTTTGGAGCGCTGCTCCTTCATCAGGTGGTAGTGGAGTACACAATTGTAAGGCACAGAATTTATAGCAAAAGTTTACAGTGTGATGTAACTGAAATTATACATTGAAAAACACCTTGACTTGTTTGGTAATTCTCTCATCTGTTAGAATGACCGTGATAGTTTCACTTCTTTCATATGTAAATCACAAAACGTTTTTTAAAAGTTACATTCTCGGGTTAACTGTAACAATTGGTGTCAGCGCAGATAAGATGTTGAAGGTGTTAGCCCCCTGCGTTCCCTGTCTATGTCATAATGTTTAGACTGATTCTAACCTAAAAAGGTGAGTTAACAGTCTTACATGGATTCATGCAGTTTCTGAGCAAAGTACTATATAACTGCAAGTACAAATTCACCCCACAAACGTATATGTGTATGTGGGTATGTGAACACCTTCAACATCTTATCTGCGCTGACACCAATTGTTACAGTTAACCCGAGAATGTAACTTTTAAAAAACGTTTTGTGATTTACATATGAAAGAAGTGAAACTATCACGGTCATTCTAACAGATGAGAGAATTACCAAACAAGTCAAGGTGTTTTTCAATGTATAATTTCAGTTACATCACACTGTAAACTTTTGCTATAAATTCTGTGTCTTACAATTGTGTACTCCACTACCACCTGATGAAGGAACGGCGCTCCGAAAGCTAGTGCTTCCAATTATACCAGTTGGACTATAACCTGGTGTTATGTAATTTGTAATATTTAAAAGGTATCTGGATGGATATATGAACAGGAAGGTTTTAAAGGGATATGGGCCAAGTGCTGGCAAAAGGGACTGGATTAATTTCGGATATCTGATCGGCATGAACGAGTTGGACCGAAGGGCTTGTTTCCATGCTGTACACCTCTGTGACTCTATGAATGGTGACATGATGGAGGAGAGAGAAATGGAGACAGTGAAGGTGACAGTCTGTGTGTGTGTGAGAGAGAGAAAGAGAGAGAGAGAGCAGGGAAAGTGACAGTGGAGGAGAGAGAGAGATGACAGACAATGGTGGGGGGGTGAGAGGGAGAGAGGTTAAGAGACGGTGAGGAACAGGGGATTAATCAGTGAAACAGACAATGACGGTGAGGAAACAGCTTTCTCTCCACAAAGCCTATGAAGTACTGAGAAATGTGGAGAGACTGTCAGGGTGAGACGTTCAGTCATGAGGCTGTGGATCACCAGCCCTTTCCCTCCAAACCCTGAGCTCTCTGCCACTTTCCAATGGAATAAGATTAACCCAGCCACCCAAGTCCTGCCCACTCCACAGCAAGACAGTCCTGGGGACAGTGTGTGACACCACCTTCCCCTCCCACCAATCCCCGAACAACCCTCCCCAGCCGACCACACCTGGTTTGTCTGATGGTGGACTTACTGTCTCAGGACTGGAGAATTTACATGAGATGTGCATGTTAATGAGTGTCTCTCCGACCATAATGTACGAGACTCCGTAACCATCATCAGCCACCTGCCAAAACATAGACAGTGATCATGCACAGACAGCAATTATAAATGGGGAGAGTAGGCCAGAGGGAGAAGGCTCTTCAGTCCATTCTCCAAACACATGATCCCACTCCTCGTTCCCACCCCCCTCCAGGTCCCCTAACCCTCACACCCACACAGGTGCCCTCCTCCTCCACCCAAGATCTTCCCGTCCTCCGTGTGGGTGAGGGTGGCACAGTGACTCAGTGATTAGCACTGCTGCCTCACAGCGCCAGGAACCCAGGTTCAATTCCAGCCTTGGGTGACTGTCTGTGTGGAGTTTGTACACTCTCCCCATGTTTGCGTGGGTTTCCTCTGGGTGCTCCGGTTTCCTCCCACAGTCCAAAGATATGCAGGTCAGGTGAATTGGCCATGCTAAATTGCCCGTAATGACAGGCGCATTCGTCAGGAATAAATGTAGAAGAATGGGTCTGCGTATGTTACTCTTCGGAGGGTCGGTGTGGAATGGTTGGACCAAATAGCCTGTTTCCACACTGTTAGGAATCTAACCTAATCTATATTAGGTAATTGTAGGGAATCTAATCTCTAAACTGCAACAAATGGAGTTTTCGCCATTTACCTCACTCGGTGTCTGCCCCCTCACTCCCTTCCCCTAGAGGGTAGGACCACACCAGCCTTTCCTCTGCCTGGACTGCCAAGTCTGGCTCACCCAGGAGAGGGAGTGAACACCACCCCAGCAATACCTGCTTCCGCTCATACCCCACCTCCATCAGCACAGCACTCACCGGGCCAAAGCCCCCTCCGCTCGACACGTACTGGGGAAATCTGTTGACATCCACGAGTTCAAGCAGCTGGTGTGGGGTCTGGCTGGTGGACAGTTTCCAGGGCTCTGACAATACCTGAAGGAGACACACGGAATTAACAGAGAGACACACACGCACACACACAAAAATCAGAGAAGGGGCACAAGAACTCTCCCACCATTGCCTACTTGCCAATCAGGTGTCACTTGAGGGACCAATGAGCTCAGGCCAAGGGTCATCGGCCTCTGTGTTTATTCAGTCACCGGTCATGGGCATCAGTGGCAAAGGTAGCCCGATTTGCAGTAGGTCAGATCAGGAAAGGGCGATGGATTTCCTTTCCCAAGAACAGCAGTGAATGAGATGGGTTTTTCCCGTCATTGTGATAATCATTACAGCTGTTAAGTTTAATTAATAAAACTAAGAATTTAAGTTCCAACAAGCACAGGCCCAGGGTGTTGGACTGAGCTCTTGGTTATTAATCCTGCTTGGCTCATGTTCCCCGATCCTGATTTACAGATCAGCTCCCATGCCACTGATTCTGTTTCCTTGATCCAGACAGACTCTCTGCTGCAGGAGCGAGGGAGTGCTGCGGTGTCACAGCTACCAGCTTTTGGAATGAAATGTCCCAGCCTCAATGAAGCTAATTAACTGGTGCCATTTGGCCCGTTGTTTGCCAAATGGAAACTGCTTTGATTGTTTGAACAATTGCACAGTCCTGCAGCTCTCTCAGAAAGCAAAGTCCAAATGCAGCTCAGTACAAAACGAGGGAGCACGCAGCACAGTACACAGTCCAATAATACCCACCTCCTTCAAGAATGGAGACTCCACCCCCAAGTATTTGGACACCACGTAAAGACAGAAGAGGTGCCGATCAATGCCAGCTCCTGTCATGGCATGGCGGTACAGATCCTGATGTTTCTCCGCTGCCTGTTTGAACAGTTTCAACTTCTGTTCCCGCTAAGAGTTAGACAGAAAGAAACAGTGATTTCCACAGCAAGGCTTCACCATGACCCTATCCCATTGCGCTGTGCAGACAGACTTCAAAAAGAGGAGGATTGCAAAATCTCTGTATTGGAACACTGAAGAAAATCCAAACTGACATACTTTGACAATAGGATCTGGAAAAAAGTAGGGGCTCATTCACGATAGAGAAGGACAATATAGGTATAGGGATTAGTGAAGGGGCCATGATATATTGAATGAATTAGCATCAAAATAGAGGAGGTAATAGTGGTTTCAGCAGGAAGTTTGAAAGTGGATAAATCCCCATTCCCAGGCTGCTCTGGGAGACAAGAGACGAAGTTGCAGGGACTCTGGCAATCATTTTCAAATCCTCTCCTGCCACAGGAGAGGCATCGGAGGACTGCACAACAACTAATGTGGTACACTGTTCAATGAGGTGGGAGGCATAAATTGGCAAACTGCAGGCCAGTGAGTCTAATATCAGCAGGAGGGAAATAATTCGAGAAGGTAAAGTGTGGAGCTGGAAAAAGCACAGCAGGTCAAGCAGCATCAGAGGAATCAACATTTCAAGTCAGAAACTTAAATCAGGACCGGGGAGGGAGAAGGGGGCTGAGAAATAAATAGATGGAGGGGGTGGGACTGGGGGAAAGGTAGATGGGATGGTTATAGGGGGATGCAGGTAGGAGGTGAGTGTGATTGGTCAGTGGGAAGGGTGGAGCAGATAGATGGGAAGGAAGATGGACCGGTTAGGTCAGGTCAAGGGGGCGGGTGGAGAAGGAGGGCTGGATCTGGGATGAGGGGGGGGGCGGGATTTCAAAGCTAGTGAATTCTACAATTAAGGCCATATGGTTGTAAGCTCCTGAGGCATAAGATGAAGTGGTCTTCCTCCAGTTTAAGTGTGGCCTTATTTTGATGGTGGAGGAGGCCCATGATGGGCATGTCGTCAGGGGAGTGGGAGGGGGATTTGAAACAGCTGGCAACTGGGAAGTGAGGTTGATGGAGCATATGAACCATAGATGTTCCCTGACCTGGTCCTGAGTTCACGTTTGGTCTGTTCGATGAAGAGGAGACCACATTGGGAGCAAGGGATGTAATAAATCAGGTTAGAGGAAATGCAGGTGATTCTCTGCTGAACTTGGACTCTTTGGGGCCTTGGACGGAGGTAAGAGGGGAGGTGTGAGGGCAGGTGTTGCACCTCCTGTGGCCACAGGGAAAGGTGCTAGGTGTGGAGGAGAGGTTGATGGGGAGTGGAAACCTAATGAGGGAGTTGCGGAGGGAACAATCCCTATAGAAAGTGGATAGGGGTGGGGAAGGAAATATAATTTAAGTAGTGGGGCCTGCAGGTGGTGAAAATGGCAGAGGATGATGTGCTGGGTTTGGAGAATAGTCAGGTGGAATGTGAGGACCAGGGACTCTATCCTTGTTGTAGATGGGGGTGGTGGTTTCAGGGCAGAGGTGTGGGAAGTGGAAGAGACGCGCTTGAGGGCATTGTTGATCATGGAGGATGGGAAATTACAGCCCTTGAAATAGGAGGACAACTGGGATATTCTGGAGTGGAATCGCTCATCCTGGGAGCAGATAAACATAGAAATCATAGAATCCCTACAGTGTGGAAACAAGTCATTTGGCACAACAAGTCCACACCGACCCTCCGAAGAGTATCCCACCCAGACCCATTCCCTTAACCTACTTTACATTTCCCCCTCCCACTCCACCAAGGACATGCAGGTCCTTGGACTCCTCCATCGCCAGACCATAGCAACACGAAGAGTGCCTCATCTTCCGCCTAGGAACCCTCCAACCACAAGGGATGAACTCAGATTTCTCCAGTTTCCTCATTTCCCCTCCCCCCACCTTGTCTCAGTCAAATCCCTCAAACTCAGCACCGCCTTCCTAACCTGCAATCTTCTTCCTGACCTCTCCGCCCCCACCCCACTCCGGCCTATCACCCTCACCTTGACCTCCTTCCACCTATCGCATTTCCAACGCCCCTCCCCCAAGTCCCTCCTCCCTACCTTTTATCTTAGCCTGCTGGACACACTTTCCTCATTCCTGAAGAAGGGCTTATGCCCAAAACGCCGATTCTCCTGTTCCTTGGATGCTGCCTGACCTGCTGCGCTTTTCCAGCAACACATTTTCAGCCCTGACTAATGCACCTAAATTACACATCCTGGAATACTATGGGCAATTCAGATGGGCAATTCACCTAAACTGCACATCTTTGGACTGCGGGAGAAAACCAGAACACCCAGACGAAACCCAGTGCAGAGATGTTACCACTATACCATCAGCTACTATCAAATCAATGCCCCTGCCAACACTGACAACTCCCAGGGAGATGGTTTCTCCGGAAGCATGTGAAGGAAGCTCTCCTACTGGGGAATGGAGATGAACAAGCTTTACCGTCTGAGCTGGGTCCATCATGGCCAGTACAAACTTGGTGGCCTGAATGCTGCAGGAACGAACAGTCTCGGTGCGGCCCTCTCTGAACAGCCGGGTCATGGAGGCTTCGTACGTCAGACAGAAGGAGCCTTTGTCCTGGTGACATAACACACACATGGCTTTAGGAAGCTGCAAGGGCAGGCAGAGAGTGATTTTAAACCACCAAGCATCAAAGCTACTGACCAGCTGCACAATTACAGCCCCCTGGTAAGGGTGGGGAGGCAATTCAGCCATCATTGTCAATGCCCACCCTTCGACTGGACCAATCTACTCTCAACTTATTTTCTTGCATTTCTTTCAAATGTCTCCTCACATTCTAATTAAGTGGACTCACCTTTCCCTCTATTACAGAACATCATTGATTTATTCCCCCTCCACACACCTACCTCACTTGTGACAGAACCTTTCAGAGGTCCCTTGATGACTTTTGTTCTTTTTTAACCAATTTTACCCATATTCTTTCAGTGTTGAACCGCTGATTTCAATCTCGTTGACTCTAAATGCCTTCTCTGTATGGGTCTTATTACAATGGTCTGACCACATGCCCCAATGATGGCCTAACTCTATCCAATAAAAACTCAACCACACTCTCCTTTATAATTGAGGTATCTTTATACCCTCAGCTCAAAGCCCACAATGATACTGACATATTCACCAGCCTCTTTCTCTCCCTCTCCTTTTCTAAGTCTCTGTCACCCTGCATCTCTCAGTTCATCATTAATCAGTACAAACACATGGGTTAACAGGAGACCACTCTCTCCCTCAACCCTGCTCCAACATTCAATAAAACACTCCATGTCCCTGCATAGCCCCGATAACCTCTCACCTACATGGACATCAAAAATCAATTGACCTCTTCCTTAAAAAAAAACAGATTTAAAGATTCCATATCCATCACTTTTTGATTAAGGGAATTCCAAAGCCTCTCAACCCTGAGTGATAGCTCCTTATTGTCTGTTTTAAATGGTGCCTCATTTGTTTGGCTCAGTACTCTCAGTCCTAGAGTCTCTCATATGACCTCGTTGACCTGTTTAACCCCTTCAGCATCTTAATTAAGTTGCCTCTGACCCTTCTAAATCCAGAGGATACAGACCAAGTCTATGCAGCCTTTCCCAATGAGACAATCCTCCTATTTCAGGGATTAGGCTGGGAAATGTATTTCCATCCATCCTGAAATGAGGAGAATTGATGTTGTCGATGGTGTTGTGGATATGGTTCAGTCGTTTCTGTCACAGTGTCTTGGCAGTCATTTAGACAGAGGTTGAGGAGGATTGATGAAAACAGACTGTACCCGATAGTGTGCCAGCTGCAGTGCCATCTGTACAAAGGCGTCAGGACTGATTCGGCACCGTTTGATGAGACCCTTGCCAAAGTTGTCGAATGGGAAGGAGTGGAAGTCCACATCGTCAGCCAGTTGCTGCGCCACACTCAGAGATTGTGTGATCACTTCCTGACACTGTGGGACACAGAGAAAGCAGTCAGAAAGAAACTCATCAAAACTGGATGGTAGCTGCCCACAACAAAGAACACTACCATCCGGGACAGGCACACAGAACGCTGCAGCATCACATCATCTCTGTGCGTGGAGAAACAGAGTGAATGTTTCAACTCCACCCTCACCCTCACCCCCTACTCCCTCTGTCCCCTGTCTCACCCTCACCCTCTGGGATGTACATCAGAGCCCAGCTCACTCTGTCAATGGACTGAAAAGCCCTGTTTATCATCTCCATAGAGGAAGTGGAGATCAAGGTTGTTGTGGGCAATGGGAGCCGAAAGTGGGTGGCCGGTCTGACTGCACCCAGTAAGGCTATGAAACGACTCAATCAGGCCGGCTGGTCATAGTGACTGCCAACCCCCACTCAGGGACACCATAGGTCGGACCAGACCTAGGGCTGGGAGCAGGAGGTCAGTGCTGCAGGTTAACTGATTCGATCTTCAAGGTCAGCCACAAACAGGGAACTCACCGGCTCACTGATCTCCCACTGAAGGCGCTGGGGCAGTGGAATCTGGCTGTTAGCTTCCCCCTTGCAATTTCCCTCCTCCGTGTATCCCAGCTGGAATTGGTCAGTGGCCAGGATCGACTGCAGAAGACACAAAGACATTAACAGCAAAGTGGAATTCACAAACTCCAACTCCCAGCGGGGTAGCGCTGTGTGCTATCAGCTGTAACACAGAAGGTCCCCACCATTACACACCATCAGGACTGATCTCCACTGGTTCTTTAACAGAACCCAAGGCAATAATATTCAGGTCTTACCAAGAAAACCCTCTCCTGTCAATACACATTTTAAAAAATATACAAACAGACACTAATTCCATTACGGGAAGGATTAAGTATGACAGAGTACAGCTCTTAGGTAGTTGACAGACCAGAAAGGGTGACATGAGGTGACTCTCACACAAAGTATGGGTTAGGGTCTAGAATGTACTGTCTGAGAGTGTGGGGGGAAGGCAGGTTCACTCGAGGGGTTAGGGTCTGGAATGTACTGTCTGAGAGTGTGGGGAGAGGCAGGTTCACTCGAGGGGTTAGGGTCTGGAATGCATTGAGTGCGGGGGTGGTAGTGTCTTTTGAGACTTTCAAGAGAGAAAGAGGGATTTGATGACTATCTGAAAAGGGGAGAGTTACAGGGAGAAACTGTGTAAATGACTTGAGGTCACTTGCTCCTGAGGGGTGGGTGGAAGTAAGTGACACAGACATGGGAATCTGGGTGCTCACTTTTCTGTGTTGCATCCAGTCTCTGAGCCGGGGATTCCACTGATCTCCTACGTCCTCTGAGTGCTCCAGTCCCGGTCCTTACCATTGAATCATAGAGGCATATACAGCACAGGAATAGACCATTTGGTCTGACCAGATGTCCTAAATTAATCTCGTCCCATTTGCCAGCACTTGGTCCATATTGCTCCAAACCCTTCCTATTCATATACCCATCCAGATGCCTTTTAAGTGCTGTCATTGTACCAGCCTCCACCACTTCCTCTGGTAGCTCATTCCATACACATACCACCCTCTGAGTAAAAACGTTGCCCTGTAGGTCTCTTTTAAATCTTTCCGCTCTCACGCTAAACCTAGGCCCTCTAGTTCTGGATTCCCCCACCCCAGGGAAAATATCTCATCTATTTATCATATCCATGTCCCTCATAATTTTATAAACCTCTATAAAGGTCACCCCTCAGCCTCTGATGCTCCCAGCCTGTTCAGCCTCTCCTTATAGCTCAAATACTCCAACCCTGGCAACATCCTTGTAAATCTTTTCTGAACCCTTTCAAGTTTCACAACACTCTACCTATAGGAGGGAGACCAGAATCGCACATAATATTGCAAAAGTGGCCAAACCAATATCCTGTATGCCTGCAACATGACCTCACAACTGCTATACTCAATGTTCTGACCAATAAAGGAAAGAATACCAAACGCCTTCTTCACTATCCTATCGACCGGAGACTCCACTTACAAGGAGCTATGAACCTGCACACCAAGGTCTCTTTGTTCAGCAACACTCCCTAGGACCTTACCATTAAGTGCATAAGTCCTGCTAAGATTTGCCTTTGCAAAATGTAGCACCTCACATTTATCTAAATTGAACTCCATCTGCCACTCCTCAGCCCATTGGGCCCATCACGATTCTGTTGTACTCTGAGGTAACCTTCTTCGCTGTTCACTACACCTCCAATTTTTGTGTCATCTGCAAACTTATTAACTAACCCTCCTATGTTCAGATCCAAATCATTTATATAAACGATGAAAAGCAGTGGGCAGATCTTTGTGGCAGACCACTGGTCAACGTCCTGTTCTTGGTGCCAGTCCAGCCCAGCTCACTATGTCAATGTTGAAAGGTGTCGGTGCCAATCAGTCCCTCACTGACAGAGTCTTACAGTGTGACAGTCTCGCTCTCTCACTTTCCTTTTTTTCAGAGGGGGTTTCCCTGCTGCAGTTTCCTCCTGGTTACAGTTCCCAGTCGTGGTGCGTGCTCTGCCATTTGACAGAGATGACCCCAGTGGTTGCTAATGGGAAAGTGAGGGGTCTCTTACCTCCCAGAGGTGCCCGATGATCGGAGCGTCTGCCCACGAGTGTTCAGCATTCAGACCAATCTTCCCATTTTTAAAAATAATAAAACTTATAGATTTATCAAACCACCTGCAAAGAGAGAGACACACGTTTTTAGAAGCTGTGACCAAGCTGGTCTTCCCATCCCAGTCACTCTGCCACATTACACCGGCACCACTCCCCACCTCTTCCTCCGCTACATTGATGACTGCATTGGTGC
Organism: Chiloscyllium plagiosum; assembly: GCF_037043375.1. Classification (NCBI taxonomy): domain Eukaryota; kingdom Metazoa; phylum Chordata; class Chondrichthyes; order Orectolobiformes; family Hemiscylliidae; genus Chiloscyllium; species Chiloscyllium plagiosum. The sequence goes on along the minus strand of NW_028270156.1, from coordinate 78,523,650 downwards.
CACCTCGTGCTCCCGCGAGGAGGTTGAGCAATTCATCAACTTCACCAACACATTCCACCCTGACCTTAAATTTACCTGGACCATCTCTGACACCTCCCTCCCCTTCCTGGACCTCTCCATCCCCATTAGTGACGACCGATTTGACACTGACATTTTTTACAAACCCACCGACTCCCACAGCTACCTGGATTACACCTCTTCCCATCCTATCTCTTGCAAAAATGCCATCCTGTATTCCCAATTCCTCCGCCTCCACCGTATCTGCTCCCAGGAGGACCAGTTCCACCATAGAACACACCATATGGCCTCCTTCTTTAGAGACCGCAATTTCCCTTCACACGTGGTTAAAGATGCCCTCCAACGCATCTCGTCCACATCCCGCACCTCCGCCCTCAGACCCCACCCCTCCAACCGTAACAAGGACAGAACGCCCCTGGTGCTCACCTTCCACGCTACAAACCTTCGCATAAACCAAATCATCCGCCGACATTTCCGCCACCTCCAAACAGACCCCACCACCAGGGATATATTTCCCTCCCCACCCCTTGCCGCCTTCCGCAAAGACCGTTCCCTTCATGACTACCTGGTCAGGTCCACTCCCCCCTACGACTCACCCTCCCATCCTGGCACTTTCCCCTGCCACCGCAGGAACTGTAAAACCTGTGCCCACACCTCCTCCCTCACCTCTATCCAAGGCCCTAAAGGAGCCTTCCACATCCATCAAAGTTTTACCTGCACATCCACTAATATCATTTATTGTATCCGTTGCTCCCGATGCGGTCTCCTCTACATTGGGGAGACTGGGCACCTCCTAGCAGAGCGCTTTAGGGAACATCTCCGAGACACCCGCACCAATCAACCACACCGCCCCATGGCCCAACATTTCAACTCCCCCCTCCCACTCTGCCGAGGACATGGAGGTCCTGGGCCTCCTTCACCGCCGCTCCCTCACCACCAGACGCCTGGAGGAAGAACGCCTCATCTTCCGCCTCGGAACACTTCGACCCCAGGGCATCAATGTGGGCTTCAACAGCTTCATTTCCCTTCCCCCACCTCATCCTAGTTTCAAACTTCCAGCTCAGCACTGTCCCCATGACTTGTCCGGACTTGTCCGACCTGCCCAGCTCCTTTTCCACCTATCCGCTCCACCCTCTCCTCCCTGACCTATCACCTTCATCCCCTCCCCCACTCACCCATTGTACTCTATGCTACTTTCTCCCCACCCCCACCCTCCTCTAGCTTATCTCTCCACGCTTCAGCCTCTCTGTCTTTATTCCTGATGAAGGGCTTTTGCCCGAAACGTCGATTTCGCTGATCGTTGGATGCTGCCTGAACTGCTGTGCTCTTCCAGCACCACTGATCCAGAATCTGGTTTCCAGCATCTGCAGTTATTGTTTTTACCTCACATTCCACCCTCACTATTGTCCCCAAACCCCAGGCTCAACCTGCTCAATTCCTCCTCACTAGTTGGGCCTTTACTCTCCGGAGCTGACCCAGTGATATCCTGTTACAGTCCTATTTTAATGTAAAATCATCCTTCCTTTAGTACGGGAATCACAGCAGTGCTGAGTGTTCAAAGGCCTGGCTTGTACTTTTGCAGTAACATTCCTACACTCTGCCTAGTTTTGTAGTAAACACCAGCGTGATTCTTTCCCATTCATTGCACTGCAAACTAACTCGATGCTTCATGTCCAGCCAAACGCTGGAGATCACAGCAGATCAGACAGCATCCCTTGAGAGGGAGCAAGCTAATGTTTCGAGTCTAGCTAAGCGGGGTGGAGGGGACAGTATTTATGCAACACTTTGGAGAGGGGGTTGGGGTTGCGGGGAGGTAGTGGGTATAGTGTGCTGATGGAGAAAAGATATTGATAGTTCAGCTTAAGTGTTCGAAATGTGAGAATGGCAGAAATGATCTGGATGTGTCTCACAGACAGTCCCACTGGGGTGGGGAAAGGGGAGCACATGATAACAAGCTAAAAGAAAGGAAAGAAATGGTTCACAATTTGAGGGTGTTGAACTGAATGTTAAGTCCAGAAAACTGTAAACTGCCTAGTCTGCAGATGAGATGTTGCTCCTCCAATTCACGCTGTGATTCACTGGAACACTGCAACATGCCAAAGACAGGCACATGGGCACGCGAGCACGACTCTGTGTTAAAATGACCGGCGATGGGATGGTCGAGATCCTGCTTATGCCCCGACCGGAGGTGTTCCGCAAAGCCGTCACCAAGTCTGCATTTGGTTTCTCACTGGAACACTGCAGCATGCCAAAGCCAGACACCTTAAAATTGTGAACCATTTCTTCCCTTTGGTGTAGCTTGCTATTATACCTCCCCTCCCGCAAAACCCAGTTACTGTCCTTTCAAATCTGGCAGGAGACATTGTTCTGCCATTCCACATACTGATCACTTAATCTGAACTATCAAACTCTTTTCTTCACCAGCACCCGACACCCACTACCCCCCACAGCCGCATCCCCACCCCCCAAAATATTGCATAAATGCTATCCCTCCACACTTCACTGCAGCTCTGATGAAGAGTCATCTACACTCAAAATGTTAGCTTGCTCTCTCTCCACGGATGCTGTCTGTTCTGCTGTGATTTCCAGACTTGCCGTTTTCAGTACAGTTTCCAGTGTCTGCTGTAATTTGTTCTTACTTAAATTTTTTATGTTCTGTTGAACAATGTCCAATAGTTGGATTCTTCCCATCATCTCCCTCATTGAAGACTGCAGACAGGAGACGAGAAGAGGAAATTTCCCACTGTTCACTGCTCAGGACTAGGAGGCAGGAGGCAGACTGGGACACAGGAACACCGGTCCGGCCATACTTGCCGTGGAGATGAAGAACGAACTGTCAATCTTCACTGCCAGAACAGGCAGGTGGATTCTGATTGCAGGGAACACAGCAGAGTTGGACTGTCTGCATGAACCCTTTCTCTTCTGGAAAGGGTATATGTCTGTCCAAATTTCTTACGTCTACATAAAACAAAGGTGCTGTGTGTTTGTGTATGGAGCTTCGAGCACAGGCAAATGCACTGCATTAAGAGCTGATCATCTTAACTTAGATTCCAGGCTAAGTCTCAGCACAGTCTGCATCATTCAGTAAGTGATTTCTAAATCACCCAATTATTTCTAATGGTGGATAGACTGTTGTGAGGATTACAAATGCAATACTGTTGCTCAGTGAGACACAGTGCCACAATCTGTTGAGCAGACTCAATGGGCTGTAGGACCTTTTTCTGAGCTGTACATCTCCATGAGTGAGCCCTTATGCAGCATGAGCTAGAGCAGGCTGATAACAGGGTTATGAATGTACATTGAGTTTTCCACCAAAGGGTGCAATGTATATGTTTCAATCTCCAACAGAATCCTTTATCTCTCCAGGGTCCAGCAATGATGCTGTAGGCCTGAAAGATCCCTTGAAGAATCTGGTCCTATTTATACTGTGGAATATCTAACAAATGTAATCCTGAGGTAAGCCACAATATCCAGACATATAAACCCCATTAAAGCCTCACATTAGTCATGCTTACCAAACAGGATGATATCTACTGAAGACACACAGGGGAGATGCCGGAGGACTGGAGGTTGGCTAATGTGGTGCCACTATTTAAGAAAGGTGGTAAGGACAAACTAGGGAACTATAGACCGGTGAGCCTGACGTCAGTGGTGGGCAAGTTGTTGGAGGAAATCCTGAGGGACAGGATGTACATGTATTTGGAAAGGCAAGGACTGATTAGGGATAGTCAACATGGCTTTGTGCATGGGAAATCATGTCTCACGAACGTGACTAGTCTTTTGAAGAAGTAACAAAGAGGATGAGGGGCAGAGCAGTAGACGTAATCTATATGGACTTCAGTAAGGCATTCAACAAGGTTCCTAACTAGCCATTTGGATACAGAACTGGCTTGAAGGTGGAAGACAGAGGGTAGTGGTGGAGGGTTGTTTTTCAGACTGGAGGCCTGTGACCAGTGGAGTGCCACAAGGATCGGTGCTGGCTCCACTACTTTTCGTTATTTATATAAATGATCTGGACATGAGCACAAGAGGTATAGTTAATAAGTTTGCCGATGACATCAAAATGGAGGTGTAGCAGACAGCGAAGTAGGTTACCTCAGAATACAATGGGATCTTGATCAGATGGGCCAATGGGCTGAGGAGTGGCAGATGGAGTTCAATTTAGATAAATGTGAGGTGCTACATTTTGCAAAGGCAAATCTTAGCAGGACTTATACACGTAATGGTAAGGTCCTCAGGAGTGTTGCTGAACAAAAAGACCTTGAAGTGCAGGTTCATAGCACCTTTAAACTGGAGTTGCAGGCAGGTAGGATAGTGAAGAAGGCGTTTGGTATGCTTTCCTTTATTGGTCAGAGTATTGAGTACAGGAGTTGCGAGGTCATGTTGCGGCTGTACAGGACATTAGTTCGGCCACTGTTGGAACATTGCGTGTAATTCTGGTTTCCTTCCTATCAGAAAGATGTTGTGAAACTTGAAAGGGTTCAGAAAAGGCTTACAAGGATGTTGCCAGGGTTGGAGGATTTGAGCTACAGGGAGAGGTTGAACAGGCTGGGGCTGTTTTCCCTGGAGCGTCGGAGGCTGAGGGGTGACCTTATAGAGATTTACAAATCATGAGGGGCATGGATAGGATAAATAGACAATGTATTTTCCCTGGGGTTGGGGGGTCCCGAACTAGAGGGCATAGGTTTAGGGTGAGACGGGAAGATATAAAAGAGACCTAAGGGTAATGTTTTCACGCAGAGGGTGGTACGTGTATGGAATGAGCTGCCAGAGGAAGTGTTGGAGGCTGGTACAATTACAACATTTAAGAGGCATCTGGATGGGTATATGAATAGGAAGGGTTTGGAGGGATATGGGCCGGGTGCTGGCAGGTGGGACTAGATTGGATTGGGATATCTGGTCGTCATGGACCGAAGGGTCTGTTTCCATGCTGTACATCTCTCTGACTCTAATGACACACTGTGCTCAATGGTTGTTCCACAGTTTCTAACAACAGGATCTGCCACTGCACATTGTGAACAGTCACCCTCAAGAGCAAGTTGATGGTTGGAATTTTGTCAAATTGGTAACCAGCCAGGAGGGTGTCTACAACAGGATTCATGTTTGTGCTTCACTGAGCTCACCTAAGTACAGGGTGCCCCACAACAGGTAAAGATGATGTCCTCCTTACAGCCCACTCTGTAACTAGCTCTGTTCAATGGCTGAACCCAATTGCAACCAATTCAAAATGGGATTTCCTCATACTCTGTGCGAGACTCTTTTACACTCACTAAAACTACACAAGACCTTGAGAGTGACCGGCTGTTCACGTGCTCCTTCAACATTGCCAATTCCTTTACTAACAAAGCTTCAGATAAGCCATTACAGGGCTCTCAGCAATGTGGGTTCTGCTGAGGTTTGGGGCAGAGTTGTGAGAGAAACCGAGTGAGGTGAGATTCTCATGAGACACCAGCAAGATGCCAATGAAGGGGGAATTAAAGCTTGTTAAACACCTTGTTAACACCACAACTCACCTTATTAATAGTCAGCTTCCTCTCTCACCACACAAGCTCGAGCTTAGGAAATGGAAGTCAGAGCAGACCTGGCTTCCTGCTTGCTCAGTACCACTCCTGTTGCACATTGGACACTAACTGGGCACACTGCAAGGGCACTAATGCACACCACCTCCAAGGACGTTTGAATCTGTCATACACCAGCCTCTATGAACCTTCATGGTGCATCTCCCAAACACTTACAGGATGCTCCTGCCCTTCAATTTTACATCTTGGGCTGCCCTGGTGGCTCTCACTGTAATGCTGCAGCAAGGACACTGTGCGCTCAGGGACATACTCCTAGCTGCACCCGGTTATGTGCCCAGGCTCCTCACTTCCTGTCAAAGGGCTCACTCACTCTGAGCCTATCTGGAGACTCACAGCATCACTGCCTCGTGCTGCCATTTTGCACATTGTCCCTTCAGCCAGACATACTAGCCTCACATTTTTACTATCTTTCTGCGCTGTTTACCAGACACACAGCTAGAAAGTTTGACATAGTTGTCAGGTAATGCAAGAGGGATCCCTGCGCAGTAAGGTAAAGGCAGCTTTTAATACCGGATCTGAACCTGCTTAAGATGGTCAGGATCAGGTTTCTCTCCTCATAACGGGTGAGGAACCGAACATAGGGCTGCCGACCATCCTTGGCTCTTTCTGCCCTATTTTGGGCTGTTACTCTCCTACAATGAAAGAGATGTGGGTACTAAGGGAGATGGAAGTGGGTGGCACAACTACTCTTGGTGCTGCAGGTGGGGAGGTGTCCCAAGTGAATGAGTAGGCAGCAAAGAGGGTTATTTCAGGGGGTAGTGGTGTCACAAGCTGGGGTACACAAGGATGAGTTGGAGAGACATTGCAGGCAATAGTGAGAATGGTAGACTGTGAGCCATGATTGGGGGTGTACATTACCAGATTAGAGTGTGATACATCAGACAGGAGATGGTGGCATTTATACTGTTGGGGTGGAGAAAGTCATTGACCTTTCTCCTACAGTGTTGGGCATCCCTCCAGATGGCTGTGACGGGTAAACTGACTAGGCCTCATGGTTAAAAACCCTCCAAAAAACTTGACATAACTGGTACTTAGCCAAAATAAAACCACATCTGATTCAGTCCACTGACGTTGGCATAACGTCACTGTATTGTGCCACCTATATCTGAAACTATCCTCATGGAACTCACAAACATAGCAACTCATACAACTGAGTTCAGTTCAGTGCCACATGTCCGCCCAAATAGATGGCAGTCATGGAAATATCCTCTTGACTCAGCTCTCACTAATATTTTCAATGGAAAGACCACTAACAGCCCATTCCTTCCGTACGTCTGATATGAGACTTCTGTGTTATTTGAATCTGAAGGATTTCAATGCTTGAAGGAATTTCTTTCCACAATTGATAATGAAGTCCAAACGAACTCCTGCCTCAACGTGTTAGCTGAGAAGTTACATAATGGATTCTCTCCACAATATATAGCAAGTCTACATTCACCAGTCAATGTGCACATTGGGATTCTCCCAGTCTTACCCACTACACGGTCAATCTGATTGGTGATTATGGTCCTAGCTGTCTGCTCATTGTGGATGCTTGACACTGAGATGGGACATTTCCAAACGATCCTGCATTGTACCACATATTCTGATCTAATCATCACTCAATGTGAATTGTGCAAACTCAGGCATGGGTCTTTGCTCAACATTTCTAACCCTGACTAGATCTCTCTAAAAAAAAAGGGGAAAGTGTCTCAAAAATGTGACCAACAGCTGAAGTTACCTGTCTCACATTGCTGCTGCTATTATTTACTGCAATAAATCCATAAGTGGTTTTCTGCAACTAACAAGATGTTGCTGTTAAGCCAATTGGACAATTTCTCTTCTACACAAATGAGTAATGTGGTATGCGAGTTTCAGTGCTGGTGTGATGGTAGGTTTGTAGGCCACACTCCCTAGTGACTGGCAGAACCTGTTCATTTGCAGTGGACAGCACATCAATTGTGCTCAACCAGACCATGCTTGCAAATCTCAGAAAAGTCTACCCATCATTTGATGCAATGTGTAATTGGAAATCATTTACAGAATAATCTAGACTGTACTGAGACTTAGCATGAAGTCCATGTTAAGATGATCAGCCAAGATCACAGTGCCAGTGCCTGTGCTTGAAGCTCCATACACAAACACACAGTCCCTGGTTTTATGCAGACACAAGGAAATTGTGCAAGATGTTGTGCCCTTTCCAAAAGGAAAGGCTCATGGAGACAGCCCAACAACACTGCCACATCCCCTTGGCAACACACTGATCAATCAGAATCCACCTGTCTGCTCAGGCAATGAAGATCAACAGTTAACTCTTCTTGCTTCATCTTCATGTTCATGATGGCCTGACCAATCAGCACCCTGTTCCTATGCAGTACAGTGGTGTTCCTGAGATCCAGTCTGTCTTCTGCCTCCTGGTCATTGAACAAGAGGAAGTTTCAGCTTTTTGTCTGCTTTCTGGAATGTTGATTGTCTGTTGCACCAAGCAATTATTCTCTCTCATTATACTCCATCCCCCAACTTTTTGCCCACTCACTGAAAGTATCATTCTGCCCCTGTAGCCATAGATTCATATAGCACAGAAATGACCCTTTGGTGCATTGAGTATGCACTGACATAACTACCATTAAAGGCGTGGCAATCCTAATTTCCTGCACTTGCCCCATATTCTTGAATGTTATGATATTTGAAATACTCATTCAAATATCTTTTAAAAGGTTGTTCGGTTTCTGGCCTCTACTACCTTCCCAGGCTGTGTATTCCAGATTCCCACCAGCTGCTGCGTAAAAAGAATTATTTTTCCAAATTCCCTCTGTATCTCTTGCCCCTTAGCCTAAAACTATTACATCTTGTGACTGATTCCTCAAGTGAGGGGAACAGCTGACCTCAATCACCCTGTCCTTGCCCCTCATAATCTTACACACCTCAATCATGTCCTCCAGTCTTCCCTGCTCGAAAGAAAACACTCCAAGTCTGTCTAGTCTCTCCTTATAACTCAATCTCTCCATCTTTGACAACATCCTGGTGAACCTCCTCTGTACCCCTGCAGTGCTATCACATCCTTCCTGTAGTGAGGTGACCAGAACAGTACTCCAGTTGTGACCTGACTAATGCTCAGTACAACTCCAACATTACCTCCTTGCTGTCCTGACTGGTGAAAGCAAATGTCCCACATGCCTTCTAAACTATCCTATTTCAGGGATCTTTGAATAATTACTCCAAGATCCCTTTGTTCCTCTAAGTTACCCAGTGTCCTGCCGTTCATTAAATACTCCTTCATTTTGTTTCTGCTTCTATCACCTTGCACTTATCAGGGTTAAATACCATCTGCCACTAGTCTACCCATCTCACCAACCGCCATCTACATCGTCCTGTAACCATCTTCTTCGCTATTGATCACTCTCCCAATCTTCATGTTGTTTACAAATTTGCTTAATATTGCCCCCTCCCCGTTTTCATTGATATAACTTATGTATATAACAAACAATAAGGGTCTCAGTACTGATCGTTGTGGTCACTACTGGACATAGGCCTCCGGTCACCCAACCAACCTTTTACCCTTTGTGTCCCATTACTGCGCCAGTTTCTAATCCATCTCACCAAGTTTCCCTCAATTCCATATGCTTTAACCTTCTAGTCACTCTCTCTCCTCTTTCTACCTAATTTTATTCAAATATGTGGACCATTACACTCAGTCTCTTCTTACAAGTCATGAATATAAAAGGACAATATAAACTGGTCACAGCACGTCAGCCATTAATCTGTGTTTTGTCCATTAACCATTTGTGGGCGGCACGGTGGTACAGTGGTTAGCACTGCTGCTTCACAGTGCCGGAGACCCGGGTTCAATTCCCGCCTCAGGCGACTAACTGTGTGGAGTTTGCACGTTCTCCCCGTGTCTGCGTGGGTTTCCTCCGGGTGCTCCGGTTTCCTCCCACAGTCCAAAGATGTGCAGGTCAGGTGAATTGGCCATGCTAAATTGCCCGTAGTGTTAGGGAAGGGGTAATGTATGGGTGGGTTTCGCTTCGGCAGGTCGGTGTGGACTTGTTGGGCCGAAGGGCCTGTTTCCACACTGTAATGTAATGTAATCTAATCTAATCTAAAACGACACCATGATAAAGTATTATTTCCAACTCAACAAGCTTCTCTTAGGTAACACGCTCGGTGAATCCTTTTGAAAATCCAGATACAGAACATTTCCTGATTCTCCTTTACCCCAAGAGATACAAATTTTAAACCCTGGGGATTGTCGTGATTTCCCGTTCAGAAAGTCACACTGCCACCAGCCAATCACATTCTAATCGCCCTGCCCCCACAGATGGCCCTGTCATCCTCCCAGTGATACCCACCTTCCCACTCTCCTCCCTCATACATTGCTCTTGAATCCTTGGCCCGGCGCCCTTGGCCCGGGGCCTAGATCCTCAGCCTGCCCAATCACCTCCAGCTCCATTCCAGTTACTGACCTGTCGTAGCACTTGCCGTGAAGCAGAGACTTGGCGTAATCATCGAGGGACTTCACAGGATTCTCCTTCCTGAATCCCTGCTCGGTGTCATCCAGTGTTACAAAGAAAGCAGCTTTCTCGATGGTGTCCAACGACACTCTGTTCTTGCCCTGGCTGAAGAACGACCTCCGTGCTTTAGCCCAGGGGACCCTAGATCAGAAGAACATCATAACAGAATAAATAGATGCAGGAGTAGATGTCAGATGTAAGTTCTTTACTCAGAGAGTAGTAGGGGCGTGGAATGCATTGCCTGCATTGTAATAGACTCACCAACTTTAAAGGCATTTAAATGGTCATTGGATAAACATATGGATGAAAATGGAATAGATGGGCTTCAGATTGGTGCCATAGGTCAGCGCACCATCGAGGGCCGAAGAGCCTGTACTGCGCTGGAATGTTCTATGTTCTATCTGGCCCGTTGAGCCCACACTCTGCCATTTTGTAAGATCATAGCTGATCTTTTTGTGGACTCAGCTCCACTTACCTGCCCGCTCACCATAAACCTTAATTCCTTGACTGTTGAAAAAAAAAACAAAATCGACCTATCTTTGCCTTAAAAACATTCAATGAGGTAGCCTGGGCAGGGAACATGAAGAGAGAAACAGTTATCAGGTGAAACACATGAAGCCCAGAGAGTAGCAGCGAGGGTGCACTCTTCACAGCCAGAGTCAGCTTTACTGGCACTCTTGTCACACAAGCATTTGTTGCAAATATCGAACTGCCTCCTCGGGGCACTATTACATGAAGCTGTGGGTAGATATGATGCTGTGGCACTGGATACTAACTCGGAAGCCACAGGTTCGAATCCCAATAACTGTTTAAATTCTGGGGGAGCTGCAAGGTCTCAGCCCCTGCTGGTCTCGGGAATGAAAAGGGCATGAATTCGCATTCAAAGTCTGTGGGATTGCTGGAGATCCTGGGTAATCCCGGACTCTCTC